>NC_065580.1:118154888-118462965 GCF_024542745.1 Macaca thibetana thibetana
AGATTAAGAAAAAAAAAAAAGAGAAGATACAAATGAAATTAGAAATAATAAAGGAGACATTAAAACTGGTACTGCACGAATTTAGAGGATCATTACTAGCTACTATGAACAACTGTATGCCAATAAATTGGAAAATCTGGAAGAAACGGACAAATTACTAGACACATACAATCTACCAAGATTGAACCAGAAAGAAATTCAAAACCTGAACAGACCAATAAAAAGTAATGAGATTGAAGCCATAATAAAAAATCTCCCAGTAAAGAAAAGCCGAGGACCCCATGGCTTCACTGCTGAATTCTATCACACACTTAAAGAAGAGCTAATACCAATCTTATGCAAACTATTCTGAAAAAGAGGAGGAGGAGGGAATACTTCTAAACTCATTCTACAATGCCAGTATTACCCTTATATGAAAACCAGACAAAGACACATTAAAAAAAAAAAAAAGAAAAGAAAAGAAAAGAAAACTACAGGCCAATATCTCTGATGAATATTGATGCAAAAGCCCTTAACAAAATACCAGCAAACTGAATTCCATAGCACATTAGAAAGATCATCCATCATGACCAAGTGGGATTTATCCCTGGGATGCAGAATGGTTCAATATGTGCAAATCAATCAGTGTGATGCACCATATCAATAGAATGAAGGATAAAAACCATATAATGGTTTTCAACTGATGCTGAAAAAGCATTTGGATAAAATTCAACATCTCTCCATGACAAAAACCATAAAAAAACTGGGTATAGAAGGAACATACCTCAATGTAATAAAAGCTATGAATGACAGACAGATTCATAGCTGGTGTCACACTGAATGGGAACAAACTGAAAGCCTTTCCTCAAAGACCTGGAACACGACAAGGTTTCTCGCTTTCACCCTGCTATTCAACATAGTACTGGAAGTCATAGCTAGAGCAACCAGACAAAAGAAAGAAATAAAGGGCATCCAGACTGCAATAAAAGAAGTTAAATTATCCTTGCTTGCTGATGATATGATCTTATATTAGGAAAAAACCTAAAGACTCCACAAAAAAACTATTAGAACTGATAAACGAATTCAGCAGTGTTGCAGGATACAAAGTCAATGTACAAAAATCAGTAGCATTTCTATATGTCAACAGTGAACAATCTGAAAAATTAATAAAGTAATCTCATTTACGATAGCCACAAATAAAATCAAATATCTAGGAATTAACCAAAGAAGTGAAAGAGCTCTACAATGAAAACTATAAAACATTGATGAAAGAAATTGAAAAGGACACAAAAAGTAGATAACTCATGTTCATGAATTAGAAGATAAATATTGCTAAATGTCCATACTACCCACAGCAATCTACATATTCAATGCAATCTCTATCAAAATACCAATGACATTCTTCACAGAAATAGAAAAAACAACCCTAAAATTTATACGGAACCACAAAAGATCCCAAATAGTCAAAGCTATTCTAAGCAAAAAGAAGAAAATTGGAGGAATCACATTACCTGACTTCAAATTATACTACAGAGCTTAGTAACCAAAACAGCATGGTACTGGCCTAAAAAGAGAGAGACAGGCTGATGAAACAGAATAGAGAACGCCTACAGAAAACTCATTTTCAACAAATGTGCCAAGACCACACGCTGGGGAAAACATGGTCTCTTCAATAAATGGTGCTGAGAAAACTAGATATTCATATGCAGAAGAATGAAACTAGACCCCTGTCTCCTGCCATATATAAAAATCAAATCAAAATGGATTAAAGGCTTAAATCTAAGACTTTAGACTATGAAACAACTATAAGAAAACACTGGGGGAAAATCTCCAGGTTATTGGTCTGGGCAAAAATTTCTTGAGCAGTACTCCACAAGCACAGGCAACAAAAACGAAAATGGACAAATGAGATCACAGCTAAAAAGCTTCTGACAGCAAAGGGTACAATCAACAAAGTGAAGAGACAACCCACAGAATGGGAGAAAATATTTACAAACTACCCATCTGACAAGGGATTAAGAAGAATAATATATAAGGAGCTCAAACAACCCTATAGGGAAAAAAAAACTAAATAATCTGATTTAAAAAATGGGCCAAAGATTCAAATAAACATTTCTCAAAAGAAGATATACAAATGGCAAACAGGCATATGAAAAGGTGCCTGTTTCATTGATTGTCAGAAAAATGAAAATCAAAACTACAATGGGATGTTATCTCACCTCAGTTAAAATGGCTTATATCCAAAAGACAGGCAATAACAAATGCTGGAGAGGATGTGGAGAGAAGAGAGCCCTCATACACTGTTGGTGGGAATGTAAATTAGTACAACCACTGTACAGAATAGTCTGGAGAATCTTCAAAAAATGATAAACAGAGCTAACACATGATCCAGCAGTCCCACTTTGGGAATATACCCAAAATAAAGGAAATCAGTATACCAAAGAGATATCTGCACTCCCTTTTGTTGCAGCATTGTTCACAATAGCTAAGATTTGGAAGCAACCTAAGAGTCCATCAGCAGATAAATGGATAAAGAAAATGTACATATTCACAGTGGTGTACTACTCAGCCATAAAAAGAATGAGATAATGTTATTTGCAACAACATGGATGGAATTGGAGATCATTATGTTCAGTGAAATAAGTCATGCACAGAAAGACAAATATCACATGTTCTCACTTATTTGTGGGAGCTAAAATTTAAAACAATTAAACTCATGAACATAGAGAGTAAAATGATGATTACCAGAAGCTGGGGAGGGTAGTGTTGAAGACGGAGGAGGTGAGGATGGTTAATAGGTACGAAAAATAGAAAGAATAAATAAGACCTACTATTTGACAGCACAATAGGTGACTACAGTAAAAAATTACTTAATTGTACATTTTAAAATAACTAAAAGATTATAATTGGATTGTTTGCAACACAAAGGATAAATACTTGAGGGGATGGATACCCCATTTTTCATGATATGATTATTTCACATTGCATGCCTGTATCAAAACATCTCATGCACCCCATAAGTATATATACTATGTACCCACAAAAATTTAAAAAATTTTAAATTCTAAATAAGAAAAATAATATTTAAAGAAATAATAGCTGAAAAAGTTCCAAATTTGATAAAAAGCCATGAATCTACACATCCAAGAAGCTCAACAAATTTCAAATAAGACAAACTTAAAAAGACTCATGCTGAAACCTATTATAATCAAACTGTTGAAAGACAAAAACACAGAGAGAATCTAGAAAGCAGAAAGAGAGCAATGCCTTGTCATATAGAAGGAAGTCTTCACTGGATTATCACCTGATTTTTTCTTCAGAAACCATGGAGGCCAGAAGAGAGTGCGATGACATATTTAAAGTGCCAAAAGAAAAAAAATTCTATATATGAGAAAACTGTTCTCCCAACTGAAGAGAAAACTAACATATTCTAAGATAAATAAAAGCTCATGGTGTCTCTACCACTAGACCAACCCTTCAGGAAATGCTAAAGGGATTCCTTCAGGCTGTAGTGAAAGGACATAGAGAGTAACTCAATGCCACACGAAGCAATCAAAATCTCCAGTAAAGGTAATAGAGAGGTAAATATGAAACCAGTATTATTGTTTTGGGTTTGTAACTCCTTTTTTAATTTCCTACATAATTTAAAAGACAAATTTATAAAGCATAAATATACATCTATGTTTATGGGTACCCAATGTGTAAAGATGTAATTTCTGACAACACAAAGAGGAGTAAATCCCAGTGAATATAGATCATAAGGAGGAAGAAAAAAAAAGAGGAGCAGAGCTGAATAGGAGCAGAGTATTTGTATTCTATTAAAGTTAACTTGGTATAAATTTAAACTATATTGTTATAAATGTAGGGCCTTAGTTGAAATCCCCATGGTAACCACTAAGAAAATATCTAAAAAAATATACAAAATGAAAGAGAACAGAATCAACACAGTACACTACAACAAAGCAATTAAACACAAAAGAAGGCAGTAAAGAAGGAAATGAACAAAAAGATAGAAGGTATAGATTTTCTAAAAAATAGAAAAATGGCAGAAGTAAGTCATTCCTTATTAGTAATTAATGTAAATGAAAATTGATTAAACTTTCCAATCAAAAGGCAGAGGCTGGCAGAACAAATTTAAAAACATGATTCAACTATATGCTGCTTACAAGAGATTTACTTTAGAATCAAAACTGATACTTATAAAACATGGCTGAAAGAAATAAAGAAGACCTAAATAAATGGAAGGACAACTTGTGTTCATGAATTGGAAGATTTACTACTGCTAAGATGGCAAAACTACCTAAAGCTGTCCACAGATTCCAAGTAATCTTTATCAAAATCCCAACAGCATGATACTGGATAATGATAGACATATAGACTAATGGGCTAGAATATCCAGAAATAAACTCACTCAACTATAGCCAATTCAGTTTTTGGAAAGGAGGATAAGGCATTCAAAGATGCCTATAGGGAAAGAGTAATATTTTTAGCAAATAGTCCTGGCACAACAGGCTTTCCACATGCCAAAAAATGAAGTTGGATCCCTTGCATCATATACAAAAATGAACTCAAAATGCGTCAATTACCCAAATATTAGAAGAGCTAAAACCACAAAACTCTTTAAAAAAGATTTAGCAATGGGTTCTTCGATATGACACCCTTAAAATTACAAACCTTTGTGTATCAAAGGACAGTATAAAGAAAGTGCAAAGACAACCCAGAATGAAAGAAATATTTTCAAGTGATATATCTGAGAAGGGTTTGGTATCTAGAATACATAAAAAACTCTTCCAACTCAACAACAAAAGGACAAACAACTTAATCAAAAATGAGCAAAAGACTTTAATGGACATTTCTCCAAGGAACACATACAAACGGTCAATAAGCACATAAAAAGATGCTTGACATCATTAGTCATTAGAGAAATAAAACCATGATGAAACATGACTTTTCATCCACCAGGATGGCTGTAATGAAAAAAAAAAAAAAAGGAAAAAAAAAAGTTAGTGGAAATGCAGAGAAATCAGACTTCTTGTTTTAATCCATTTGTGTTGCTGTAAAGGAATATCTGAGGTTGGGCAATTTATAAAGAAAAGAGGTTTATTTGGCTCACAGTTCTATAGGCTGTACAAGAAGCATGGCACCAGCAACTACAGCTAGTGAGGGTCTCTGGCTGCTTTCACTCATAGTGGAAAGCAAAAAGGAGCCAGCATGTGCAAAGACCACATGGTGAGAGAGGGAGCAAGAGAGAGTTGGGAGAAGTCAGGTTCTTTTTAACAATTAGCTCCCACAAGAACTAATAGAGTGACAACTCATTACTGCAAGGATGTAACCAAGTGATGCATGAGGAATCTGTCCCCATGACCCAAATGCCTTCCATTAGGCCCCCCCTGCAACATTGGGTGTCAGATTTCAACATGGGATTTGGGAGGACAGATATCCAAAATATAGCACTCCTCCTACACTGCTTGTGGGAATGTAAAATAGTGCAGCCATTGAGGAAAACAGTGTGGTGGTTCCTCCCCAGAAATCTCATTCCTAGGTATATACTTGAAAGAATTGAGAACAGATGTTCAAATAAGCACACGTACACACTTATGCACAGCATCACTATTCACAATAGCCAAAAGATAAAAGCACTCTAAATGTCCAGGAATAGGTAAATGGATAAACAAAATGTGGTATATACATACAATGAAATATTATTTAGCTACAAAAAGGAATGAAGAACATGCTAGGATATGGATGAACCTTAAAAACATTATGCTAAGTGAAAGAAGTCAGATAAGAAAGATCACACGCTTTATGATCTTTTTTATAACAATAACTGGGTTGAAACTTTGATTTTAATGCGAGATCCATGCCTTAAGTTGTCAATATATTAAAGAACAAATTTCCAGTGTGCTGGGGGTTGTGGATTGTGATATTTCTCAATATGAAACTACACACTGCACATTCTGCAATAATTTTTTGGGGAACTGTGTGATGAGCAACAGTCTCTGGTTGTCAAAACCTCCCAAGTGCAGTCACTTAAATTTAGAAAAGGTAAAATGTATAATATGTTTGCAATAAATATATTAGAAATCCTTAACTTTAAAGCAACATATATGACTACAAAATTTGCAAAAAGCAAACCACAATTCTAAAAGAAAAGAAGGTCCTTTCTAAATTTTCTATTTAAAAGCCAATATTACCTTTACAATCAGAAATAAAAAACAAACAAAAAAGCTTTGATAATGTGCAGGTCACCTCCAGCACTTTCCGTGGCATTTATTTACAAATATGAGTCATTCTGTTGAGATCTCTCTCACCAGGCAGACATATAGAGAAATGGTTTTTAAGGATCATTACTTAGGAAGACTTACCTACAAGAAGAAAAGTCAATGTAAACATTGTACTTAGAATAATCTTCCATGATCGAGTTACCCTAAAAGAATAAAAACAATGATTAGAAAAAGAATTTAACAACATCATGCATTTAACTTGGACTTTAGCCACTACTCCCAAGTCAACAAACTTAATTATTCTCATTCTTGCTTAATCTAGGTTGAGTCTATGAATTACTTTAATTTCCAATCCACTATTTTTTAAATCAAGAGATCATTTTCGTGATGATACACACTTACCAGCATATATGTGAGCACATAGATTTAGTCATACCTCTCGCTTTCACATATGCAATGCTTATGCTAGTATACGTCTATTTATATTCTTAAAATGCTTATAAGAAAAAAACAAAGGTGGTTTTCTAGAGGTCTCAAATGTAGAATTAGCTACGAAAAAAGAAAAAAAAAGAAAAATCAGGTTCTAATTTTATGGAAATTCGGTGTTAAGATAAAAAACTATGACAATTAACAAATATCTGATAAAATTCTTTGAAGTCATCATGACCTTTTTTCCTACTCTGTGTTGAAGTATAGTATGCTATACAAATACGATTTGTGTTCTTTTCTGTATAATTGTACAGCCCAGTGATGCTTCACAGAATGAACACATCCATGAAACCTCACCCAGGACTGGAAATTGAGCACACTCAGTTCCGTGGACTGAATTGCACTCCTCCTCCCAACACAAACACACACCACACACACATTCATTTGTTGAAGCCCTACCCTCATTGTTACTGTATTTAGAGATAGGGTCTTTAATTGCTAATTAAGGGTAAAAGAAGTTATCAGTGGGACTCTAAACTAGCAGGATTGTTGTCCTTAGAAGAGGTGGAAGAGAGACTAGAACTTTTTCCCTCTTTGTGCAGTCAGAAGAAAGGTCACATGGGGACACAGTGAGAAGGCAATCCAGGAAGAAAGCCCTCACCAGAGACCAAATCAGCTGGAATCTTGGACTTCCTAGCCTCCAAAACTGCGAGAAAATAAATTTCTGTTGTTTCAGCCACCAAGTCTGTGGTATTTATTGTTGCAGCCCGAGCAGATAAATACACCAAGCCCATCGGAAGCCCATCTTGTGCCCTCATCAACCCTATACCTCCCACCTCTGAAGGTACCTGCTCTCCTGAGCTCTATCCCCATTAAGTAGGTTTGCTGGGTTTGAACCATCTATAAATGGACCCATTCAGGTATGGGCCCTATCTGTCTGCCTCCTGTTCCCAGCCTTATGTCTGTGAGAGTCAACTGTGCTGTTGTGTATAGCTGTGGTTCATTCCTTCTTATAACTGTATAGTATTTCATTGTGTGAATATACCATGTGGTTATCCATCCTAACATTGATGGGTGTTCGGGGCTATGATAAACAATGGAGTTATAAATATTACTACAAGCAATGCAGCTATGAACATTCTTGTACATGGTTTTTGATGAAGACAAGTATGTATTTCATTTAAGTATATTCTCAAGAGAGGCATTGCTGGGTCATAGGATACATGCATAATCCGTTGCAGTAGATTTTGCTCAGTTTTACAAAGTGGTTGTAATGATAACCTTTTCACATCCAACCTTTTAAAAAGCCCTAAAGGGCGGATGGGGAGGGAAGCTAAAATGATCACATTAAACTAAGGTGAAAGTTGTAAACTTCTGGATAAAGTATTACAAGTTGGCAAACTAAAAATTTCTACTTAAAACATACGAAAAATCACATTAAGATGGATCATTTGTTAACTGTATTCACTAGAGTGGGCCACCTAATTCTCCCAGAACAGAATCTTTAAGTAGCTTATCTCCCCTACATAAAGCAGTCATGCCTATTAGCCATCCAAGAGTGTGAGACAGTGTGGAAAGCAACTAAGAAGAGAATTTTCTTAACTCTCTTCCCTCCAGGGAAGTATATTCTGAAACCTCTTCCTTTTAACTATTATTGGAGATGTGGAGAGCGGTAAGGGGTCCACTGTATAAAAAAGTTGTTCATAGGTCAATTGTGGTCTATAAGAGCTCTTCTGGTGGGCTGCATTAAATGAAAATTATCACATTACCATATTTACCAAAGATTAATTCCAGTGTTATTTTTTTTTTCTACTAGAAAACTTGCTGCCAGGCTCTGCATTGCAAAATTCCTTCGGTGCCTTCGCCCAGCCAGTGGGATTCTGCCATTTGGGGCAAGCATATTTTGTTATTACTGTGATTTTGAAATGCTGCTCTACTTGTACTAATAACTTTGTAGTATTCCTTTTATTTTTATTGACAGTTTTGTTTCTGTGCAAGTGCTTCATTGTTACCAATAGGAAGGTTATTTCATCACCATTCATAATGCAGATGGCCACCACGCCCAGCCAGGACATGGACACGCATCTGCCTCTCTGCTTCAAGGGCCTAATTGTATCATATGTCAAACCAACTGAATAATACAAAGTCCCCCACCCCATATACCTACCACTTTTCTATGGCAAATCTGGATGTTTTGCCGTGTTTGCTTCAGTGCTTTTCTAATAAAGTTTTTGTTTTTCCAGCAGGCAGCACATGGGCAGGGCGTTTTTAAATAGGTTTAGGGTCTTTGGATTCCCTGCTACAATAATCCCCACATATGTTCTCACTAGAGGAAACAGGGTGATTCACTCAAAATATGCATCCCCTACCAGAGTCTTTAGTCAATTATCACCCAAGAATGTAATAAATGCCCCTCTGTGCCCAGAGTCCTGAGCCCGGTGCTAAGCTCTGCATACCACCAAGACTATACAAGCGAGGCCAATGACAAAAAAAAAAAAAAAAGTGAATTATCTGGATGGTTTTAAGTTCCTGCTGCTGCGGCTCATTCTTTTAAACAGGATGGCTTTCCTTTCTTAATCCTTGTCCCCAGTCTGCTGTTATTAATCCAGATACTGTTGACATAGAAGTATTGTGATCAAGCGTAAGTACTGTGATCAAGAGAAACCTTCAAAGGAAACTATTTGGAAATGATTTTCTCTATAAAGGAGGAAAACACTGTCTGTCAGGTAACAGGTAACAGGTGAACAGGACACAAGTGACAGATGTAACACATACAACCTACAATTTCAGGCACACCATTCTGCCGTGTTTACCTACCCATTCGTATCAGGGTTTTCATCCTCTGATAGCAAAGTGCTGCCACTGGTGCTACCGCTGGCATCTTCAGAGCAACCTCTAAAAAACATGGCAGCCCTTCTTGCCTTTGCTTTTCCACTCATGATCCCCTACCAAAGAACAAACAGCTGGTAGGATGAAGAGCAACATTTGTCCTCATTCCTATTTTATTAAAAACATGAAGCTATACATACAGTTTTTAAATTTGTTTTGTTTAATGTCTTCTTCCTCCACGGGTGTTTCTTCTTGAAGAAGGAATTTTGTAAAGCTTCTGAGTCTTCTGTTGCATCATCCTCCGTGACACCTCATAATGCAGATGGCCACCACGTCCAGCCAGGGCATGGACACGCATCCACCTCTCTGCTTCAAGGGCCTAATTGTACCATATGTCAAACCCACTGAATAATACAAAGACCCCTCCTCCCATGTACTTACCACTTTTCTATAGCAAATCTGGATGTTTTGCTGTGTTTGCTTCAGTGCCTTTCTAATAAAGAAAATATCAGAAATATAATGGTAGACCCCCAGGTATCCTGAATCTCAGCCCTCTCTCTTATTTTCCACAGATAACTACAGCCTGAAAATTGATATACTCTATTCTCATTATTTTTGATACTTTACTATGTAAATGTGTATCTACAAATAATATTGTTTTCATGCTTAAAATGTAGACTAAATGTTATGCCACTCTTGGTTTTCTTACAATATTATCCATCTTGAAACATTAACTCCACTCAGTTTAATTGCTCTATGGTATTTCATTGTATATACATGACAGTTCATTTACCCGTCCTTCTATAGATGTATACTTATGTTGTTTTCAGTTTTTTTTGGGCAAAGAATAATGCTCATTGCATGTTGTTATATACACATCACAAGGTTTTTCTAAACATACACCTAGAAACAGAATAGTTAGGTGGAAGGATGAGCTGGTTTATTTGGGGCATAAATTCTAGGATGACAGTTATTTCACTCTCAGCACTTTGGAGATACTACTCCACGGCCTCGTGGATTGATTGTTGCTGATGAGAATTCTGTCTGATCTTCATTTCTCTTGTGTTTTTGGCAATTTCTCTGGTAGTTTTTAAGATTTTCTGTTTATCCATATTTTCCAGTTGTATTTTAGTGTATCCAGGTTTGATAGTAGTTTTTGTTCTTCCTCACTTATAACTCAGAGAGTCTTTTCAGTTTGGACACTTGTGTGTTTTTTTCAGTTCTGGACTATTTTTCAGCCATCAGGTCTTCAAATATTGCATCTCTGCCACTGCCCCAATTTTCTTAGAATGGTCCACCTATTGACACTTGTGTCTCCCCTTTACTTTCCATATAGTTCAACTGCTCCTTCATATTTGTTTTTGCCCTTTTCTCTTTTTACTTATGCTGATTTCTGGGTGCATTTGTAAGTGTTATTTTTCAATTTACTATCTATTTTCTGAGAGTCTAGATCTATCCCAAGAAACCCCCAAGTTTCTACTTTTTTACCTATTGGTCCAAAATTTGAAAGTTACAAAATGGTACACAGCAAATATGGCCTTTCCACCCTGCATTTACCTTCTAGCTGTTGGTTCCCCTCCCTCCTAGCATCTATGCTACCATTTATACTATTTCCTTTCAAAGATGTGATATGCATGCACAGTATGTGACATTGTATTATATATGTAGCATTTTATATGTATATTTATCTCTCCACATTCCTAATGGTAGCTTACTATAAACTGTGCTCTCCATCTTGCTTCTTTCACTTAAACATTTATCTTGGAAGTTTTTCTGATGGTTTGAGATAATCTTCCTCATTCATTTATGATTGAATAGTGTTTCATTGGGTGAATGGGCCATAGGCTGTTTAGCCTGTCTCATATTGATGGGCAGTTTGATATTTAAAATAATGTGCAATAGTAATCTTGTATTTAAGTTATTATCCATATGTGTGAATATATCTTTAAGGATATATACCCAGAGGAGGAATTTCTGGGTCAAAGTCTATGTGTATTTTTCAAGAATAAACCCGTACATATACAGCCAACTAATCATTGATAAGTTTGCCAGGTGTGCACAATAAGGAAAGGACCCTGTAGTCCCTTCAATGAATGGTGCAGGGAAAACTAGATATTCACATGCAAAATAATTAAATTGGACACTTATCTTACACCATACCCAAATATTACCTTGAAATAGATAAAAGACTTAAACATAAGAGCTATAACCTTAAAATTCCTAGAAGAAAACAAGAAAAAATCTCCTTGACATTGGTCTTGACAATGACTTTTTACATATGCATCAAAAGCACAAGCAAAAATAAATAACTGGAACCATATCAAACCAAAAACCAAGAAGCTTTTGCACAACAAAAGAACTTAATAGCAAGAAAACAAATAACTGAATTTAAAAGTTGGCAAAAGTCTTGAATAGACATTTTTTTTTCCAAAGAAGACATACACATGGCCAACAGACATATGAAAAGATGCTCAACATCATTAATCATCAGGGAAATGTAAATCAAAACAACAATGAGATATCACTTCACAGCTGTTAGGATGGCTATTATAAAAAAGATAAGTGGCTAGTGTTGCACAAAGTGGTACACGCCTGTAATCCCAGCTACTTGGGAGGCTGAGGCAGGAGGACTGCTTGAGCCCAGGAGTTTGAGACCAGCCTGGGCGACATAGCCAGACACCGTATTTTTAAAAATTTGTTAATCTTAAAACAAACAAAAATATGTAAAGATAAGTGTAGGCAAGAATGCGGAGAAAAGGTAACCCTTGTATACTGTTGGTGGGATGGAAATTGGTATACTCATTATGCAAAACAGTATGGAAGTGCCTTAAAAAATTAAAAATAGAACTACCATATGATTCAGCAATCCCACTTCTGGGTATATATATCCAAAGGAAATGAAATCAGTGTGTTGAAGAGATAGTTGCACTTCCATGTTCATTGTATCACTATTTACAAGCCAAGATATAAAAACAACCCAAGTGTTCATTGATGGATGAATGAATGTGATTTATGCACACGCGTGCGCGCGCGCGCACACACACACACACACACACACACACACACACACAAGGTGGGTGGGGGGTGGCGGGGGGAGAGAGAGAGAAAGAGAATGGAATATTATTCAGCATAAAAAGTAGGAAATTGTGTTATTTGTGTCCACATGAATGAGTCTGGAGGACATTATGCTAAGTAAAATAAACCAGACACAGATAGGTGAATACTGTATGATCTAATTTATATGTGGAGCCTAAAATGTCAAACCTGTAGAAGCGAAGAGTAGAACGGGAGTTGCCAGTGGCTGATAGGCAGAGGGAGTGGGAATGGGCAGATGTTGGTCAAAAGGTGCAGAGTTTCAGTTACCAGAGGCATACATTCTGGGGATCTAATGTACAGCAGGCTGACTACAGTTAGCAATATTGTACTGCATACTTGAAATGTATTGAGAGAGTAGATCTCAAGTGTTCTTACCCCACACACGCATACACAAAGGTAACTAAGTGAGATGATGAATATGTCAATTAGCTTGATTGTGGTAATTATTTCACAATGTAGATGTGTATAAAATTAACATGTACAACCGAAACATAGAAGTTTTGCTTGTTAATTATATCTCAATAAAGTTGGAAAAACTCCAAAATGTGTCATTTTCCTCAGGAAAAATTTCAAACAAAGAAAAAGGCCATTATTTTAACATGCAGAGCACTGCAGAGTCAAAAAAATCCAGTCTCTCTCCTGTGTGAAAGAAGATGATCTTGTTTCTCCAACGAGGTTGAAAACCCAAACTGCTATATAACATTGAAATACATAAATATATATCAGAAAAGAAAAGCTTGTCTTATAAATTACTCAGATTATCAGAAAGAAAGCACAAAATGTAAAAGCCCCTCCAGTTTGTGAAACCCTGGTGAGAGTGTGTTGTGTGTTCTAGAGGGAAAGACTGAACCCACAGAGGTGAAGTTTGGAGAGGGGAATTATACAAGGGTTTTCAGCTGCTTTAGATAGGAATAGACAGTAACAAGGCAGGGCAAAAGTGGAGAGATGGAAAAGCACAAACAGAAGATGTGTCCTGAAAGTTTAAATAAACCAGCTTCAGCCAACAACATGGGTAAACCAACAGAGACCAGGCAGGAAAGAAGGACCAGAGGGCTTTGAAAAATCCGAATTTGTACTCAAATACATTTTTCCTCTTCTCAAAAAGGTCATAAGCAGGAGATTATCTGCATATCTACAAGTAAAGTGAATAAAATTAGGCATAAAGTGAAAATATATGTCAGAGAAAGTTGGATCTTTCTAAATACTGAGGGCCATAATGTGGTAGAAAGATGATCATGTCATAAAGTATAGAAAATAAAGACATTGAGATATTCTCATTATAAATAAATTATTATTGTGTCATGTTTTAATTTGCATGGCATCATTACCTACATTCTTATCTGATCTGGTTTGCAAATATTTGTAATTTCAATCACACTGCAAAAGTCAAAAATTGGCCAGGCATTGGGGGGCTCATGCCTAGAGGCTGAGGCAGGAGGATACCTTGAGGCCAGGAGTTGGAGACCAGCCTGGGTGACATAGCAAAACCATTGTCTCTACTAAAAAATTTTAAAATTAGCTAGATGTGGTGGTGTGGGCCTGGAGTCCTAACTACTCCGGAAGCTAAGGTGCGGGAATCTCTTGAGCTCATGAATTCAAAGCTTCACTGA
Source organism: Macaca thibetana thibetana (assembly GCF_024542745.1). NCBI lineage: Eukaryota > Metazoa > Chordata > Mammalia > Primates > Cercopithecidae > Macaca > Macaca thibetana. The sequence continues at coordinate 118,169,056 of NC_065580.1, forward strand.
GCCATGATCACACTAACGCATTTCAGCCTGGATGACAGAGCAATATCCTGTCAAAAAAAATAAAATAAAATAAAAATAAAATAAAAAGTTTCTTCTAAAGAATGATAACACTTCATCATCACTCAACTTCTAGTCAAGAAGGTTATCAGCTAGGATGAATGCTGTACTCTTCTGTTAATCCAATGGAGAAATAAAGATGCTCTTTGGTAATGACAGCTCCAGTTATTATGATCAATTAAAAAAAATAACCTTCTTGACCAGGAGCCGTGGCTCATGCCTGTAATCCCAGCACTTTGGGAGGCTGAGGCGGGTGGATCACGAGGTCAGGAGTTTGAGACCAGCCTGACCAACATGGCGAAACCCTGTCTGTACTAAAAATACAAAAATTAGCCAGGTGTGGTAGCACGTGCCTGTAATCCCAGCTACCCCGGAGGCTGAGGCAGGAGAATTTCTTGAACCCAGGAGGTGGAGGTTGCAGTGAGCTGAGATCGCGCTACTGCACTCCAGCCTGGGCCACGGAGCAAGGCTGTCTCTAAGTAAATAAATAAATAAATAACCTTCTCTTGACCATACAATCGCGTAGCTAGAGGATGCCGTGACTTGCACAAACAAAAGCATTTGTCATGCTTGGCAATAACCTAAAAGCCTGTATATGCAGTGGAACAAACATTTGACATTGCAGTATGAAGTCTTGATTACTCATGACTGGACCACTGAAGATGCTTAGAATTTGTTATGAAATTATATTACAGCAGGATAAACCACAGAATTAGAGTTAATTCCTGCACAAAAACTATCTTCTCTTTAACCAATTCTGATATTACCTGTCTCCTGCTAGATTTCTAAGGCTATACTCATGTAACAGAAACAGACTCATGTTCAGTTCAAGTTGTCAAATACCCACTGTCACAAAAAGTCTTGATTTTTTAAAAAAAATTTCAACAAGAGAAAACCAAGGCTACTAACTGTTGCTGCAGTCGTTGGAACAACAGGATTTCTTTGAATGTTCTCTGCATCAACTTATCCCCTCAAACTCTCACAAGGGGTTACCGCTGGGTAATTAGCCCTATTATTTTTGCCAGGGTGGCATGGGGCTTTCTGGGTATCAAAAGTGTCTCCTACCGAACTGTGCCATAGCTGTTGGTGTCTATTGACCTCACCAAGCATATGCCAGATCGATAATCTTCATTCCCATGAAGCACCATTGGTAATATATTCATTGTACTTTCTGTAGACCTCAAAATCCACGCAACCAAAAAGTTCGCACTGAAGCCAAGTGTTTGGAGTTCTAAACACGATTCTATATAAATATGGTCAAGAGCTTTAAAAAAAGTCTCTCAACTTACAAAACAGAATTATTCCCGAAAAATGAGATATAAGGAAGAATGTTCACATTTTATCGACACACAATTTCCAAATACTTATTAGTCTTTAAAAAACGCATTAGATGAGAAATTTGCAAGCAAACTTGTCTAAAACTAAGGATTCCTTTACTAAGTGAACCATTCATTACTCCTGCATCTCATTAGTAAATTCTTTTTTTTTTTTTTTTTTTTTTTTTTTTTTTTTTTTTTTTTTTTTTTTTGTATACTGGTGGGGTGTTTTGTTTTGTTTTGTTTTTAGGGTGAGACAGTTATACTTTGGAAAACATGATGCATGTCCCCAATTTTTCTGGACCTCTCTGCAGTAACTGTGGTTCCCAGCCAGAGCGGCACGAGGACTGAGGCCTGACTCTTGCCTTGGGCCCACGTCCCCACGCCCCCACACCCCCACACTCCCACACCCTCACACTCCCACACACTCACACGCTTGTAACAGTAAGGCCCTGCTCCCATCCCCGCTAAGTCCCGCCCGGCTCCCGGTGGCATCGCCGCGCAGCCCTGCCCTGGTGCGGCTCTGGGCTCCGGGCAGTTGACAGGCGGTGCCCGCGCTCCGCTTCCGGCCCTGATTGGTCCACCGCTGCCCACCAGGCTTCCCCTATTGGCTGCCAGTGATCCCGCCGCGCCCGCCGGTTGGCCGTTCAGCCGTTGCCCTGGCGACGCCGATGTTGTGGTTCCGCAGCTCCCTGGGATTTTGGGTTTGGTTGGCTGCAGCCCGCCAGCCGTGTAAAAACTCCAACGCCGGGCGCCGCGGGCAGCACCCACGGAGACCGGCGGGGAGCTGGTGAGCCTGAGCGGGCTGGAGGACAATGGGGGCGCCCACAGGGGCCCCGGCCTTGTCCACTGTGAGGAGCTCACGGTGCGGGCAGTGCGCGCCGGGGCTGGAGGGAGGGGACCACCTTGTCGCCGGGTTGGGATGAGCACAGGGCGGGATCTCCCAGCCTGCCCAAGTCCCGCGGCCCCTTTGTTACCTGTTGTTTATCCTCTCTGTACCTACTGTATCCCTGGCGTGGACGTGCCTGTACTGAATACCCGACGTGACGTACCCCCTGCTGTGTGACCCGCACGCACGCATCTCTGCTGAATACCCCGCGTGAATGTGCCCCTGCTGTGTACCCGGAGTGCGTACGCCCCTGCTGTGTACACTGTGTGGACATGCCCTGCTGTCTACCTGGCGTGCATGTGTTCCTGCTGTATACCGGCGTGATGTGCTCCCTTCTGTTTACCTGGCGTCGACCTGCCCCCTGCTGTACACCCTGCATGGAAGTGCCAGCGCTAGGCGATCGCAAGGCGCCTGCAGGCGTGTCAGGTGGAGGCTTACAGACCGACCTAGAGGGGGCGCGCAGATTTTGCTTTTGCAGTTGCAGCTTCTGACAGCGGGTCAAGCAGGCAGCGTCCAGAGCACCTGCGAACACCAGGTCCGGCAGCATCTGTCTTTTCCCGCAGCGTGCAGCGCCTGACCATGAGGAACACGAGCAAGGAACTTCAGGGCGCCACGCACCGCTACGCTCCCTGCGGTGAGTGCGCCCTGAGCGCGTCCCGGCCAGAAAGAGCTGGGTGCGTGCACTCTGCTTACTAGACACACTGTGGACCCGTCGTCCTCTATGTGGGCTGGAGGGGGGTGTGAACGATGGAGGACCAAGTGATAAAACTAACAAGTCAAAGAAAGGCACAAACTGCTCCTGTGCCTGAGTGTGAAATCAAGACTTAAAGAGAAATATGAGTGGGGGAAGTCTTGTTTTTCTTTATTTTCAACAAGAGAGAACCAAGGCTACCTATCTTGTTCAATCTGGAGCAACAGGATCCCTTGGAAGTTTTCATTGTCATAGTTCAACCCTATACAGTTCTCACAACTGCATTCCTGAATGTTGACCTGGGAAGTTTCTTTTCTAGCTGAATTCCCTAGGTATTTCATTGAATCCCTAGACCTTGCTCCTACTTTAGACCCCAAGAAAGTTAAACATACATTCTGGTTTTAGTGTCTGGCTACAGGAAAAGGAATTCAGTGAGGTTCATGTCTTCTTATGTGCCAGGGTTTGAAGTGGAGGAGAGGGGAAGGAAGAATAAGTCTTGAGATGCTGTCATCTTTTTTCTTTTTTCCTGTTTTTTTTTTTTTTTTTTTTTTTTTTTTTTTTTTTTTTTTTTTTTTTTTTTACTGGGAAAGACTGTAAGAGGGTAGAGAAGAGGGTCGTGGGGATCAGCTGGGACAGCCGAGTTGGAGCTGGTCGGCACCCTGGAGCCAGCACATCTGCTCAGAAGTGAACCATATGTGGCCCTGCTGCATACTCTAAGCATGTTGCTAGCCCAGAGGGCTACCTTGTGACCGCTATTGAAGATAGTGTGGCCATGCTGGGGATTGGAAAGGGAACAGCACAGAAGGCCTGGCTGATTTGCCTTTTCCCAGTGGGCTCTGGAGCCTTTATGTGACTTCTTGGTGTCTTCTAGTGGCCTTGTCTGTATGAACAACACTAAGGAACACTAATAACTGCCAGGCACTGTTCTAAGTGCTTTATATTAATATATACTAACTCATTTAACCTCATAACAGCCCTACAAGGTAACATTACCCTCGTTTTATAGAGTTTGGAGTAATTTGCCCAAGGTCACACACTTTGTAAGTGACTCCACAGCTGTTAAGTGAGGCCACAGCAGCCTAAAGCAGGAGCCTGTGCCCCGCGGGTATGTGAGCATATAACACACTGCCTTGTGCCTTAGAGACCAGAAGAGCTGGGGGATCTTTAGTTCATCTCATAGACTGTCACAGACTGTGTTTCCTCACTGATGAAACAAGGGTACTAATATTTGGCAAACGAGAAGGCAGGGAAGGCTATATATAAAAAAATCTATATGATAGTAAATGATTGATATGGTACAAGTGCCAACAATATGTTTTGCATGATAAAAACTGTGATAACTCTTAGTCCCTTTAACCCTCTGTGTGTGTGTATGTGTGTGTGTGCGCGCGCATGAGGTGATCACGGTTGGTTCTTACTGATCCGGGCCCTCGCTCTCTGAGTGCCTCCTTTGCCTGCATTTAGAAATGGCCAACCAGATTCGAGTTCAGTGCCTGTTCACAGCTTCCAGTAATGAGAAGAAGGTAGAAGACACACTGTTCTCTGTGGATTAATTAGTAATCAAAACACAGAGTGGAAAAATAAAGCAACAATAAAATGCCTTCTCTCAAAAAGAAAATATTTGAACTGAATATGATCAGACTATGAAGCTGCTAAATTCTCCTATTCATTCTTAAATTGATTCTCTGTGATCTTTTGTGCAATTCTTTAAACCTTTTCCAATTTTTTTCTTTCCTTTACAAAACCATATAGTGTTTATTCAGCTATTTAATGTCCTTTAGATACTTAAAAGATTGTATTAAATACCATCCATTAAAAATTCGATGTCTAAGCTTTTAGCTTTAAAGGATGGTTACTTCTCATTTCTGTATGCTTAAATGAATCGATTTATTCAGTACTATTTTCCTGTGTGTCTACTGCGTTAGTCAGCATTCTCCACACCAACATAACCAACAGCATATCCATGTCTACCTTTCTATATACATACACATATATACATAGATAGATAGATAGATAGATAGATAGATAGATAGATAGATAGATTGAAAGAGAGAGAGAGAGATTTGTTTTAAGGAATTGGCTCACATGATTGTGGAGGCTGGCAGGTTCGAAATTTGCAGTGCAGACCAGCAGTCCGGAGACCCAGGGAAGAGCTGATGTTGCTGTTTGAGTTTCAGAGCAGTCTGGAGGAAGAGTTTCCTCTTTCTGGGGGAATCTCATTCTTTTCTCTTAAGACTTTCAATTAATTGCCCACAAAAAGAGTCAAACTCTGTAAAATATTTAAAGAGGTTTATTCTAAGCTGAATATGAGTGGCCAAGGCCTGTGACACAGCCCCAGGAGGTCTTGAGAACATGTGCCCAAGATGGTTGAGTCACAGCATGATTTTATCCATTTTAGGGAGACAGAAGTCATAGGAAGACATCAATCAATCCATGTAAGGAATACATTCATTCAGTTTGAAAAGGTGGGATAACTCCAAGTATGTGTGTGTGTATGTGGGTGGGAGTTGGTTCCAGGTCATAGGTGGATTTAAAGATTTTCTGATTGGTAATTCGTTGCAAGTTATTAACCAAAGACACAGAATCAATAGAAAGTAGTGACTGGGTTAAGATAAGGAGTTGCAGAGACTAGGGTTTTTGTTATGTAGATGAAGTCTCCAGGTAGCCAACTTCAGAGAGAGTAGATGTAAACATCTCTTTTTTTTTTTTTTTTTTTTTGAGACGGAGTCTTGCTCTGTCACCCAGGCTGGAGTTCAGTGGCCGGATCTCGGCTCACTGCAAGCTCCGCCTCCTGGGTTCACGCCATTCTCCTGCCTCAGCCTCCCGAGTAGCTGGGACTACAGGCGCCTGCCACCTCGCCCGGCTAGTTTTTTGTATTTTTTTTAGTAGAGATGGGGTTTCACCGCGTTAGCCAGGATGGTCTCGATCTCCTGACCTTGTGATCCGCCTGTCTAACATCTCTTATCAGACCTAAAAAGGTGTCAGACTCAATTAATTCTCTCCCGGATCAGGAAAAGAGCTGGAAAGGGAAGGGGATTCTCTACAGAATGCAGATTTTCCCCACAAGAGACAGCTTTTTAGGACCATTTCAAACTATGTCAAAGAAATCTATTTTGTGGTAAAATACTTCAGTTTCTTTCAGGACCTGCTATCTGTCATGTGATGCTCTACTACAGTCAGGTTGCAATTTGGTCTCTGATTGCCACTAACAGTCTGTTTTTTCAGTCTTAAGATCTCTGTTTTAATGATAATGCTGGTCTGCTGTGCCTGAATTCCAAAGGAAGGAGGGTATAAGGAGGCACGTGCAACCTCCCTTCCCATTATGGCCTGAACTAGTTTTTCAGGTTTACTTTGGAATGCCCTTGGCTGAGTAGGGGGATTCATTTAGTCAGCTGGGGGATGGGGGGGCGCAGGGCTTAGCATTTTATTTTTGCTTTACTCTGACTGGAGGAAGCCCACCCACATTACAGAGGACAGTCTACTTCACTCAAATTCTACTGTTTTTAATGTTATTTTCATCTAAAAAACGTCATAGACACAACTAAAATAATGCCTTACCAATATCTGGGTACCATGGTCCAGCCAAGTTGACACATAAAATTAGACATTATATCTACCCAAGAAGAGGATATTGTGTTAGACTCTGAACATACTGCCCCTGTGACAGGACATTCTGATAAGTGCTACTAAATACACCCAGTCGCTTGTGTCACATTAATTGCATCTCTTGTATCTGATATTCTTCCTGGGTTTTGTTTCTAAAGTTCTCAATCAGGTGTGATTTTTTTGTCTTATATTTGGGTATCTGGTTAATCAATTTCAGATTCAAATAGTTACCTAGAACACCAGGTGTCTGAATGCCCCGGATCTCTTCTCTCTGTGAGGGTCATCAATAAACACTGGTAACTCCAGGTCCCTGGGATTTTGCCAACTCACTTGACAGAAGCTCCCAGTAGGACTCCAGGGAGTCTCCTGGGTGGTCCCAAGCCAGTCTGCAGGGCCTGTCCTGGATGCCCTCAGCTTAAGGCCTTAGGGAGCCTCATGGCTTCACCAGGCCCATGTTCAGCTTCTCTGTCCACAGCCCCTTTCTGCATGGGCTCCACTCAGGAAGGGAAGAAGGACAGAGAATAGCTCTCCTCCTCCACTCGATTGTGCCTGGCTTCTTCATGGGACCTTTGACAATACAAACCACACAATCTACACTCCCTGTGTTTCAACTTGATCTTTCTCAAGGGAACCAAACCCAGTCACCTTAAGAATTTCTGAGTCTCCACCTGAGAAGTTTTTCCATAACACATAGGCACCTGTTTCCACCATTTTTCAGGAACCATCTAGACCTCTGGCCACCTTTCACTGCTCTCTTTGGCCTCAGGCATAAGCAAAACCATTATTATTGAAAACAGTAATTACACATTAATAATAATGAAAGGGACAAGGAGAGAGGGAGAAGGAGAGTGATAAGGTGAGATGAACTCTCACGTGGGGAGTCTGGGTGGAGGGAAGGTACTGTACTCGCTTGTGTGGAGACGGGCTGCTGAGCTGATTCTAGCACCCTTGCTCGGTGGACAGGTCTCTTTGACCACTCCCCAGTTCCGCCTCTTGTCACTTTTGTGCTAGTGGTAAATGTGTTCAAACAGCCTGTTATTTCTGTGACAGAACTTAGATTTCAGTATTTTTAGCATACTAAATTTAGCAAATCTTTGTCAACATTTAGCCATATATTCTACAGGCTTATCCATAACGTTTTATTTAAGTGATTTGGGATTTTTCAGGAATGTATATTTCCCAGCATAACCGGAAATACAGTTGTCTTATTTTTATGGAGGATTAGGAGAGAGAGACAGAGACCTAATGAGGCTTGGGTAACTCCCTGGGAAGCTAAAGCACCCATGAAAAAGGCTGAGCCCTCAGAGCTTTCCCTTCGGTTGGTGCCAGTGGTGGCATCTTGGTGGGCAGTAGAGACTGGATTGCATGGGTTGTGTTACCATTCACATCAGGAACTCAGAAGAGGGCATTTTCTTCCTTGCTAATAGGCTTCCACAGAGCCTATTAGGCTCTGTGGCCTGCACTACTCCACTTGATGGGGCTGTCTGCATAGACACTCTGGTAGAGAACTAGAGGCCACCCTGGCACACAGCAACAGCGTGGCCCTCTGCCTCTCTCCTCTATAGATTGGTATTACCATCTTCCAGTGAAGCGCTCTGAGAAGGCTGTGGATGCCCCACCGGCGTCCCAGATCCCAGGTCTCAGCAATTTGGGAGACTCACACGGCAGGGACCTGCCTGGGACTCGGAGATACTGGATAAAAGAAACAGATTCGGAATACGTGAAGCTCGCGAAACAAGGCGGCAGGCCTGGTGAGCCCCCGCCTGCCCTGTTCAATGTGGCAGCCTCGTGGGCGGTGAGGGGGGCGTTTGTTCCTAATTTCTTCCATATAAAAATATTACTATAGAGTCTACATGTTTAGCTTAGGGCCTTTGGAAATTTAGGTTAATTAAATAGGTGTAGGGATGGGCATGCTCTCCAGGGATGAGCTAATTTTTATGATGTTAGAATAAATAGGCCGAATTCACAGAATTGCCTGTGTAGGATATTTCTTCTGAGTAATGCCTTTGCGATGATCCAACCTTCCCTCACCCACTTTATATTCTTATTACAAAGAGAATCTCAGGAAGTTGCCTCCAAGAGAGAATCTGTCTTTGCACGCTACCAATTCTTGGCTAATTTTTGAAAAGGTTTTGTTTCCTGTTGTTTATTCTCATTGCGGCTTGTCCTTTGTATGAAAATGTTTTCGAAAATGAAAACCATAGATGAGTTTCAGTGTGATGTTGATGAGGATCAAATTTTGATACATGATTTAATTGAGAAAGGACTGCTTAATCATGCTAAAAACTAAGGTATTTGAGCTCAACGGAAATTACTCAGAGGGTTGGGAGATCACATCTAAAATGTCTCAGAGCCAGTCTTGGTGTCAGTGACTTTGAGAGACACTAACCTTTTTTCCCCTCTGGCTGCCATTACTCCTGTGGGGATTGTCAGAAAGAAAATGGGAAGCAAAATGGTGACATCTTTGCTTTAATATTAAAAGGTTGGACTAAACAGTTTGATGGACTAGGTGTGACACTCAGAGAACAGGACCTAGACATTTTTTCTTAGATTCACCTCCTCCTGCTGTTGTTTAAAAGAACATTAAGGGGACAAACTCTGAATGTCGGTAAATCAGATAAAAGAATTGCATCAATAGTAGTTTCCTGAATGTGATCATTGTGCCATGATTACGTCAGGAATGTCTTTTGGCAACATCCGCTGAGATATAGGGGGATGACTGGGCATTATGTCTGCAACACGCTGCCCAATGATTCTGAAAACAATAATGACAACAAAAATAATAATGAGAGAGAGGGATAGACAAAGAGAGAAAACATAACGCAAATATGGTAGAATATCATCTGGGGAGCCTAGGTCAGGGTACAGGGGAACTCATACTATTCTTGCAATGTTTCTGTAAGTCTGAAACATTTAACAATGAAAAGTGCTTTAAAAGTAAAAAAAAAAAAATGAAAAGTTAAAATTTTATTATTGATAGTAATAGGTCAACCAAAGTTGTCTGCTACTGTCATGGGCACTGTTATCATTTTGCTGTCCTTATTATCAGGAAAGTCAGTTCTTCCCACTCCCTGCTTTTTGAAACCAGAGGAGGGAAGTGTGGGGAGCTAGAAAGCAAGTGGGTGAGTCGGGAGCTGGCCTGGGCCTCTGAGAAGGACCCTGTACTCTCTGTGCCTCTCAGGGTTGGCTCCAAGGTGACTGTGAAATCTCCCAGGTACCTTTCAGGGGTTTGTATCCTACTTCCCATCTGGAAACCTGGAGGGGTGGCTTCTTCTGGAAATGGTGGGGGTGGGGTTAGGGACAGCTCCACAGTGGCAGAGGACAGTCAGACTGTCCTATGCTAGGAGAATGGTGTGGGGGTAGCTGAGGATGAGGGAGCCAGCATGTGCAGTCCCTGGAGACCTCAGCAGTGGAGGGACGGGCCCCCTCCAGGAACTGGTGGATGCTGGCCTGCATAGATGCAGCTCAAGACCAGGACCTCTGTCCAGATCTGCAAAGAGTGAGATGTGGGGAGGCATACAGGATTTCCTTTCTTGAGCACAAAGCAGGACGCCCAACTGTCAGCCTGTGCAGAGACAGGTGAGGATCAGGGATGCTCTATTAGCCCCTGGATCCCAGAGGCAACCCTAGGGAGACCTACAGTTCCCCTTGTAAATTGAGCCTATCACTGGCAATGCTGTGTGTCTGTGTAGGGGCAACGGGGTGTCTCACAGCCATGTCATTTTCTCTTTGAGATTTGTTGAAGCACTTTGCCCCTGGGACCGGGAAAGGCTCCCCGATGGCCTACTCCCTGCCAGACTGGTACATCCACCACAGCAAGCCACCGACAGCCAACCAGCAAGAGTAAGTATCTTAAAGCACTCACATTGTTGTTTATCTTTACAGGAAAAAAAAATAGCCCAATTTGAATTTTAAAAATACAAATGTCTAATACTGATAGTAAGCATGTAATATGACAACTTCAGGTTCTCTTTTACAATAGCCCGCTCTTTGAGGGATATAGCCTAAGTTGTCAGAAAACCAGAGTTCTGGAAACCCTGGCATTTTGTGCCACCCTAGAGTCGTGTGTCTTTGGGCTCCTTCTTGGTAAATTGCGCTGTAGTGTTACCGGCGGGTCTTTGTTCTTAGAGCTCCCAAGATGGTGGCAAGCCTTTTGTTCTCTGACCTGGGGTTCTTGGCCTCACGGATTCCAAGGAATGGACTCTTGGGCCATGCGGTGAGTGTTATAGCTCTGTTAGAAGCTGTGGGTCACGGAAGAGACCCTTGGAACCCAGTGACTAGTGTTCAGCTCCATTAGGGCAAACCCAGGCACTTAGCTGTGCAGGAACAACGAGGAGCCTCTAGCCCGATGGGGAGTGTCAATGGGTGCCTCGCTGGATCAGAAGTACAGTGGACACTCTGCCATATCTGGAGGGGTGGAAATTAGCGGCAGGTCTGCGACGGAGGCAATCAGCAGTGGTGGACGGCGGGCGAAAGCTCAGCTCAAGCCGGGACAAACACAGACCAGAAGAGTGTGCAGTTGCAAGATTTAATACAGTGAAAACAGGGCTCCCATACAATGGGAGGGGACCCAAAGGAGTTTGCCACTGCTAGCTCAAATGCCTGGGTTTATATCCCGATCATTGTCCCTCCCCCTGTGCTCTCAGGCAACAGATGATTGACTATTTCATTACCTCCTGCTTTTAGCCTCATTGGTATTTTAGTGAGCTCTCTTTACTATCTGATTGGTCGGGTGTGAGCTGAGTTACCAGTCAGGTGTTTAAAGGTGGGTGCAGTCACCTTCACCAGCTAGGCTTAGTAATTCTTGGCTGGCCTAGGAAATCCAGCTAGTCCTGTCTCTCAGTAGGACTGACCACATCCTCCTGACGTGGAAATAGCAGCCTATCCCAAAGGGTTCTCATTAAAGACAAAAGGCACTAGGTAAAGCTACAAATATATGAAATCCTAAATTTCTATGTTCACTATTGAGTTATGAGGAGCCATTGTTCCCATAATATTTGAAATGTCTAAGAAATTTCTATTTGTGGACATGCAAACTTTATCTCCAAAACCACCTCTCTTGGATTGAGAGGTAAAATGAAAAATCATTTCAGGCCATTTCCCCATTTTTTTGGGCTTGAAAATAGGACTACCATAGATATATTTACAAGTAGTTATCTGGTGTTACTTGAATGTTCTGCCATGGTCACAGTGCGGCTTTTGTCTTCAGGATTCTGTTTCCCTCTGTAGTTTAAAATGAATACACAGGGTGGCTCACACCCAGGTGGGTGGATCACCTGAGGTCAGGAGTTCGAGACCAGCCTGACCAATATGGTGAAACCCCATCTCTACTAAAAATACAAAAAATAGCTGGATATGGTGGTGTACACCAGTAGTCCCAGCTACCTGGGAGGCTGAGACCAGAGAATTGCTTGAACCCAGGACGCAGAGGTTGCAGTGAGCCAAGATAGCACTGCTGCACTCAAGCCTGGGTGACAGAGCAAGACTATCTCCAAAAAAAAAAAAAAAAAAAAAAAGAAATACTCTGTGCTAACAGAGGTTACATCAAAGTGGATGAGCTGAGCAAGAAGAGAGAGTCTTAGAAGGGGAAGCAGGAGACTGGGGGCACTCCTGCAATGCTGCTTGCGCTTGCAAGAACAGAGCAGAGCAGGCAGCCTCAGGTGAGAGTAGAGCCCGAGTACCCCAGGCAGATGTGGAGGGATGGGTTTCCTGAGCACCCTTGACCCTGAGCTCTGACTGAGGGGTGCCCAGTGGTCCTGCGGCTACTGGACTCCAAGCAGCTGTGCACTTTCTTGCAGCCGAGGGTGGCTCCTGCTCTAGCTGGGTGCCCTGAACCAACGGTTAATTCTTGGGGGGAGGTGGGGGCACTTCATGTCTCTGGGGTGCTCCTGGAGAGCGTTACCTCAGGCATGCCCCTTCCTCCTATATCCACACTTCCACATGGACTTTTTCGTCGCTTCTTTCTGCTTTTTCCTTCCAAACTGTTGGTACCCCTGTCCCTTTGCTGTCTCCTCCCACCCCATATGTCCTTACTAATTGTCCAAGCCTTCTAGTGATGATCTACTTTTGGGGCCTTCAGCGTTTTTCGTCCTCCTGGGACCTTGTCCTCCTCTGGACTGCAGACCACCTGCTCCAGGTCCTGGGACAGGCCGAGGATGTGAAGAGCAGGAAGCACAGGAGAAATTCTTCCTTCACTGAAAATCTGGGAACCCAGGAGCTACAACTTAACACACTTTTTAAAAAAAATTATCCCTCCCGTTGTTGTTTTCAACGCTCATCTGTCTCTGTGGGCTTTTTACTGCCCTCAGACTGTATCAGAAGTAGGAGGGCTGGGGAGAGGTGCCGCTTCTCACACCTGTGCTCCCTGAGCAACTCAGCCACACCCGTGGCTTCTCTTACTGGGTATCTGCGGCCACCTTCCAAGCCTGCATTTCCAGCCTCTGACCGCTACTCCCTGGCCTCTTCACTCGCTCTCTCAGAGGACCCCACCTCCTTTAGGTGCTTTGCTGCAGTGGTGCCCAGGACCCTACTCCTCAACCTTGCCCTTGATGCCCACTTTGCAGCTGGGCCTCTTCTCAGCATCCTGGAGCCCTGAACAAGTGCAAATGAGGAGCGGGACATGGAGGAGGGGAGTCGCTGCAGCCCCTCAGACACTGCGTTGGGGGGGTTGTGCTGCCGTGTCAAATTTGAATGCAGTGTTCTTCCCTGTTCAAACCTGGTTATGTGTACAGATGGTCCTTCGGGGATCTAAAGGCTGAAGCATTCCAGTGCCTTTGATGCCCCTTCTGTATGCGCTGTGTGTATGGGAAGACTGGTTGCTAGTTTAAATGCCCACATTAAAAATGACCATCCAACAGGAAACAGAGCATGTTATTATTATTTTAAATGAACATGATAAATGGTAAATGTTTAGGGGTGTTTAGTTAATTTAAGGGGTCAAAGTGGTAGATGCTATTCTAAAATAAATAATTATTTTAGAAGATATGTTTTATAATTTCATATTTTAGTATATCTCGTTTTACTAATGTCGAGACCTTGTGATTTCTGAGTGGCCCTCCTGGGAGGCAGGCCCTGGAGGGGTTGGTGTGTTGCTTAGCAGGCACAGGAGGGAAAGGCCTGTCTGTGTTTTCAAGGAGGATGGGTAGTGCTGATGTCAAGAGAGATGGAAGAGAAGAGAATAAGGGAGGGAGAGAAAGAGAAAGAGGGAAAGAAGAGGAAGAGGAAAAGAGAGAGAGAGAGAGAGCAAGAGAGGGAGAGAGAGAGGAGAAAGGAAAGGAGGGAGACAGAAGGAGAGAGGGAGAGGGAGAGCCAGCAATGGAGATGAAAGGAAGGGAGGGAGCTGAAATGGCTCTGAGCACCGGGCTATAACTGCTGTCTGTCCCTGCAGAGTGCGGGCTGTCTCCATGCCGGATTACATGGTTCATGAAGAATTTAACCCCGATCAGGCCAACGGTAGCTATGCATCCAGAAGAGGGCCCTTCGACTTCGACATGAAAACAGTTTGGCAAAGAGAGGCTGAGGAACTTGAAAAGGAGAAAAAAAAGGTGACGGGAGCCCATAAATAGATGGCATCTGCATCCGCTTTGCTTCTGTGGCCCCGAGTAATTAAGTGCTGTGATGTTAGCTGCTGGTGGCGTCTTACGTTGCCCGTGGCATCGGCCACGTGCTCTGTGTTTTAAGTTTGGATCTACTAAAAGGCAAGCAGCCACCATACTGTGGTCTTTCTTTTTCTTTTTACGAATAATGACTTTAAGAGGTAAGATTCCTTTTTGCTAGATGATTTACAGATAGTTAATGCTTATCTAGAGGAAAACTGGCTTAGCACTTCTGATCTGGCACATACAGAAAAGGAATTTTATATTTAGTTATCCCATTTCTGAATGTTTTCATTTATTTAAGTATTAGGCGTTTTCTGGAATACTCTTTGTTGATAATAAAGGAAGAGAAGATGAATTCTCTTCTTCTATGTGAAGTCCTGGTGGTGTATTTGATCGCAAAGGAGTGACTGGCCGTGCAGTGAAGGCTTCTCAGAGGATGTGTATTTTAAGAATGCAATGAAGAAAGTTGGAAGCAATCTTGAATTGGTGGCTCTGTTGTTGGGAAGTCTTGATCAGAGGCCCTTCTCTCCCCTTTCCTCGGGGCTGGAAGGAACAAGAGCCAGGCCTGAAGCTCTGCCAAGGGCTCAGTATTGCCTGGGGCTTCAGCACCATGTCTCAGATTAGTCTCAGTTCTTGCAACTCTGGGGTTTGTGAGTGAAACGGTGAAGTTCACATTACAAATAACAGTAGTGTTTGATACTGAGAATAAGAGTGAACACTGTTGTCACCTGACAGGTGATCATTTTGAACAGTGAAGAGAATGGATGTGTCTCAGCATAGGCGGCAGTTGTTATGAACTATCTATGCCTGATTCCTAGACTGTTGCCTCAGCATCTTGGTTTGAAGGGAAACCCCTCAGTTTATTTTGGGGACTTCAGTAGCTGAACACCAAGTAGAATGTCAACTGGCTGCAATGGGCCACATGCTTTTTCTTTAAGATCTCCATGTCCAGCTGTGATTCGGATTTTGGGTTGTTTCCGTGATCCGTGCAAAGGCACTGGACCTTTTATTGTTGTTTTTTGTTTATTTTTTTAATTAGAGAGAAGTTCTCTCTCTGTCACCCAGGCTGGAGTGCAGCGGCATTATCATAGCTCACTTACACCCTCGAACTCCTGGGCTCAAGGGCTCCTCTGCCACAGCCTCCTGAGTAGCTGGATCTACAGATGGATACTGCCGTAGACACTCAGCAAAATGGACCATGTTAAGAATCAGATCTATCTCTTAGTGTTGTGCAAGTGGCCAATTACACTGAGTTACAGCCTCTAGTGACAAATGAACCCTTGGATATTAACCATGGTTACAGCTCACATCTACAGAAATCTTAAAATGCTAAATGCTATATCACTCTCAAATCAAGTGGGGTTTCTAAGTTAGTATCCATTTACAAAAGGTGTGCTAGGGGCTGCACAAAGTTCCGAAGCCAGCCTCTCACTGTGGGGAAGGAGATAGGGTGACAAGCGGTGGTGGTTAAAGATACACATGCTGAATATTTAACAGGTAGAGGGACATGATGTTGGGTAAGGTGCAGGGGATGAGCACCGCATCGGGATGGACTCCGATTGCCCTAATAAGACAACACAATCACCACTTTGGTAAGAAGGTCACCTATGAGTGATGATCACATCCTGGGCGTGGGCCAGCTGACAAAGTGCTTCCTCAACTGTGCCCTGGCCCCACATGGGGCATGTGGTGGATGCTTGACAAGACTTAGGGCACATGTGTTGCCTGTTGGTTACCAGCATTCATGGGGGTCTTGCTCACCTACAGGGTGATCGGGGGATTTTGTTTCCTTTTTTTGAATAGCCATCTTTTCTTCCTGTAATTGTTAGTAATACCTCCATGGATTTTGTTTGCTTGGTTTGGTTTTTTCCAGTTTTCCTGTAGCATTTATTTATATTTCTTTTAATAAGAAATAATTTACATAGAGTGAAACCCACCTTTTATAGAGAACTGCTCTCCAGGTTTTGACTAAGATGTCCCTTGTGTACCACCACAGCCGTCAAGGAACATAGCAGTCCTGTCGCCCCCAGCATTTCTACACCTTTTTATGGTCAGCCCCTCACCAGACCCTTGCAAGTCCCGATCTGTTTTCAGTCTTTATAGTTCTTCTGGACAGAGCAGGAGCATCGCCATCTTGGACAAGCCTCTCATTCTAAAAGTTCACCTTAATAAAAACCGCCTAAATCCAAGGGGCATTAGCCTAACTGCTAAGGTCAATGAACCACAGGTAACATCTCCAACCAGAAACATTCAAACTCCTCCCTGACCAGAGACGTGGTGGCCCCTAAATAAGCTCCCTCCAGCCAGGAAGATTCCAGTCCCGAGTTAACCGCCCTCCGGGCTGAAAGATGTCTGCCCCGAGATAACCTCCCCTCCTCCCAGAGAGTTTCCAACCCCACCATGAACTTCTCCACACACATGGACATTCCAAGCTTCTCATAAGCCCCCTCACCCTAAAACCAATATATACTTTTAGTCTGTAAGAAAAAGTGCCCCTGACCACAATCGGCCAGGAGCGCCTCTCAGGTTTTAACTAAAGAAAACCTGTCTTTGACTGTCAAGCCGCATTTCGTGTTTCTTTCCTCTTTCTTTAATTCTTACACTTCCTTTTCCAGAATGTGAAATCAATGGAATCATACGGCGTGGAGTCTTTCCTGCTTCACTTCTCCAATGTGGTGTAATGCATGTACTTTATGCATCTGCATTATATACGCGTGGCCGTGCTGTTCCGAGTATCAGTAGTTCATTCATTTCTGTTGCTGAGTTTCATTGGCTGATCATGATACCATTTGTTTATCCATTCATTTGTTGGTGGACATCTGGGTTGCTTCCAGTTCTGGGTGATTATTACAAAAGCATACAGGTGCTTTTGTGAACATATGTTTTCATCCAGGTGTGGGAAATTCCTTCAGGACCAGGCTCTTAGCTGTTCATTGTTTTTCCTCCTGAGCAGATGGCATCTTTACTCAAATATAGAAACTGCTTTTGAGTTACAGACTGTCCCTTTTACATAACTATTTTGTTGAATGAGATGATTGCTGAATTATATTTTATTGTGACCATTTACAATGACCACATTGAAAGTCCAGCCCTACAAGCTTTGTATCTTTGCTACCATTGGTGAGTTTTCTTCTAGTTGTTGAGTGCTTTCCACTAACTCAGGGTTTTGCGTGTTTCCTCACACAGCTGAGGCTACCGGCCATTGACTCAAAGTACCTAAGCAAAGCAGACACCCAACTTGGCCCTAAGGACCCTACAGGAAGTAGACTCTCCTTCCCCCCCATGTAAGTGCTTGAGCTACGCCCGCACTGTCTGGACTGGGTTTGGGTTTGGCTTTCCGTCTTTCATCCGGTGATGACTGCGCCAGTGACAGCATCCACACAACTTCCCGAAGCCCTGTCTGCGGCCTGGCCTGGCTGTGCCTGTCGCCCCCTCACTGTGGTTTCTGTTCCTTCCTAATGTCATTTTGCCACTGTTGAACACATCTGCCCTTCCAGGTCATGCTTGCTGCAGGTTGGCAGTGTGGAGGCCCTGCTTCTCCATCAGGCTGTGTCCTGCCTGAAGCACCCGCCCCCTCCGAGATACCACCCTCACCATAGTTTGCTGGGGCTGCTTGTCCTGCATGTAGGGGCCACTAGGTCCTGATGTTTCTGTGTCCAAGTCCTGAACTGAGGTGTCTGCGCCTTGTAAGCGTGCTGGCTCTGTTTCCAATTGGAAGATAAAGCAGGCACACTGACATTTGCTGATCCTCCAGCTGGAGAGTGAAATCCCTGAGGCCTTAGGTGTCTTCTTACTCTCCCAGATCCAAGTTTAATGCTAGGATAAATGTTATTAATTACCTGACTAATTCTTCAAACAGCTTCTTGTCCAATGGGGAAAAAATAATCAGATACATTGCATTGTGACAAATGCCATGACAGCACCAAGCTAGACTGATAGAGAGGGGAATATACATGTATTCATATGTGTTTATATATATGTAAGTATATAGGTATACCTAGACATGTATTTATAGATGTGCAAGAGAGAGAACATGAAGCATTAGGAGTGGCTTTGATAACAAAGTGATTGGGCGCAAGAAATCCTCCCACCTCAGCCTCCCAAGTAGCTGGGGCTATACGCATGCACCACCACACCCAGCTGATTTTTTATTTTTTGTAGAGACAAGGTCTCATTATGTTGCCCAGGCTGGTGTCAAACTCCTGCACTCAAACAATCCTCCTGCCTCTGTCTCTCAAAGTGCTGAGATGGAGGCTCAGAGAGAACAGGTGGTGGGTTGCTACTGCTCGAGCTGAAAGCTCACACTACCTCCACCGTGGCAAACTGCCCTGTCACTCTTCAGTGTGGGTCAGGGTAAGATGTGAAGATGCAGTAGATGGTGAAAGGCTAAGCTAACAACAAGAAATGACTGGAGACAAACCTGTGTAAGAGAGTAAAATAGCAGCGGGTAACCATTGATAAGGACAAGAAAGAACCAATAAGAAAGTAATCATTTGTTTTTTTTTTTTTTGAGATGGAGTCTTGCTCTGTTGCCCAGGCTGGAGTGCAGTGGTACGAACTCAGCTCACTGCAGCCTCCACCTTCCAGGTTCAAGTGATTCTCTTGCCTCAGCCTCCCAAGTAGCAGGACTATAGGTGCCTGCCACCACAGCTGGCTTTTTTTTTTGAGACAGAGTCTCGCCCTGTCCCCCAGGCTGGAGTGCAGTGGTGCGATCTTGGCTCATTGCAAGCTCCACCTCCCCTCCTGGGTTCACGTGATTCTACTGCCTCAGCCTCCTGAGTAGCTGAGACTACAGGCGTCCACCACCGCGCCCGGCTAATTTTTTGTATTTTTAGTAGAGGTGGGGTTTCACCATGTTGGCCAGAGTGGTCTCGAATTCCTGACCTCAAGTGATCTGCCTGCCTCGGCCTCCCAAAGTGCTGGGATTACAGGTGTAAGCTACTGTGCCCAGCCCCCTTCCTTCCTCCCTTCCTTCCTCCCTTCCTTCCTTTCCTTCCCTCCCTTCCTTCCTTTCCTTCCCTCCCTTCCCTCCCTCCCTCTTCCTTCTTTCTTTCTCTTTCTTTTCTCTTTCTTTCTTTTCTCTTTCTTTCTTTCTTTCTTTTTCTTTCTTTTTTTCTTTCTCTTTCTTTCTTTCTTTCTTTCTTTTTTCTTTCTTTCTTTCTTTCTTTCTTTCTCTCTTTCTTTCTCTCTTTCTTTCTTTCTTTCTTTCTTTTCTTTCTTTCTTTCTTTTCTTTCCTTTCTTTCTTTCTCTCTTGTTCTCTTCCTTCCTTCCTTCCTTCCTTCCTTCCTTCCTTCCTTCCTTCCTTCTTTCCTTCCTTCCTTTCTTCCTTTCTTTCTTTCTTTTCTTTCTTTTCTCTTTTTTCCTTTTTTCTTTTTTTTGAGACTGAGTCTCACTCTGTTGCCCAAGCTGGAGTGCAGTGGTGTGATCTCAGCTCACTGCAACCTCCGGCTCTCAGGTTCAAGCAATTCTCCTACCTCAGCCTTCCGAGTAGCTGGGACTACAGGTGTGCGCCACCAGGTCCAGCTAATTTTTGTATTTTTTGTAGAGACAGGGTTTCATCAGGTTGGCCAGGATGGCCTCGATCTCTTGACCGCGTGGCTGCCTGCCTCGGCCTCCCAAAGTGCTAGGATTATAGGCGTGAGCCACCGTACCCAGCAGTTTTTTTGTTGTTGTTTTGTTTTGTTTTTAAAGGTAGTTCTGAGCAATCCATTACTATGAAGGAAGGGGGTGGTGTTTTCTTAGGAAGGCTTCCCAGTGAAATACTAGAATTATTACTAATTCTTAATTGACTATCACAAAGAAAGATTTTGGAAGCTGAACTAAACATGCTCTCATCCCTGTACAAGGGATGCTTTGACATGCACTTGTTACGCTTAAAAATGGAGACAGTGAGACAGACAGAGAAGCAGAGGGAGATACAAAAGGGCAGAGAGAGATAGAGGGAGAAAGAGAGAGGGAGAGGCAGAGAGAGAGGTTTGTTAGGTTTGAAGGGACAGTGACACCTATTTAGTGTGTTCACGGAATACTGCTTCTGCTTTATCATTAACCCTTGTGCTTAAGTTTCACATTACTTTTACTCTTTTTAAGGCCTGGTCAAAAAAACAGTTCACCTACCAATTTTTCCAAACTCATTAGCAATGGTTATAAGGATGAGTGGTTGCAGCAGCAGCGAGCTGACTCAGGCAAGAGGACCCCGAAGATCTCCAGGGCGTCAGTGTCATCTCAGTCCCCACGAGACCCGGAAGGTCCCCAGGATGCAGCGAGGCTCCAGGACGCAGAGGCTCCTGAAGGTCCTGAGGATGCCCCAGGTGAGGCACAGGCAGCCATCTGTGTTTACTGGAGGCTTGGTTAATTGTGATGCAGCAGCTGATGTTCTTATCGCATGATGCTTCTCGTAATGAGAAATGAATAACCCAAAAACGATGTGAAAACACCCATAGAAGTACCAAGGTTACAGATAAGCAAGAGGGTAATACATGTTTTGCTCTTTCCTCTTTATTCAAATGAATAGCGGAAGTCATGACTTTTGGGGTTTTACATTTTATTTGTCAAAAAGTTTGATAGTCCATTTGATATAACAAACAAATAACATACCAAATAATATCAACTTTTAATCTTCCAGATCCAAAAAATGTTGACCCTAAAATGCTTAGACTTTTGCATAAGCAACTGGTCCTTTTTGAGATCACTTTTTAAAAATTTTTGAAAATAAGTCAAAATTCAAACTTAAAATTACTCCATTATCTTAAACTTTGAATAATTTAGAACTTTCTCCATAATTAGATGTTCAAAGTACTATATTAGTTTTAATTTATTATAATATTTTATTTTATTTATTTTTTGAGACAGAATCTTACTCTGTTGTCCTGACTGGAGTGAAGTGGCACAATCACAGATCACTGTAGCCTCGAACTCCTGGGCTCAAGAGATCCTCCCACCTCAGTCTCCCAAATAGCTGGGAATATAGGCATGCACCACTACATGCAGCTACTTTTTTGTTTTTCATCAAGACAAGGCCTCACTATGTTGCCCCGGCTGGTCTCAAACTCCTGGGCTCAAAAAATTCTTCTACCTCTGCCTTGCAAACTACTGAGATTATAGGTGTGAACCACTGTGCACAGCCATTCATTTTTCTTTTTAATAGTACAGAAAGAATTCATCTTATTTTTTCAACACATCCATCTTAATACCTATTGAGCATTATGTTCAGTATCCACAGCTCTATTAATTATTGACCATTTGCTTCTGGGAAACTTGTTTTTACTCTTGAGGCTTGAGTTCTTTGATTAAGAGGAAAGATGGCGTGTTATGCCTCTTCAGACATTTCAAGTGTTTGGTGTGGTTATTTGTAAGTGAGGTCACTGCTTGCCCTTATTCCACACCCTGTTCCTTACTGTATTTGTTGAGCAAGATCTGCCACTTACTGGCTGACTCTCTCCTTTATTATCCTGGAGGATGAGATGGTAACAAGTTCATATTCAGTGTTGGTAAAAAGCACCCTATTGGCTGGGCACGGTGGCTCACGTCTGTAATCCCAGCACTGTGGGAGACAGAGGCAGGTGGATCACCTGAGGTCAGGAGTTTGAGACCTGCCTGACCAACATGGAGAAACCCCATCTCTACTAAAAATACAAAATTAGCTGGGCGTGGTGGCGCATGCCTGTAATCCCAGCTACTCGGGAGGCTGAGGCAGGAGAATCACTTGAACCCAGGAGGCGGACGTTGAGGTGAGGCAAGATTGCGCCATTGCACTGCAGTCTGGGCAACAAGTGGGAAACTCCGTCTCAAAAAAAAAAAAAAAAAAAAAAAAAAAAAAAGTGTGCCCTATTGAACTTTACAATGTCAAGAGTGTTTTATGACTTATCGTTGTTTTAAGTAATATAGAATTTTTATTAACTCTTTAAGTAATTATGACTTCTTTTAATACTTGGTCTGTTTCGTTAACCTGAACAATGAATGTACTTGTTTTTTATTACAGAGTCTTCTCACAGTGAGTATTTATAAAGTAACCTGCACCAAAACAAGACAAAAGTCTTACACAAAAAAATCGATGGACATAGTCCTGTAATCTGAGACTACAGCCTCTCGGCAGCCTGGAATGTCCTTCTCCAAACTGCATGCATTCTGACTACAAAGCCTGTGCCATGTCTGTTTTAAAAAAATCGGAGTTCCAGAAACATAACTTAGGGAGAGCAAAAAGAGGATCGCTTACACTGTTAAAACATGATTCTTCTTCTTCTTTTTTTTTTGAGAGGGAGTCTCACTCTGTCGCCCAGGCTGGAGTTCAGTGGCGTGATCTCGGCTCACTGCAAGCTCCGCCTTCCAGGTTCACGCCATTCTCCTGCCTCAGCTTCCCAAGTAGCTGGGACTACAGGCACCCACCGACACGCCCGGCTAATTTTCTGTATTGTTAGTAGAGACAGGGTTTCACCGTGTTAGCCAGGATGGTCTCGATCTCCTGATCTCGTGATCTGCCCACCTCGGCCTCCCAAAGTGCTAGGATTACAGGCGTGAGTCACTGTGCCTGGCCTATTGTTCTTTTATACATGTTACACAAGCAAAAACATACTTTAGTTCATAGGCACACACTGTATTACTCGCCATGTGAGAGTCATACTGGAAAAGGTAAGTAAAAAGCCATGGGAGACTCCAATTAATTTTTTAGTTTACTTTTTATTTTATTTTTAATTGACTAATAATAATTGCATACAACTATGGGGTGCAATGCAATGTTTTGATATATGTACACATTGTGGCATCATTAAATAAAGATAACTAAAATATCCATTACCTCAAATACTTATGCTTTTTTTTGTGGTGATCACACTTAAAATCTGTTCTTTTAACGATTTTGAAATATACAATATATTATTATTAACTTTATTCACCTTGCTGTGAAATAGATCATTAAAACTTAACTCATCCTGTCTAAGGGAAACTTGGTACCCTTTGACCAACTTCTTCTCTTATCCCATCAACTACTAGCCCATCCCCAGCACCTAGCAGCACATTCTGTTCTGCTTCTATGAGTTCAACTTTTTTAGATTCCATATGTGGCTGCAATTATACAGTATTTGTCTTTCTGTACCTGGCTTATTTTACTCAGACGAATGTATTCCAGGTTCATCTATGTTGTCACAAATGACAGAATTTACTTCTTTTTTAAAGGCTGAATAGTGTTCCATCGTGTATATACCACATTTTCTTTCCTTATTCATCTGCTGATGCACAGTGAGGTTGATGCCATAGCTTGGTTATTGTGAATAATGCTGCAGAAAATTTGCGAGTGCAGTTATAGCTTTGTGACATACTGATTCCATTTCCTTTGATATATGCCCAGCAGTGGGATTGCTATATCATACGGGAATTCGATTTTTAGTTTTTTAAGGAAGCCCCATAATGTTTTCCGTTATGGCTATTCTAATTTGCATTTCACCTTCAGTATGTAAGAGATCCTTTTTCTCCATATTATCGTCAACACTTACTTTTCATCTTTTTGATAATAGCCATTTTGACAGGTGTGAGATGATACCTCATTGTGGTTTTCATTTGCATTTCCCTGATGACAGTAATGTTGAGCTTTTTTTTTATATACCTGTTGGCCACTTACATGTCTTCTTTTGAGAAATATCTGTGCAAGTCCTTTGCCCATTTTTAAATTGGATTATTTGTTTTTTTTTGCTACTGAGTTGAGTTCCTTATATATTTTGGATATTAACCCCTTATCAGACTTATTGGAAACTTATACAGTTTCCAAATATTTTTTTCCTGTGCTGTGGCTTGTCTTTTTATTTTGTTGTTTGTTTCTTTTGCTTGCAGAAACTTTTTAATGTAGTCCCACTTATTTTTCCTTTTGTTGCCTGGGTTTTTGGTGTTCTATTCAAAAAATCATTGCCCAGACCAATGCTGGGGAGCTTGTTCCCTATATTTTTTTCTACAGGTTGAGCATCCCAAATCTGAAAATCTGAAATCAAAGGAGATGCTCATTCAAACATTTCAGATTTTGGATTTTTGGATTTGGGATGCTCAACCAGTAAGTATGCAAATATTTCAAAATTTAAAAATAATTGAAATCCCAAACACTTCTGGTCTCAAGGATTTCAAATAAAGGATACTCAACCTATAGCAGTTTTACAGTTTCAGGTCTTTTGTTTAAGTCTTCATCTATTTTGAGTTGATTTTAGCATATTAAATGAGATGAAGATCCAATTTTCTGTCTCTGCATGTGGATATTCAGTTTACCCAGCACCATTTATTGAAGAAACTGTCCTTTCCCTCATTGTGTGTTCTTGGCACCTTTGTTGAAAATTAATTGACTGTTAATGCGTGGGTTTATTTCTTGGCTGTATCCATTGATCTATACTTCCGTTTTTATGCCAGTACCATGAGGTTTTGCTTACTCTAGCTTTCCAATATATTTTGAAATCAAATAGCATGATTCCATATATCTGCTTTTTTTTTTCTGTTTGCTTAAGATTGGTTTGGCTATTCAGAGCCTTTTGTGGTTCCCTACAAATTCTAGGATTTATTTTCTATTTCTGTGAAAAATGTCATTGGAATTTTGATAGGGATTGCATTGAATCTGTACATTGTTTTGGGTAGTACGGACATTTTGACAATATTAATTATTCTGATCCATGTATGTAGGCTATGTTTCCATTTATTTGTGTCTTCCTCAATTTATTTCATCCATGTTTTATAGTTTTCAGTGTATAGGTCTTTCACCCCCTTGGCTAAATTTATTCTTAAGTATTTTTTAATGCTAATGAGACTGGGATTGTTTCCTTACTTTCTTTTTCAGATCATTTGTTGTTAGTACATAGAAAGCTACCAATTTTTGTCTGTTGATTTTGTATCTTGCAATTTTACTGGATTTGTTTATCAGTTTTCATAGTTTTCTGGTGGAGTCTTTAGGGCTTTCTATATATAAGATCACATTGTCACCAAACAGAATATTTCACTTGTCTCTTTATAATATGAATGCTTTCTATTTATTTTTCATGCCTAATTGCTCTGGCTAAGACTTCAGGTACTAAGTCAAATAGAAGTGGTGATAGTGAGCACCCCTGTATTTCTCCTGATCTTAGAAAAAAAGCTTTCAGTTTTCACTGGTGAATGTCAAATTAGCTGTGGGCTTCTCACGTATGGCCTTTATTGTGTAAAGGTACATTTCCTCTATGCTTAATTTGTTGAGAGTTTTTATCATAAAAGGATGTTGAACTTTGTTAAGCACTTTTCCTGTATCTATTAAGGTGACCGTATGGTTTTTGTCCTTCGTTCTGTTAATTTGGTATATCACATTTAATGATTTGCATATGTTGAACCATCCTTGCTTACCAGGGATAAATTCTGCATGATCATGTTTTATGATCTTTTTAATGTGCTGTTGAATTTGGTTTGCTAGTATTTTGTTGTGAATTTTTGCATCTATGTTTATCAAGGAAATTGGCCTGTAATTTTCTTTTCTTATAGTGTCCTTGTCTGACTTTGGTATCAGGGTAATGCTGGCCTCATAAAATGAGTTTGGAAGTGCTCCTTCCTTTTCAATTTTTTTGGAACAGCTTGAGAAGAGTTAGTATGAGTTCTTCCTTTACATGTTAGGTAGAATTCACCAGTGAAGCCATTATGTCCTGGGCTTTTCTGTGATGGGAGAGTTTTTTTTTTTTTTTTTTTTTTTTTTACCTGATTCAATCTCCATACTCATTCTTAGACTTCAGATTTTCTATTTCTTCATGATTCAGCTTTGGTGGATTGCATGATTCTAGGAATGTATCCATTTCCTCTAGACTATCCAATTTGTTGGTGTATAATCGTTCACAGTCGTCCTTTGTGGTCCTTTGTGTTTTGCAGTATCAGTTGCAACATATCCTCTTTCTTTTCTTATTTTTTTCAGTCTTTTCTTTTTTTCTCTCGTAGTCTAACTAAATATTTGTCAATTTTGTTTATAATAAAAATATTACTCTTACATTTTTGATCTTTTCTATCTTTCTTCTGCTAACCTTGGGCTTAAATTATTCTTCTTTAGGACCTCAAGTTAAATATACAAATGCAGCAGGTACAGAAGATCACCTTCATAAGATATGATAAGGGTTTTATTATTCTGCATTGTCTTAAGAAGATAGAATTTACTTCACCATTGACAAAATATTACATATCTGATCAAGGGACTATCATTTGATATTCATATAAATGTATAAACTTTATATTGCAGGTGTTATGTAATCTTTGTGTTTATATTATCAGCAAGATCTGTTTAATTTTGAAGAAACCTTTTAAGCTTTCAAATTAATGAAAGCCTAAATTAGCAGCAAAGCCCCTAAGAGCTGAAGAATCATCATGGGGAGAAGAGGATCTGCTCTGCTTAGTTTCTGGATAGCTGAGGCGGGTGTCACTATGAAACGCTTGCTCCCACCTCTCAGTATCTCTGATTTCAAGGCTAATGCTAGAGCTTTTGACATCCACACTCTCTCCACTGTCAGTCTGACCACCATTTTCCTTCCTGTATTTCATTTCCTCGTCTTTTTTCCTATTTTCCCTGCTGTCCATCATGGTTTTAACTTTATAAACAATAGGCAATTTAGAAAGTGCCTTTTTTTTCCTTCCAACTAGACATCTCTCCACTTAGAATGTGTTGCTATAACTTTCTGGAGACTAATCTTGTCAAGGCTTCTTATTTTATTTTATATTGTTAAGATAGGATCTTGCTCTGTTGCTGGGCCTGGAGTGCAGTGGTGCAATCATGGCTCACTGCAGCCTTGACCTCCTGTGCTCAAGTGATCCTTCTGCCTCAGCCTCCCGAGCAGCTGGAACTACAGGTGCATGCCACCATGCCTGGCTAATTTTTGTATTTTTTATAGGAACGAGATTTCACCATGTTGCCCAGGCTGGTCTTGAACTCCTGAGCTCAAGCAATCCACCCACTTCAGCCTCCCACAGTGTTGGGATTTTAGGCGTGAGCCACCACGCCCAGCCTAAGGCTTCTTCTTAATGTTTCTTTCCCTCTGTGAGACACAAGATTATTATTATTCTTGTTTATTGCAATTTTTTCTAGCTGTCCTAGATATTTTGACGTGCCCTAAAGCTTCGCATTAGGAAACTGGTACACTATTGTACTTTGAGAGGGTCAGCATTAATGAAGATTTCAAAAGACTTGGGAGCAGGGACACGTGCCATGCCAAGACTGACAGCCTGAGTTGCCCCACCTCCCTACTCGCCTTGCCCAGGCTGTGCTCATACTATTTATTTAATAATTCTTGTCAGTGTGCTTATGTCAGCAGAAACTTTCCACAATACACAGGCAAAACTCATGAATTAAACTGTTTCCAATGGGGCACTCTCTTCTAGTCTACCAGTGCAGAAGTTGTAGTCTTGTGTTTCCAATGTATGATTTATGCCAGGATCATAAGCTCGATTTTTCTGTAGACTCAGAAATAATCCTTATTAATAGGTACAGAACTATGTGTTTTCTTATATTTAAAATTAAGGTTTTTTAATTTATAGAAAACGTCATCTTTGTCTACTTATTTATTTACTTTGTGTTGCAGGCCCAGAAGAATCTGTATCTGCATCAACACCAGCAGAGCTCAAATAAATCCTGATGCAATATATATTTAGGATAATTTTAAAATGGCTAAATATGACATGACTATATTATAGCTATATTTCTGAGGCTCTTTTTGTATTTTATTAATATAGACTCTCATTGAATAATTTAACTTGTAGCAGATTTGACATTGCTGCATAGAAGGGGCAGGTGTTGGTTTTTGTTTCTTGCGTTTCTCTGGGATGTGAAACACATGGCTAACAAACACAACTATGGCCTCTGGTACCCTCTGCCCTGCTGGCCTGTTGATGTCCCAGTATCTCAGAACCAATCACTTGCCCCTGTCATCAACTAACATAACCTCCTACTGTGTGAACCACTCTTAGCGGGCATTGCTACTGGATTCTTGACTAGAGGAAACTTACAGAACAGGTGTTAAACCTTTTCCAATATTTGGTATTGCAATCTTTACAGAAATCATTTTCTAGTTACAAAAAAATTTAATTCCAGAATATGGTGATACAGTTTATGTTAAGAAAAATATTTTAATTTATTATGCCATGAATTTATTAACATTTAATATAAAATATTGTAACATTTGCTGTTTTTAAATGTTTGCTATTTTTTCATAAACTGAGATTCAAAATATTAAACATTTATTATTTTGTATAAACCTTTAAGTAAAAATATGCTGAGTTTTAATATTTAATTTAGTAGAATTAACAAAAACTCCCAAGCTGAATTACTTTGTTTTATAAAGTTAAATTGTTTATATTTAAGTAATTAGCTGAAATATAGTTCTATGTTTTGTATATTAATTGATTAATAACAATAATTTTATGTGGGAATGTTTTTAAAAAGCCAAGTAAAGCCACAGATATTTTAGCTTCTTTCCCAGAATAAACTTATCATGCATTTGCTTACCTAAAATTTAAGTTTCAAATTAGTTCTCTATATGAGACACTTAATTGAGCATATATATCTATATTCATTGATCAAACTGATATGCTACAGGAGAATGTATGCAATATGTAAAAAAATGCAAATGGCTGTATGCATTGAATAAAAATCATATGCAATTACAGTAAGAAGTTTGTTTTTTCCCTTTCCTATTCTCTTCCTTCCTCTATATGAATTCTTACCTCATTTCCAGACACCTCCCCCTTAATGAAATAGTCATGAGGAACAGATGTCAATAGTGTAGAACTCTTCAATTCTTTATTCAGATTATTATAGTAACAGAAACCTGTGGTTTAGGAAAAATGAGGACAAAATTTGGAGTAAGGACCAGTGATCAAATTTAGACTCCACCTACAGTAGCCAGTGTCGACCTAAACAACAAGCAGAGAGGCTGTCTGAAAGCAAATGGTATTTATTTGGGAATGAGGCAGTTCAATGTAGATATAGTAAACTATGCACATATAGTAAACTGTGCACATATTCATGGAGGTCAAGGAAGACAAAAAGAGAGAGGATTACATAATTGTTTTGATATAATTATCCTTGACTATAATGATCAATAATGAGGGTGATGCCACTCCAAGTTTGAACAGGCAGTGGCTGGACAGATGTCCTCACAGAAGTATTTTTTTATGTATGGTTGCAATACCCTTTGTTCAAGGTTGCAGTTTTATAGAGTCTTTTGTGATAGCTTTTGCTATTCTGTGCAATTCCAACTATATGGCATGCTGGGGATGGTAAAACTATGGCTACAGTAAAACTATCACTGATAGACGGGGATTAGGGAGGAAGAATGAATAGACAGAGCACAGAGGGAATTTTAGGCCAGCTAAACTACTCTCTGTATAATGCTACAATGGTGGAGACATATCATTATAAATTTATGCAGACCCATAGAATCTATAACACCAAGAGTAAGCCTTAATATAAACTATGAACTTCGGGTGATAATGGTGTCTCAATGTGGGTTCCTCAATTGTAACAAATGTATCACTGCTGTTCCAGGTGTTGACTTTCTAGTAGTTAATTACAACCACCTCAGCTAAATCTCCCCACACATCATTTAAAAATTGAGCAGATCAAATAACCAAATTGAGTAGATGTACCAATCTTTATACATCTATGATATAAAGACAACCACCAATGGCCCATTTCTTCAGCACAATTAAAAAAGAAAGGACACCATAAGCTTAAAATGACCTGTAAATAGACAAACATAAACTTCCAGCAGAGTCATTTCTACAGCTCCCACCACACACTTTACTGAAGATGAGGGAGGATCCAGAAAGACTCCAGAAAGAGAAGACAAGGTGCAGGTAAAACTAGCTGCAGAAGGAAAAGTCCCGATTATGTGGGAACGTAGTAAAAATGCATGGTGAAGGGGAAATCGAAGTGGAGAAAATGGAAGATTCTATCAACAGTAAGCCAAAAAAAATGGAAGGACACACAATTCCTTCCCTGTATGTATGAAAACAGCCACTCAAGAAAAAAATCTTTACATCTCACTACTGATAGAAGATGGCACAATTGAATCGTATAAATCATCCCAGTAGCCAACTCTATTCACAAAGTAAAATATACTAGAAGTATATTTTCTCTATTAAGAGTACAATAAGACAAAGACAAAAACTGAGAATAAAAATATTTTGGCTGATAAATATTTTCTCCAAAAAGTTAACAATGAAACACAAGATACCTCTATTACAACACTTCTCAAGCAAGCATTTACAGATTTTAAAAATGTGCACACAACAACAAACATACACTCTGGCTCGGAAGTTTAAAAACTAAGAACAGAAATTAATTCCATCATGTAAAAAAAAGAACAAATGAGAGTTTATTTAATTTCAAGAAGAAAAAGAATCAAAAGAAAAATTCTATTGGAAATAAGGACTATAAGATGCCCCAAGGAGAACAGATTAAAATAAAAATGTAATGTGGGTCATTGAAGAAAAGAAAGAAAAGAACGAAGAGATTGAAAATGAGATGAAATAGAAAGGATTAGAGGGAAATTTATTGAAATGGAAGACAATGAAAGAAGATTAAACATATGTATAATTGGATTCTCTGAAGAAGGAAAAAGCTATAAACAGTGGAACAGAACTAATATTTATAACTGCAACTCTAGAAAATATTTCAGAAATAATACTTGAATCTACATATTGGAAAGATCCACAATGTACCAGGGAAACTTATCTGTAACAATGTCAAGACATATTCTAATAAAATTATAAGATTTTATTGGAAATAAAATATTCCCAGATCCTCTAAACTAAAAGATCTAATAATTTACAAGGTCAAGCAAAATTATCTGGCATAAGATTTCTCAAAAGCAATATGCAAGGCAACATTAAAGCAGCATTTTCAAGAAACTCAATGAAAGAATATATGAACCAAGCCAAACTGTCCCTCAAGTATCAAGGCTACAGAAGAATGGTTTCAAACATGTAAGAATGAGCCTTTACTGAAGCACCAGCTAGAGGATGAGATTCACTCAGCTAAAAATGACTGAAGAAAATTCAGCAAAAGGACTACTGATGAGCACTTAATATAGTTAATTATGGACCTAAAACTAAAAGTGGGGAAAACATGAGAGACTAATATATAAATGTTCTATATTCTGACAAACTAGAAATAACATAACTAAAAATTTAGAAAAGGAAAAAAATCTAAAATAAACCCTTTGGTGGATAGATCATGCACAGTACTCAAAGAATACCATTAGAAACTGACAAAACAAATTGTAAAAAATTAAATAAGAAAACAGAAATAAGGGCACTAAGAAAGACGTAAGTTAAAAAAAATTACAGAAAGAAAGAAAAATAGTAAATATAATACTCATAGTAATTACAATAATGTGACTGAATTAAGACTACACCTGCAAGTCATATCAATAAATGTAAATGAGCTTAACTCATCTGTTAAAAGATCTTCATTTTGGTTTACAAAGCAAGACACAAATGTCATATGCTGGAGACATGAGACACATCTGAAACAAAGGATTCAGAAAGGCTAAAAATGAAATGATGAGAAAAGGCATACCAGGAAAACTGAAATAATAGAAAACACAGGTAGCAATATATATGTCATACAAAGTGAAATTCAAGCAATAAACATTACATGAGACAAAGAACTTTTTAATACTAAAAGCCAAAAGTCACAGGAAAGACAGTACAGTTATGAATATCTAAGTATCAAGTATAACAGAGACCACTTTTACGAGGCAGGAACTACAGGAAATGCAAGGAGTCGACTACTAATAGGATACTTGAACACATCACTCTCAGTGCAATTCAGATCAACCAGAAAAAGATAAGAAAGGTTATAGAAGGCCTAAGCAGTGTAATCAATATGATAGGTCTTATGGATATATATCAAAAGTTAAGATGTGATAATAGAATGTATACCTTCAAATGCATGCACAGAATATTCACATAAATAGTTGTTATAGTGGGACACAATAATGCAGAAATGTGCAAATACTACTCTGACCACAGCTCAATAAATCTGGAAATTAATCACAAAATCAATAAACTTAAAAAATTCCCACCAGGAAATTTTTGAAAACTTGCACAACTTATATTTAATGCCCTTGATGAAAGAGAAAGTACTAACCTAAATTACAAAATTTCTAAAAATAAATATAATAAAAATACTCCTAGTGTGGACCTATGAGAACTAGACCCAACACATTTATACAGAACACTACACCCAACTAAAGCAGAATGCAAAATCTTCTCAAGTGTACATGGAATATTCTTCAGGACAGAGCATATTTTAGGCAATAAAATACGCCTCAATAAAGCTAGTAAGATGGACATCATACGAAGTATCTTCTCCAGCCACAATGGACTGACACCAGAAATTAATAACAGGAAAACTGGAAATTTCACAAATATGTGGAACTTAAACAACACATATGTAAGTGACCAGTTGGTCAAAGAAGACATCACGGGGAAATTAGAAAATAGTTTGAGATGAGTGAAACAAAAGCACAATATGCAAAAATTTATGGGGGCCACCTTCAGTGGCTCACACCTTAATCCCAGCATTTTGGGAAGCTGAAGTGTGTGGATCACCTGAGATCAGGAGTTCAAGGTGAGCCTGGCCAACATGGTAAAATCCCTACTAAGAATACAAAAATCAGCTGGGCACAGCAGTGCATGCCTGTGATACCAACTACTGGGGAGGCTGAGGCAAGAGAATCGCTTGAACCCAGGAGGTGGAGGTTGCAGTGAGCCGAGATCACGCCGCTGTACTCCAACCTGGGTGATAGAATGAGACTCTGTCTCAAAAAAACAGAAAACAAAAAACAAAAAACAAAAAAAAAAACCACTTATGGGATGCAGTGAAAGCAATGGTCAGAAATTATAAATTTAGAAAATTTAGAAATTTTCATTATAAATTTAGTAATTTATAATTCCTGACCACTGTTTTCACTGCATCCCATAAGTCTTTTTAAAAATTTTTACATGTTGTACTTTTTTAATGTAAACAAATACATGAAAAAAGAATAAAGATCTCGAATCAGTAACCTACCATTACATTTTGAGGAACTATAAGAAGAATAAGCTGAACCCAAAGCTAGCAGAAGGAAGGGAATGATCAAGATTAAAGCAAAAGTCAACAAAATAGAGAATAGGAAAAAATACAGACTCAATGAAACCAAAGTTGGTTCTGTGAATAGATTAACAAAGCTGACAAACTGTTAGCTAGAATGACAAATGACAAAGAAAAAAAGAGAGAAAACTCATACTACCAAAAAAAGAAAAGAAAGTAAGGACATTGCTACCAACATTAAAGAAATTAAAAAGGATTATAACACTACGAACAACTGTACTCCAATAGAATTAGATAACCAAGATGAATGGCCAAATTCTTAGAACACTCATATTACAAAAACTGACTCAAGAAGAAATAAGAAAATATGAACAGATCTATAAAAATTAAAGATATCCAGTAATCAAAAACCTCCCAATAAAGGAAGTAGCCTTCACTAGTTACCAGTTATTAACAACAACCTTTCTCCAGCTCTTCTAAAAATCGAAAAGGAAGGAGTACTTCCTAACTCATGAGGCCAGCGTTACCGTGATCCCAAAGGCAGACAAAGGACATTGCAAAAAAAAATTACTAACCAATATTCCTTATGAATATAGATGCAAAAATCTTTAACAAACAGTATTCAAACTGAATCCACTAGCATATTAAAAGAATTATATGTCATGACCAAGTGGGATGTATCCTAACAATGCAAGGCTGGCTAAATTAATCAACCACATTGAGGGAATGAAAGGCAAAAAAAAAAAAACCCATAATCATCTAAATTCATCCAGAAATGTATGTATAGCATACATCCACAATATATCCAATATCATGGTAAACACTGAACATACCAGGAATTGAAGGGCACTTCCTTAACCTGATAAAGGACATTTATGAAAAACCCGCAGCTAATATCAAAATTAATGATGAAAGGCTGAAAGCTTTCCTTCTAAGATCAAGAATCAGATAAAAATGCCTGATTTTGGCCGGGTGCTGTGGCTCACGCCTGTAATCCTAGCACTTTGGGAGGCCGAGGCGAGTGGATTGCCTGAGCTCAGGAGTTTGAAACCAGCCTGGGCAACATGGCGAAACCCCATCTCTACTAAAAATATAAAAAAATTAGCCAGGCGTGGTGGCTGGGCGCCTGTAGTCCCAGACTTGGGAGGCTGAGGCAGGAGAATTGCTTGAACCCGGGAGGTGGAGGTTGCAGTAAGACGAGATCACGCCACTGTACTCCAGCCTGGGGACAGAGCGAGACTGCATCTCAAAAAAAACAAAAAACAAAAAACAAAAAAAACTCCGGCTTTTGTCACTCCTATTTCAACAATACACTGCAATTAGGGAAGGAAAAAAGAGGCATACCAACTGGAAATAAATAAGTAGAATTATCTCTATTTCCAAATGGTTCTACAGTTTGAGTATTGGTGTCTCCCTACTCCAAATTCCCAATTAAGATAGTATTTAGAGGTGGGGACTTTAGGAAGTCAATCAGGTCATAAGGGCAGAGTCCTCATAAATGAGATCAGTGCCCTTATAGAAGAGGCTTGAGAGAACCTGTTTGCCGCTTCTGCCATTTGAAGATGAAGCAAGAAGCCACCATATTTGAAGCAGACAGTGACTCCTTACCAGGCACTGAATCTGCTGGCCCCTTGATCTTGGACTTCCCAACTTCCAGAACAGTGAGCAATACATTTCTGTTGTTTATTAATTAAGAAGTTGAAGATTTTTTTATAGCAGTAGGAACAAACTGAGACAGATGGAATGATCTTATACAGTGCAGTATACAGAAAATCCTAAAGAATACACACACACACACACACACACACACACACACACCCCTATTATATGGCCTATGGCCAATAAATGAATTCAGCAAAGTTGCAGAATACAAAATCAATGCGCAAAAATCAGTTGCATTTCTAAACTCCAACAATGCACAATCTGAAAAGCAAATTAAGAAAACATTTCCATTTATAATAGTATCAAAAAGAATAAAATACTTAGAAATAAATTTAAATAAGGAGGAGACTTGTACACTAAAAACTGCAAAACATTACTAAAAGAAATTAAAGAATACAGAGTAAATCCAGAGACATCTGTGGTCATGGATTGGAAGACAATATTAAGATAGCAACACTCCTGCAAACAATCTACACACTTAATGCTATACTAATGGAGGTATAGTTGTACTGGCATAAGGAGAGACATATACACCAATGTCATAGAATTGCGTGTCCAGAAATAGCGCCATATGCCTACAGTCAGTTGATTTTGAACAAGGGTGTCAAAACCATTCATGGTGAAAGAATAGTATGAAGTTCTAATCCTTTAATTTTACCTTGGTTTTTCCTAATCCTGAAGCTAATCTAGGGGCTCCTAACCAAAAAGGGCATCTCATCATCGTATAAACGACACTCTTTTTCACTCTGGAGATTCCACAGGTTTTAGGAGTTGTGTGCCAAAAACCAAAGACAAAACCCAAGTATCTTTTAAAAATTATAACACAGAGAGTGTATCTGGAAAACCCTAAAACAGAAATAACAAAACTAACCCAGACTGTAAGACAAACCAGTATTATTGGCATATATGATTAATATGCAGAAATCTGCAATATGTTTTTTAATTGACAAATAAAATCATATATATTTATGGTATGCAACATAATGCACGTTATGTATACACAAACAATGGCCATTTAGATGATAAAATGGTAGAGAAAATTCCATTTACAGTAACAAAAAAGAAGAATAAATATTTGGGAATAAATTTATCAACAAGAAAATCTATATGAGAAAAAAATTTAAAACACTCCTGAAGACACAAAAGTCTTGAACTAGACATCCCTTGCTTTAGCCAGGATAGCAATATTATAAGGATGCCAGTTCATTTATAAATTTAATACAATCCCAATAAAAATATGAATAACCCTTTTAAAGTCAATACTAAAACCCCTATAGAGGCCAGGCTCAGTGGCTCACGCCTATAATCCCAGCACTTTGGGAGGCCAAGGCTGGCGGATCACCTGAGGTCAGGAGTTTGAGACCAGCCTGATTAATATGGTGAAACCCCGCCTCTACTAAAAATACAAAAATTAGCCAGGCATAGTGGCAGGCACCTGTAATCCCAGCTACTCAGGAGGCTGAAGCAGGAGAATCGCTTGAACCTGGGAGGTGGAGGTTGCAGTGAGCAGAGATAGTGCCATTGCACTCTAGCCTGGGCGACAGAGTGAGACTCCGTGTCAAAAAAAAAAAAAAAAAAAAAAAAAAAAAGGCCCTACAGAAAAGAAAATATGCAAGAATAGAATGAAAACAGTTAAAACGGAAAATCTACAAGGGAGACTAGGCCTACTGAAAAGTAAAACATACCAAAATGCCTTCATAATAAAACAGTGTGGTTCTGGCACATGAATGACAAACAGGCCAGTGGAAAAGATGAGAAAATAACACAACTACAGGCATAGATAAATACGTGTATAATAAAAGTGGCATCGCATATCGACCGAGAAAATAAAGTTTTTAATACATGGGACAAGTATACAGCCATTTGGATAGATAAAAGGAAAAAAAGAGATGCACACTTCACACCATACACAAGTAATACTCAGCATGGACCCTGAGAAGGCGTGTCATCAGTTATGTGGTGCCAGGCTACAGTTGCAAGCTCCTCATCTCTCAGTCAAGTGGGAAGGACAACAGCATTGCTAGGTCTTCTTCCAGTTCTGAGAAAAGGGAGTCAAAATTCATGAAACCTGACACTTGGGTCTCTGCCATCCCAGTCTAAATGCCCTGGTGAGAGCTTAATCTGTACATGACAGCAATCGTGAGACACCAGGTGCCATCTGGAGTGTGAGCTACCTGCAGCCCTTCAAGGGAAAACAGGATTCAGATCCACTTTTTAGAGAAAACAGCGGTTCTCAGAGCATGTTCCCAGGGGTGCTTGGGAATACCCAAGACCTGTTCAGGACTCTGCTAGGTCAGAACTATTTTCATAATAATTTAAAAACTGTATTTATCTTTTTCTCTTATTTTCTCCCTATATTCGGCAGTGTTTACTGTACTATATGACATATGATTCTATTTCAGATTAAATGCAGAAGCAGACCTGAGAATTCAACTGTCTCTATTAAGCTGGATAGTGAAAGAATTTGTAAAAATGTAGAATTATGCCACTCCTCACATGTTTTTTGGTTTGTAAAGATATTGTTCTGTTTCATATAAATGTTATTTATACTAATGTAATGGGTTAATTATTGTTACTTTAAAATAAATTAATAAGTAAATAGGCTAGATATATTAGTTTTAATATCTCATATAATAAATATCAATAGCTAAATACCTACATACCCATTTCTTTGAAGTCTTCAGTGATTTTTAAGAGTGTAAAGGGGTCCTGAGACAAAAACGTTGGAGGTCTGTTGAGTTACAGAAACTCAGAGAGGTTAAGTGACTTCCCTACTATCACATAGCATGTGTCAGACAGATGTCTGTCCACCTCTGGACTTTACGCTCTTTCGTTTCTTGTTTGACTGCGTTCCAGCCTTTGCATTACCCCACATGATACATGCAAATTGGATGCCACTTTTTAAAAAACCCTTACTTAAATAATTCTATTTTCATTTGGTGCAGTGTTTGTGCTTTGCCAGTGGAGTATAAAACACTTATTCTTTCCACTCACTCAGATCTGGAGTTGAAGTAGTTTACAGGACAAGGACACCAAGCTCTCCACTTAGGGTGTTACCTAGAAAGGCTTTCTGATATCTCAAGGTTGTGCAAGGGAAAGCTCACACCAGCATTTCTTTTGAGATAGACCTGCTTTGGACAGTCATCTGCCACAGGGTGAGGTGGTGTGGGACACAGAAGGCAACAGAGGAGAAATAAGCAGAAAAGAATAAATGTCCAAACTGCTTGGCAATGCACAGTGTATATTACAATGCACGGTGTATATTACAATGCACAGTGTATATTACATAGCTGTATATTACCCAGTGTATATTACATGTTATGTTACATATACACAGTGTATAATATATTATATATTACACAGTGTATATTATCGTATATTACACAGTGTATATTACATATTACACCGTATATATCACATGTAAATAGGTGTACAATGTGCAGTAGAAAGGCATGCACTTATACATGTAAAAAGCAGGAAGTATAGTTAAATCACTGTACTTACCAACATATCCTTCACTGTAGCTATCATTTCCACTTTTTCCTATTTTATTTTATTTTATTTTAATTTTTTGGGACACAGTCTAACTCCGTTGACCAGACCGGAGTGCAGTGACGCCATCTCGGCTCACTGCAACCTCCGCCCTCTGGGTTCAAGCGATTCTCCTGCCTCAGCCTCCTGAGGAGCTGGGACTACAGGCATGGGCCACCACGCCTGGCTGATTTTTGTATTTATAGTAAAGACAGGGTTTCACCGCGTTGGCCAGGCTGGTCTTGAATTCCTGACCTCAAGTGATCCGCCCACCTTGGCTTCCCAAAGTGCTGGGATTACGGGCGTGAGCCACCGCACCTCGTTCTATTTTATTTTGTTCCCTCCAAATCATACCTCATTCAAAGCTCAAAAAAGCTAAATAGGGCTGGGCACCATGGCTCACGCCTGTAATCCCAGCATTTTGGGAGACCTAGAAGAATCGCTTGAACCTAGGAGGCAGATGTTGCAGTGAGCTGAGATTGGGTGACAGAGTGAGATTTGTCTCCAAAAAAAAAAAAAAAGCTAAATATATTAATATATTTGTGCACCAGCAGGGGTCCAGGAACAAAACTGTATGTGCCATGGGGCTTGGTGCCCTCCCAGCATTGGCACAGGACTCAAAGAAGGCTGGTAACTGCTGAGGAAGTGGAGTGTGTGTGCGTGTGTGTGTGTGTGTGTGTGTGAGAGAGAGAGAGAGATCGAGAGAGAGAGAGAGACAGAGACAGGCAAAAATTAGCACTGTTAGCTACCATATGTGACTCTGATAATAATAACCCCTACACCCCTACATTTATTTTCCTTTGTATACTGGTGTATTTGGACAGCACATAGTATCAATCAGGGTTCCACTAGGGAATTAAATAATGTGTGTGTGTTTGTGTGTACCTATATGTATGTATGTGTGTGGGGTGTGTATACACTCCCCCACCCCCCACATACATGAATTAGCTAGCACCTTTGTTGAGGTGGCTGGGCAAGTCTGAATTTCATAAGGCAGATGATCAGGAAGGGTAGATAGGAACTCTCTGGTGCAAACTAAAGCTGCTGTCCACAGGACTTTTTGCTTCTTCAGAGGAATCTCAATTCTGCTGTTAAACTGTTTCAATGGATAGAATCAGGCCCATCAAGATTATCTAGAATAATCTCCCTTACTAAAAGTCAACTGATTATGGACCTTAATCACATCTACAAAATACCTCACAGAAACACCTAGATTAGTGTTTGACTGAATAACTGTGGACTAGAATAGGTGGCCTGGCTAAGTTGACATATGAACTGACCGTCAAAGCTCACAAAACTGAGCTTTGACTTGGATGAACAGCAACTCCCTTATATTGCTAGTAGGAGTATCCGATGGTTTGACCATGTTAAGAAATAGATATTATCCAGTAAAATTGACGATAGCCATATCTCATGACTCAACAATAATCCTAGAAATAGATATTATCCAGTAAAATTGACAATAGCCATATCTCATGACCCAACAATAATCCTAGGATTTCAAAACTTTTTCAAAAATGTTTTCGAAAATTTTCAAAATTTAAAATATTTCAAAAGTTTTCTTGACCATAGCTGATAGCTGAAAACAACAGCAGAATGGATAAGAAATAATGGCATATTTATATAATGAAATAATGTTCATCATACACAAAACAGAAATGAATAACAACCAATATGTACAATAACATATATAATGTCGGAGGAGAGAAGACAGACACAAACAAGTACTGTATGATTTCATTTTCTTAGGTGAAAAAGCAAAACTAAAGCATATTGTCTAGGATTTATAATAAAGAGGTAAACTGTAAAGAAAATCAAGAAGTGAGTTTTAGAAAGTCAGGACTGTGATTGCCTGAACATGAGGATGAATAGGGCTCGATAGGAAGGAGTGTGTCAGGGAACTGGAGCTACACTATTTCGGTTTTGGACTTTGGTTGTAAAAACAAGAGGGTATATTTTACAACAATTTGTCATGTTATACATGTGTGGTTTAGGTTCTCCTCTATATGTGTTATTTTCTTTCTTTTTTTTTTTTTTTTTTTTGAGACGGAGTCTCGCTGTGTCTCCCAGGCTGGAGTGCAGTGGCGCGATCTCGGCTCACTGCAAGCTCCGCCCCCTTGGTTCACGCCATTCTCCCGCCTCAGCCTCCCAAGTAGCTGGGACTACAGGCCGCTACCACGCCCGGCTAATTTTTTGTATTTTTAGTAGAGACGGGGTTTCACCGTGTTAGCCAGGATAGTCTCGATCTCCTGACCTCGTGATCCACCCGCCTCGGCCTCCCAAAGTGCTGGGATTACAGGCTTGAGCCACCGCGCCCGGCCTATTTTCTAAATTTAAAAAGTAAAAAAAAAAAACATGAAAAACAAAACCATAAAACCTTTGTTAAAAAAACATCCAGTTAGTTGAGCAACACAGTCGATGGGGAGTCTCACCAACCAGACATAGCCAGAGATGCAGTCTCCCTTCCAGACAGGCCTGGGATTCCACTCCCTCATGGAGAGATACTCAGGCAACTAGATGGCACTGGTGAGAGTAACATGAGACAAGGCAAGATAGATATTCAGAAAATGTTATGGGCATCATCTACTTTATAAAACTGTGTGCCTCACCTTGGGAAAGTTTGGGCTGCCAGTGGCTCTGGAGTGTTTCCAGGAGCACCATAGCCTTCCATCACTAGGTCTTTTCAGTTTTTGTTTGCTTGGGTTGTTTTGTTTTGTTTTGATTTTAGCAATTCTGGTATGTGAGAGTAAAAAAGAGAGACAAAGGAATGAGAAACAGTTGAAGCAAACAGAGCATGAGCAATGAAATGGCAGATTAATCACTAACATATCAACAATTATCTTAAATATAAGTGGTCTAGATACATGGATCAAAAAAGAGAGATTTGCAGAGTGGATTAAAAAAACAGAAAATTGGCTGGGCACAGTAGTTCACGCCTGTAATCCCAGTACTTTGGGAGGCCGAGGTAGGCAGATCACAAGGTCAGGAGATGGAGACCATCCTGTATAACATGGTGAAACCCCGTCTCAACTAAAAATACAAAAAAATTAGCCGGGTGTGGTGGTGGGTGCCTGTAGTCCCAGCTACTTGGGAGGCTGAGGCAGGAGAATGGTGTGAACCCAGGGGGCGGAGCTTGCAGTGAGCTGAGATTGCACCACTGCACTCCAGCCTGAGCAGCAGAGTGAGACTCTATCTCAAAAAACAAACAAACAAACAAACAAACAAACAAACAAACATAAAAAACACAAAAACCCAGAAAACTACAACCCAACTATATGCTATTTATAAGAAACTCACTTCACTTATGACATATGAAAATACAAAACGATCATGTACCACATAATAATGTTTCTGTCAATGACAGAGCTCATATACAACTGTGGTCCTATAAGGCTACAATACTGTATTTTTAATTACATTTTCAGTGTTTTTACATGTTTAGATACACTAATACTTACCATTGTGTTATAATTGACTGTGCTATTCAGCATAGTACTATGCTGTACAGGATTGTAGCCTAGGAACAATAGGATATACCATATAACCCAGCCCAGATATGTTAGGTATACCATCTAGGTTTGTAGAAGTACGCTCTATGCTGTTTTACAATGAGGAAATCATCTAATTGACTAATAGTGCATTTCTCAGAATGTATCTCCAGTGCTAATTGAGGAATAACTCTACATCAAAATTTGTGGGATGCAGCTAAAGCAATGCTGAGAGGAAAATCTATGCCCACATTAGAATTGAAGACAGGCTTCAAATCAATATCCTAGGTTGTCACCTCAAAAAACTATACAAAAGTAGCAAAATAAGCCCAGAGAAAGCAGAAAAAAGGAAACAATAAAGCTCAGAGCAGAAATCAATAAAGTTGAAAATAGAAAAACAGTAGAGGAAATCACTGAAACAAAAGTTTGTTCTTGAAAAAAAATCAATATAATCAACAAACCTCTAGCAAGACTGATAAGAATAAAAGAAAGAGGATACATACACCAATATCAATAATGAAATAGGGAATACTACAACAGACATTGCAGTCATTAAAAAGATGGTAGAAAAAAACAGTAGGACCAACTTTACCTTCATAAACTAAGCAATTTATAAGAAATAAATGAATTCTTCAAAAAGCACAAACTACCAAAAGTCAACCAAAATGAAATAGACTGCTTGAATTGTTCTATACCTATTTTAAAAGCTGAATTCATAATTCCTCACAACCTGGAGGTTTCCCACATGGTTTCAATGGGGAATTCAACAAAATATGTAAAGAATGAATGCCAATTTTACACAATTTCTTTTAGAAATTAAAGAGGAGAGAACCCTTTTCAACTTATTTCATGAGGCCAGTATTATCTTGATGCCAAAATGAGATGAGCACAGCATAGAGGAGGAAAGCTGCAGACCAATATTTCTTATAAATTTAGATTTTAAAATCTTCAACAAAATA
This sequence comes from Macaca thibetana thibetana, assembly GCF_024542745.1. Taxonomy (NCBI): domain Eukaryota; kingdom Metazoa; phylum Chordata; class Mammalia; order Primates; family Cercopithecidae; genus Macaca; species Macaca thibetana. Next base: position 118,211,917 of record NC_065580.1, read on the forward strand.
TTAGCAAACAGAATTCAAGAATGTGTAAAAATAATTGTATCCAATTACCAAGTGAAATCTATTACAGGTCTGCAAGGAGGTTCAACATTCAAAAATCAGTTAGTTTAGTGCAGTTTGCCATGTAAATATGCTAAAGAAGAAAAATCACATGATTCTAGAAACTGACACAGAGCATTTGGCAAAATTCAGCATCTATGTATGACAAAATCTCTTAACAAATTAGGAATCAAGAAGGACTACCTCAATTTGATAAAGAACATCCACAAAAAGCCCTACAGTTAACATATTTAATAGTGAAAGATGAAATGCTGCTTTCCTTCAACGACCGGAAACAAAGCAAGGATGTCCACTCTCACCCTTCTTATTCATCATAGGATTGGAAGGCCTAGCCACTGAAGCAAGGGAAAAAAACAAAATAAAAGGCATACAGGTGGGAAAGGAAGAAATAAAACTGACTGTATTTGTAAATGAGATAATTGTCCATGTAAGAATTCACAAAGAATCTACAAAAACACTCTTAGAACTAATAAGTGAGTCCGGTAATGTTGCAGTTTAAAAGACCCAGACATACAAATAAATCACTCTTCTATATATAACAATGAAGATGTAAGAATTGAAAATTTAAAACACAATGCCATTTATGTTCACTCTAAAGATAATGGACTGCTTTGGTATACACTTAACAATACATGTACAGGATCTGCCTGTTGAAAATTACAAAATGCTGATGAAAAAGTTTTTAAAAGACTTACATATATATAGAGAGACATACTGTGTGGATTAGAAGACTCAACATAGTACACATGTCATTTCTACTGTTAAAGAAAAAATATTATTCACGAAGCTTATTAAAGATAGTAGAGAGGCTTTATTCAGGACTTTTGCTACAGATATAGGCACTGTATAACTGTATACAGCTACAGATATAGGCACTGTATAACTGTATACAGCTACAGATATAGGCACTGTATAACTGTATACAGCTACAGATATAGGCACTGTTTACTGTATAAACCACTATGATGGGTTTTTACACCACTATGATGGGAGAGAGAGAGATCATGAAAGAACCTTTGCAAAAATTATGACAGTGAGAGAAACCTAATATACCTGACAACATCTTGCTTCTAGTCCCGAGGGCTGACTGTCTTCACTCATTCCTGCACATAGGCCAAGCTAACCGCAGGAGGAATTTAGTTTATAGTTTAAGTCGGAAACAAGGATAATAATAGCACTTCCCTAAAACTAAGCCCCTCCTTGCTCAGGGACTGAAAACGGGTGAAAGTCCATGAGATTAGGATCATGGGAAGAACCTGAACTCTGCTAAAATGTAGGCACAGTTTCTATAATTCTTTACTTCTCAAGAGTCATGTGGCCAGAGGTCACAAGATTGGTGACTTCACCAATTGCTCCTGTAGATAACATCACTATTGTAGAACCTAAGATTGGTTTTTTGAGATGGTTTTCAGATCTTTGCCTTCTGGCAGCCAGCTGACTTCATCTGGAGCCATGACTCAAGGCTCCACCTGGCATGTAGCCCACACGCAGAGGCCGGCTCAGTTTTTCAATCAGCACCACCAATTCCCTAGCCCCCTGCCTACCAAGTTATCTATAAAAACTCGTCTCTGAGTTTTCAGACTGATTTGAGTGATAACCCCAGTCCTTCTGCTCAGTTGCCTTGCTCTAATTCACCTCTTTCTTTACTGCAATACCGTGGTCTCAGTGAACTGGTTTTGTCTGTGCAACAGCTAGGACTAACACATCAGGTGATTACAGCTGGGTTCAATTCCTAATACAAGGATAAGTGGGAATTTACAGCCAAGGAGCTGTACAGGGTCAGTAGACAGAAAATTACTAGGAGGAAACATCTAGGCTAAGGGGATTCTAGCTAAACTGAATCAACCTACTTGCTGAAGACAAGGCAAAGTGATACGGTATCTAGGGCAAATAATTAGAAATTTGATCAGATACCAAGCATAGGGGACTTTTGCTAAATTAACTCAGCAGAATAATTGCTAAAACTCAACTAAGTGGACATAGACTATGGACTAAGGACAGATCAGGTTCTAGTCAGAAAGGGGACTCAGAGCAATCTGACTCAAGCTTGGTCAAAAAAAGAGAGCCTTAGTCACTACCCAAATTGATCTATAGGTTTAATACAATCTCTATCAGAATCCCAGTATGTTTTGTTTTATCTTATTTTTTTGCAGACATAGACGTGTGTTTTCGAAAATTTATGCTAGCTAGGTGTAGTGGCTCACACCTGTAATCTCAGCACTATGAGAGGCTGAGATCGGAGGATCACCTGAGACCAAGAGTTTGAGACCAGTCTGAGAAACATGGTAAAATACTGTCCATATAAAAAATTAAAAAATTAGCTAGGCATGGTGGCACACACCTGTGGTCCCAGCTGCACGTGAGGCTGAAGCAGAGGGATTACTTAAGCCCAGGAAGTGAAGGCTGCAGTGAGCCATGATTGTACTGCTGTACTCCAGTCTGGGAGACAGAGCAAGATCCCGTCTCAAAAAAATAAAAAGAAAAAAGAAAAAAAAAAAGTATATGGAAAGGGACAAGCCTTGGAATAGCTTAATATTTTAACAAAGAAGAATCTAACAGGTAAATCACTCTACTCTATATTGAAGTCTAGTACAGTGATGAAAAACGTACAATATTGACAGAAGAGGGATAGACACATACATGATTGGAACAGAATAGAAAACTCAGAAACAGACCCACACAAATAAGCTTAACTAAACTCTGACAAAATGCCAAAGCAATTCAATGGAGAAGGAAAGCCTTTTCGATCAATGGTCCTAGAGCAATTGGATATCCATAGGCAAAAAAAAAAAAAAAAAAAAAAAAAATCTTCACCCAACCATCACACCTAAATACAGATCATAAACTTAACTGTAAAGTAGAAAACTATTAAACTTTTAGAAAAAAACATAAAATGAAATTTTCAGGATCTAGGACTAGAAGACAGTCTTGACAACAAAAGCATAATTCACAAAAGTGATAATATATGAATTAAAAATTAAAATTAAATTGAAAATTAAGGCCAGGAACGGTGGCTCATGCCTGTAATTCCAGCACTTTGGGAGGCCGAGGCAGGAAGATCACTTGAGGTCCGGAGTTTAAGACCAGCCTGGTCAACATGGTGAAACCCTGATTCTACTAAAAATATAAAAAGTAGCTGGGCATGGTGGTGGACACCTGTATTCCTAGCTACTCTGGAGGCTGAGGCAGGAGAATAGCTTGAACCCAGGAGGCAGAGGTTGCAGTGAGCCAAGATCACACCACTGCACTGCAACCTGGGCAACATAGCAAGACTCTGTCTCAAAAGAAAAACTGAAAAATTTTAAAAATGCTCTATAACAGCTCAAATACATGAAGAGGATAAAACGACAAGCTAAAAACAGGGAAAAAAATATTTGCAAATGTGTATTCAACAAAAGACTGATATCTAGAATATACAAAGAACACTCAAATCTCAACAAGAATAACAACAACAACAACAGAAAACCCAAACCATTCAATTAGAAAATGGGGAAAAGACACGAACAAATATTTCACCAACGCAGATACACAGATGTCAATAAGCATCACAAGATGCTCAACACTGGCCAGGTGCAGTGGCTTAAGCCTGTAATCCAAGCACTTTGGGAGGTCGAGGTGGGTGGATCACGAGGTCAGGAGATTGAGACCATCCTGGCTAACACGGTGAAACCCCATCTTTACTAAAAATACACAAAATTAGCTGGGCATGGTGGCAGGTGCCTGTAGTCCCAGCTACTCGGGAGGCTGAGGCAGGAGAATGACATGAACCCAGGAGGCAGAGCTTGCAGTGAACCAAGATCGTGCCACTGCACTCCAGCCTGGGCGAGAGAGCGAGACTCCATCTAAAAGGAAAAAAAAAAAAAGTGCTCAATATCATTAGCCACCGGTAAGGGCAAATTAAGACCACAATGAGACATTGAGACATCACTGAACATCTATCAGAATCCCTAACATTTTTAAAAATGACAACATTAAATACTGGTGAGGATGCAAAGAACCTGGATCTCTCATAAATTGCTTTTGAGAATGTGAGATGGAGCAAGGACACCCCTCTTAGGGGCCTGCAGGTCCCCCACTCTTCAAGCATAGCAATAAAGGAAAACCCTGAGTTTCTTCAAGGGAAATTCTAGACATGTAGCTAGCCCTGAGAAGTACATAAGCAACCTGATAAGTAAGAAGGTAATAGTAGCTTAGAACAATAGCCGAGGAAGCTAGAATCACAGGATGTTTGGTTCCCCTATAGAAGTTAAAGATAATAGCTTCACATATGTTCCTGAGTTGTTTTTCAGGAACCCAGACCCCTACCAAATGGATCTGCCAGCACATAGACCTCAGATAAGGGGAACTGGGGACTGAACTCTGACTATCATTCTTCATTCTAAATTTCTTCCTGAGGGATCTGGAGGAAGTCACAGCCATGAGCCAGAAGTAACATTCTTTTCTGCTGACCCCAAATTTTAAAACAAAGCTTCTCTTCCCTAGCCAGTTGGAAATCAAAATATCTTTGAATTAACCTGTGACCTGGAAGCCCCCATTTCATAGCCCATCCTTTAGGCCAAAACCAATGTGTGAACTCCATGTACTGATCTAAAATTTTGCCTGTAGCGTGTGCTTTCCTGAAATCACCCTTGCCTTAAAAATCTCTTACCTGGCCGGGTGTGGTGGCTCATGCTTGTAATCCTAGCACTTTGGGAGGCTGAGGCGGGCAGATCACCTGAGGTTAGGAGTTCAAGACCAGCCTGTCCAACATGGTGAAACCCCGTCTCTACTAAAAATACAAAAATTAGTACCGCATGGTGGTGGGCGCCTGTAGTATCAGCTACTTGGGAGGCTGAGGCAGGAGAATCGCTTGAACCCGGGAGGCGGAGGCTGCAGTTAGCTGAGATTGCGCCACTGCACTCCACCCTGGGTGACAAAGCGAGACTTTGTCTCAAAACAAAAACAAAAACAAAAACAAACCAAAACAAAACCCTTAGCTGACAGGCATCAAGGAGGTCAGGACTTAAGTGTCAGCTGGCTGATGCTCCTTATTTGGTGCCTACAAACCTCAGTGTGGATAACTGGTCTTCCCATGCCAGGGGAGTGGACTCTAGTTCAGTTAGGTAACAGATATAAAACATTATAGCCACTCTGAAAAACAGTTGGGCAACTTCTTATAGAACTAAACATGCAATTACCATACCACTCAGCAAGTGCACTCTGGGCATTTATCCAAGAAGGAAGAAAAGTTGTTGCTGAGTTGTATGGTAGTTGCATACATGAAATTTCACGCCAGCTTTATTCTTAATAGCCTAACGCTGAAAACATCCTGGATGTCTTTCAACAAGTGAGTCGTTAAACTGTGGCACATCACGCCATGGAATATGGCTCAGCAATAAAAAGGAATGAACTACTGATACACAAACATGGGTGAATGTCTGGGGAGTTATGTGGAGTGAAAAAAGCCAATTTCAAAAGGTTACACACTGTATATTTCCATGTACGTAACATTCATGAAATGGCAACATTTTAGGAATGGAGGACAGATTAGTGGATGCCAGGCTTAGGGTTGGAATGGGTGAAGGGGAATTGGGGTGAGATGAGTGAGCTAAAAAAGGGCAAATGAGGGATCCTGAAACTGCTGAGGACCTTGACTGCGATGGTATCACACTGTGACAGAATTGTATAGAACTAAAGCCAGCACGAAATGAGTACAAGAAAAACAGGAAATCTGAAGATTGGTGGATTACGTTAATGCCATATCCTGGGTGTGACGCCCTCCTGTAGTTTTTCAAGACATTACTTCTGAGGGAAACCAGGTGAGGACTACAAGGGATCCCTCTGTGTTATTCCTTAAAAATTCATAATCAATTAAAATGCAATTTAAAAATTGCAGGGGTCAATGGGCTAGAATTTCAGGGATAGGGCTCTAGAAGAACCGGGGCTCAGGGAAGGCTCTCTGGGAGATGACTTTACGTTGAGACCTAAATGAGGAAGGAAGAGAAGATGCCTGCAGGGTGAGTGAACACTGAGTGGAAAGGCCTGGAGCAGCAGCAGGATATGTTCAGAGAGCAGGAAAGGAACCCGTGGGGACAGCTCAAGGCACCTGGATGATCTGACAGCATTTGTCTTCTCACAGACTCCTGGACATTTCCACACCACATGCTTTTTGGCTTCCTAAGTTGGATTATGGCACTTCCAGAAAATGAACAGTGAACTCCTTAGTAATTTAAATAACCATGCCTTTAAGGGTCATCTCTGCCAGGGGTCCCCAGTCCCTGGGCTGTGGACCAGAGCCAGTCCATGGCCTGTTAGGAACTGGGCTGCATACCAGGAGGTGAGCAAGCAGGTGAATGAGCAAAGCTTCATCTGTATTTATGGCCATTTTTCATGCTCATGTTACTGCGTAAGCTCTGCCTCCTGTCAGATCAGGGGCAGCATTAGATTTTCACAGGAGCATGAACACTATTGTGAACTGCACATGTGAGGGATCTAGGCTGTACGTGCCTTATGAAAATCTAATGCCTGATGATCTGTCACTATCTCCCATCACCCCCAGATGGCACTGTCTAGTTGCAGGAGAACAAGCCCAGGGCTCCCATTGATTCTACATGATAATGGATTGCATAATTATTTAATATTTCATTATATATTATAATGTAATAGAAATAAATGTACAATAAATGAACTGTGCTTGAATCACCCTAAAACCATCATCCCCATACCCCCTCGTCTGTAGAAAAAATATCTTCCAAAAAAATTGAGGACTGCTGATCTATGACATCATAGATGTAAGATTTAGCCAATCTGAAGTTTTTTAAAAAGCAGCAATATTGGCCGGGCGCGGTGGCTCAAGCCTGTAATCCCAGCACTTTGGGAGGCCGAGGCGGGCGGATCACAAGGTCAGGAGATCGAGATCACAGTGAAACCCCGTCTCTACTAAAAATACAAAAAAATTAGCCGGGCGTGGTGGCGGGCGCCTGTAGTCCTAGCTACTCAGGAGGCTGAGGCAGGAGAATGGCGTGAACCCAGGAGGCGGAGCTTGCAGTGAGCCGAGATCGCGCCACTGCACTCCAGCCTGGGCAACAGCGTGAGACTCCGTCTCAAAAAAAAAAAAAAAAAAAAGCAGCAATATTGAAGGTATCTCGGGGCACTACTATATGATGAGTGAGAGTTGGTGGGAAGAATCTCACTTTTCATATTTTGTCAAGAATTTGCCAGTTTTAATACATTTTTCCCTGACCCCAACCATCCTGCAGAACCATATTATTTCCCTTGGGTAGATGAGGAGGCTGGCTCAGATGGGTTTTGGTAACTTGCCGAGTCATCAGCTGGGGTGCGGCATGGCCAACAACCCCTGTGTCAAATCTCACGAGGAAAATGTCTCCATGGGTCATATGGTGTGCTGAGCCCAGTTCAGAAATGAACCCTTATTATTCCCTGGTGGAATTTGTGAAGAATTTCAGTCTGAGATAGTAGTTAAGAGCAAAACCAGTCAGGTAGAAGGCTGCCTGGAAAACTGCAGTGCAAATGGAGCTGTGTGGCAGCGAGGCATGAGACAAGGGTGTTTCCTAGATTAGATGGTTTCAGAGGCCCTGCATGAGAAATGCCACATCCTGCCAGCACCTCCTGTCCTAAAAGTGAAGACCCAGAGGGCAAGAACCAGTCAGCCATTGGCATCTGTCGGGTAGCTGGCTGTGACTCCTAAGTGTTTTGTGTGAATATCTCATGGCCTGTATCTTTTCTGTAAACATGGATATGCCTGTGCAGCCTCTGGGCAGCTGGAATCCTGTGGGAATCCTCCGCTTCCTTGGAGGCTAGCCATTGACTTTGAGGACTAAGCTCTGATGTTTTTTTATCTTGGCCAAATTCTTATCTAAGGGCTCTGGGGAGTCATGCCCTACAAACGGGTTTTTGAGATGGGTTTTATTTAACCCTATATATCGTGACTTACTTTCCAACCTGACTCTGGCATAACATTACGAGACAGGGAAGAAAATAAAATTATTTTATCCCAAAACATGTTTCTTTGCCATATCTTGAAATGGCCCTGCAAAGCTGTCCTTTGTGGGGGAAATTTGTATCTGTTAAAAAATCTCTATTAACATAGCTAGAGCTTTTTCTTCCAGGCTCTCCCAATTTTAAAGAGATTAAGTGTCTAGCACCTTTTATTAAAGATCTGAATAGGAAACATTTGTCATCTATTGTCTCTAAGGCAGCCACTGTAAGACTTCAAAGAACCTTGGTCTCTACAATCTTTTATCTTAACCTGAACATTTCCTTTCTATCAATCCAGGTCTTTAGACAAACTCAACCAATTGTAAACCAGAAAATGTCTAAATTTACCTATAGCCTTGAACCCTGCCCCCCATCCCGCTTTGAGTTGTCTTGCCTTTCTGGACCAAACCAATGTATTTCTTAAGTGTATTTGATTGCTGTCTCATGTATGTATAAAACCAAGCTGCACCCTGATCGCCTTGGGCACATGTTCTCAGGACCTTCTGAGGGCTGTGTCATGGGCCATGGTCACTCAACATTTGGCTTAGAATAAATCTCTTCAAACATTTTACAGAGTTTGACTCTTTTTGCTGACAACTAGGACAAGCAACCTGGGAAAGTGATGGCTTATTAGACTGGACTTGGCTGCCAGGGGAGTGGGCCTGCCACTGTGAGCCTCTCTGAGCTGGGGGTAGGTCAGGAGTCTGGGGTCTGAGTCATGCTGTAGTCTCACCACAGGCCCCAGGTGAATCAGCCTCTGACCTGGGGGCCTGGTTTGGGTTTGTGGTGTCTGAGTCATAGTTTGTGTGACAAAAGTACGTGCTCCGGTGTGGAAAGCAGGCAGAGGCTTTTCCACTCTATTCTATCTCATTGACAATGAAAACGCTAGCTGTGACCCACCACGTGGGTTTCATGACCCACGGATGGACCAGGCAGCTGTTTAGAAAACACTGCACCTGAACTTCTGCCCTCTCTGAGGGGTGTTCTAGAAATCTGTATGGCTGCTGGGTTGGAAAGAAAAGAGCAATTGCATGAAGAAGAGAAGAAGCCTCAGTTATTATCATCTGAGAAAGAAAACAAACAAACAAACAAACACCAAACACATTTCTTTTCCTGAGGAAGGTGAACCCCTTTAAATTATCAGGCCCAGAGAACATTTAGAAGGGAACAACAGTCATGGCTCACTCTCCCTTCAGCTAAATGGTTACCTCTTGAAGCCACTTGCTATGTGGCTCTAGACTGAGGCCAATTAGTCATAAGATGTCATCCACCCTATAATTCAACACTGTGTAGCCAATCACTAACCAATGTTATTTCCATAAACCAATGAGGATTCCTGACAACTCTGTAATCACCCCATCTCCTGAATTGTTCTTTTATCTTGAAAAATTTGGGCCTCCTTTTTGTTCTTGGAGCACTCCCCAAGGCAACTTGGAAGTGTGTCCTGGGCTACAGTTCTCAATCTGAGCACAAATAAACTCTCTATGTTAATTTTGTCTCATCTTTCTTTTAGGCAGACACATTAGCTTTGGGAGAATTTCAAATAGTTTGAAGTTACTCAGATCTGAGAAATCTCAAGGGCAGTGGGGTGTCACTGCCTGGTGTGGCCTGGCCTTCAGCCTCTCAGCCCCTCCCCTTCCCACCTCTCAGAGCTCAGGGCCAACTGTATTTCTGAAAGAGCCCAAAGGCCTTGTTGAGGAGCAGGGGGAGCCTGGCTGAGCCTGCAAGCCCTGGGTCCCTTCCAGACTTTCTTGCTTCTAGCAGCTGCTGCTCCAGGTGACCATCGGTGGGCTGCATTTGCTCTCTGCTTGCAAACATTGATGACACAGGCATTTTGAGTGTGGTTTAGTAGCGGCCCAACACAATTTTGTTTCCAGTTTGTCACACTGACAGGGTTTTAACCTGACAAATGTTAAACACAAATTATAGGAGGCCATTGTTTTGGATTAAGCTCTTGCACTAGGCCCCAAAAGACAAGACTAAAAATAAAAATAAACATAAAGTCACCCACGTTAAAGTTTCAGTTCACCAAACTATTACTGGAAAGAGGTCCTGATCCTGACCCCTAGAGAAAGTTCTTGGATCTCCTGCAAGAAAGAATTTGGGATGAGTCCACAGAGTAAAGTCAAAGGAAGTTTATTAAGAAAGGAAGGGAATAAAAGAGTGGCTACTCCATAGGCAGAGCAACCCCAAGGGCTGCTGGTGGGTACTTTTTACGATTATTCTTGAATATGTGTTAAGCAAGGGGTGGATTATTCATGAGTTTTCCAAGAAAGGGGCGGGTTATTCGGTTATTCCCTCTTCCCTTTTACAAGGGAAGCCTTAATCCTAAGGGTGGTAGAGCCAGGAAATATGTCAGAAGGAGTCGACTCAGAGACTCTTCATCTTGAATAAGAGATGGGTGAAATGAGACTGAGATCTGCTGGAGTGCATTCCCAGGAGGTTAGGCATCCTTAGTCACAGGATCAAATAGGAGGTTGGCAGGCTGGTATCACAAGACCTTGCTGATGAAACAGGATGCAGTAAAGAAGCCAGCGAAACTGGCCAAAACCTGCCGAAAACCAAGATGGTGAGGAAAGCTACCTCTGGTCATCCTCATTGCTCATTATTCACTAATCACAATGCATTCTCATGCTAGACGACACTCCTACCAGCACCATGACAGTATATAAATATCATGGCAACATCTAGAAGTTACTCTATATGTTCTAAAAGGAAGAATTCCTAGAAAACTCATGAATAATCCACCCTTATTTAGTATATGATCAAGAAATAACCATAAAAATAGCCAACCAGCAGCTGGGCGCCGTGGCTCATGCCTGTAATCCCAGCACTTTGGGAGGCTGAAGCGGGCGAATCACAAGGTTAGGAGTTTGAGACAAGCCTGGCCAACATGGTGAAACCCCATCTCTACTAAAAATACAAAAAATTAGTTGGGTGTAGTGGTGGGAGACTGTAATCCCAGCTACTCGGGAGGCTAAGGCAGGAGAATCGCTTGAACCCAGCAGGCGGAGATTGCAGTGAGCTGAGATGGTGCCACTGTACTCCAGCCTGAGCCACAGAGTAAGACTCTGTCTCAAAAAAAAAAAAAAAAAAAAAAAAAAAAAAAAAAAGGCCAACCAGCACCTCTAGGGGCTGCCCTGCCCATGGAGTTGCCATTCTTTTATTCCTTTACTTTCTCAATAAGCTTTCTTCTTTCACTTTTCTCTGTGGACTCACTCTGGACCCGAATTCTTTCCTGTGCAAGATCCAAGAATATTCTCTTGGGGTCTGGATTGGGACCCTCTTCCGGTAACAAAACTAAAACTAAGTTGTTAATCTACCTTCTGAGAAATCAACAGAGAGAGAGAGAATAGCCAACTTCCTAACCAGGCCAGTTTCAGTCTTCAGTATGAGGCAGGAAAATAGGGTCTGGAGGCAGGGAACATAAGGCCGATTCACACTTCAGCTATGACAGGAAATAGCCTCTGCGTAGGCCAAGTAAATGACTTTGTAACTTTGCGTCATCTCTTTCATTTACATAGCGTGTACCCCAAGCAGAGGATATTGAAACTCCCAAAAATTCTGGAATGGGGTCTTTGAGCCCCTATGCTCAGGCCCACTCCCACACTGTGGAGTGTACTTTCATTTACTTTTTTTTGAGATGGTGTCTCACTCTGTCACCCAAGGTGGAATGCAGTGGCATGATCTCAGCTCACTGCAACCTCTGCCGCGCAGGTTCAAGTGATTCTCCTGCTTCAGCCTCCCAAGTAGCTGAAATTACAGGCACCTGCCACTGTGCCCGGCTATTTTTTTTCTTTTTTTTTTTTTTTGTACTTTTAATAGAGACGTGGTTTCACTATCTTGGTCAGGCTGGTCTTGAACTCCTGACTTCGTAATCCACCTGCCTCGGCCTCCCAAAGTGCTGGGATTACAGGTGTGGGCCACTGTGCCCGGCCGTGCTTTCATTTTCAATGAAACTCTTCATTCCTTCCTTGCTTTGTTTGTGCGTTTTGTTCAATTCTTTGTTCAAGATGCCAAGAACCTGGACACCCTCCATGGTTAACAAGCCCACATGATAATAAAGTTCCCTCTGCTTTAATTCTTACACACAAAAATAGGTAGCCTGAAGTAACCTGAGGTTGACTAATCAGTTATTCTCTATTATTCGTCTCCCTGTCCCTGCCTTACAAGGAAAGTAATTTTGAAAAGACCCATCTGCTTTTTGATCTTCATTTCTGCCTTCTTCAGCCCTTCCTGTCTGTCTATAAAGCCAAATCCCTCTGCTCAGCTCATTGGAACACTTATTCTTTTCTATGTAATGACGCACTGCCAGAGCCTAGAACCAAAAATAAAGCCAACTGAGATCTTTAAACTAAATTGGTTATAATTTTGTCTTTTGACACAGGAAGTCTTTGGTATTGGTTTGATTTCCCCGCTCATGTGCAGCCTCTTGGAAATGAAGGTAAACGTAATGTCCGGGGCATGGGGGCTTACAGGCCATAGCTGTCAACCCCACGTTTTCTTTCTTTTGTTTTCTTTCTTTCCTTTTTTTTTTTTTTTGAGACGGAGTTTCACCCTTGTCACCCAGTATGGAGTGCAATGGTGCGATCTCGGCTCACTGCATCCTCTACTGGGTTCAACTAAGCCTCCCTAGTAGCTTGGATTACAGGCACATGCCACCAAGTCCGGCTAATTTTTGTATTTTTAGTAGAGACAGGGTCTCACCATCTTGGGGAGGCTGGTCTCGAACTCCTGACCTCAGGTGATCCATCCGCCTCGGCCTTCCAAAATGCTAGGATTACAGGCGTAAGCCACCACTCCTGGTCCAACCCCATGTTTTCTCAGGAACTGGAGTTCCCTTTAGGAAGCAAGTAACAGATGTGCTGGGCAGCCCGGGCCGCTAGGTCGTCTTCTTTCCCAGGCTCTGTGCTCTCACCAGAGTGCGCGTTCGGGAAGCAGGGAGAGGACCAGGAAAGACGTCTTAGACGGAGAGTGGGCACCGGCCGGGGAGAGGCGGGTCTGGCCGCTGGGGGTCAGAGTGCAGCGCCGGTGTGAGGTAGTTCTGCCACTTAGCTGCGACTCTAAATGAATGAGTCACTTCCCTTCTTCGGGCGAGCTCCTGGCTTTGCCCCAGCTGGGGAACTCCCAGGATCAGGAAGGTTCCAGAGAAACTCTCCGCGGGGGAAGCGGAGGCCGTCCAGAGAGATAGAGGGTACACACGGTGACAGTGCCAGCTCCACATCCCCGACCACCGGGCCAGGGCTGGTTCCACGCTGGCATTTGTCTCCGCTGGCCCCAGCCTCGGGGCCACCTCCAGACAGACAGACCGGGGATCCTGCCTGGCGGCGTGACCTTGGGTTACTCCTAGAGCCGCTTCTAGCCGGGTTTCCTCCGCCCCAGATCCACCCCAGGCTAGGATCACGTGGATAAGGAGATTTCCTCTATAGTAGGGGCGGTTTAATGAGTAACAGAACTGGCTGCTGGTTTTTGACAATTGCCCAACTGCTCCGCAGAGGGTAGAAGCAAGTGAGGGCGGAGGCTCCCGGCACCTAGGCGGGAAGAGGGTGGGAGGTGTGGAGTGGTGGGGGTGGGCGGGGTCGGAGGAGCAGAGGAAGGTGGGGGCGGGCGGGGCTTGTCAGCGGGATGGCCCAGGGTGCGGTCAGCCGAGTCCGCCGGCCCAGGGCAGGCGGGGCCTGAGCCAAGCGGTAACCCCAGGGTAGGGCGGGGCGCTCGCAGACTCCCTATGAGCTTCACCTCGCAAGGGGTTCCTTCATTCGAGTGCTCCGGCGCACAGACCCTCGCCCCGTCGTCCGCGAGCCTCCCGAGAGCTGCCCCTTCGACCTGCCCTGGAGCATAGTGTTTGTCGCCGGTGTCGCCGTGCAAGGATGGCGCAGCGGGTGTAGCGGGTCTCTGCGCAGACCGAGCGGTGAGTTCGCCGCGGCCCGGTTCCCGCCATTCTCTCTTCCCTGGAGGCTAGCCCATCCCCTGCCTTGGCGACTTGCCCACTTACCTGTAGGGGCGGTGACGGAGGCTCAGGCGCACCTTGGCTCTCAGCTGCGAGAAGGAGCAGAGAGCAACCCAGGAAGGCTGCGCGGGGAGGTTCTGGGGCCCATGTGTGCGGGGCAGGTGGGCATGGGGGGAAGCGCGCGGGCGGGATGCGCTTCCTCGGGTCCACCCCGTGCCCACCTGTGCCACGTCCCGGCGACCGAGCGCGCGGGGCTCCGGGCGGGGAGCCCACCAGGCCGAGGTGCTGCGAGGGTGGAGGCAGAGCCGGCAGGGTCAGGTCCCGCAGGGCGCAGGCGGGCGCTTCTCGCGCCCAAACCCGGGCAGGGAGTGCGGGAACCCCTAAAACTGTGCTGGGAGCCCCAGATGAGAGGAAGGAATTGGTGACTTCAGTGACCAAGTGATGTTTTGGTCCCCACCGCCTTTTAAAGGGAGAGGGGGTAAAATTTCATTTGGAGGATGATTGTTACGGGAGCCCTCAGTTAAGATGGAGTCAAGTGGCCATCGAGTCAACATTTAACAAAATGTTACCGCATAAAATATTGGCATCGAGTTATTTGGCAGCTCCGCAGAGAAACTTTACAGTCATATGCGTTATATGACATAATTTGCATGGGGAAGGAGGTCCCTTTACGATTCTTTTATATGGCAACCTGTTCTTGGACCTGACAGGGCCAAGAGAAGCAAGGAACTCCGCAGCTCGTCGACACTTCTCGACTCCTGTTCCAGTTCAGGGCTTGGTGAGGTGACTCGAGGTCGCGGGTGACTCGCTGGCAGTCTTCCTGCCCCTGCCTGGAACGCCTGGAGGGCCTCCCACTGCGGCTCCCACTGCAGACGTCTGTCCGCCTCCAGCCGCTGTTCTCTGACGGTCAGTTTCAAAGCAGCACAGTCTGGGATCCGGAGTAGAAAGAGGCCGTTTCCCGTGAAGGCCATGGAGGCAGTTTCCAGGCGCCTGGGTGACCTGTCTCTGCACTTCCGTCTCTGATTCTCCATCCCTGTTTCCTTTCCCCAACGTCCCCTGCCTGGCCTTTCCTTGGCTCATTTTCTACCTTCCTGGGGTCTTCTGGGTTGAAAAGACCAGTGGTTCCATTCATTGGCTGTAACCGCGGGTCTTTAAAAAACTTTGTGACTTCCTTGAATAGACAGAATGTCTTACTCTGGGTTTTTACAAGCTCTGCTGAGCCATTCCCAGGGCAGGCCTTTGTCTCTTCCGCCTTTCAGTTTGTTTGCCATCTGCATTTTGGCCCAAGCTTTCCCCACTTCTCAGCCACTCTTACATTATTTCTTTCTTCAGAGGCCACCCTGACCTTCTGGTCCTCTGCATTAAACCTCATCACCGCAGACCATTTTAATTCAGCACAGGTTTCTCGAGCACACATTTTATTCTTGGTTCCAATACTTTCAGCACTGGTGGGCATTCATGTTTCATTTAAGAAGGACAAATTAGTTTTTCTTTACATGGGCTTTTTGTCAAAGTGGACTTTTGTTGACCTTACTTATCTTAAAATTAATGCAAACTCATTGTAAAAAAACAAAACAAAACCCAAAACCCAAAAATCAAATATATAACAGAAAATGAAACTTCTAGGTTTTCCTCTTCCCTAAAGATAAACACCAAACATTCTTCTCCCTTCTCCGATCTCTCTCATACACATTTGCGTTTGAAATATGTTCGTTCAAGAAAGTATTTTAAATGTTTACAAACTAAGCTATTTATGCAAGTAACTTACCAATCTGATTTGAGTTTAATGGGTTAAAAGTAAAAAAAAAAAAAGTAAAAACATCTTCAGTTTTTTTTTTTTTTTTTTTAGTAAGCTGGATCTGGCTGGTAATAGGTAGGGGAACCCCAGCTGATCACTGAAAAGGCTCCTCCTCAGGGAACCAAATCCTGAGCCAGGTTTAGGATTTCCTTGGGAGGTAGAATCTGCAGCCCAGGTAAAACCAGCAAAACTCTCCTGTTATGTGGGGAGGGGAGTGAAGAGCATGACTTTCTAGAGAGGTGAGAGAAGACTTGTTGAGAAACTGAATTTCATTTCCATACGGAAGTTGGAGAACATTGTGGTACAATGTTAGGAGAAAGGTTTTCTAAAATCAGCCCAGTCTGACATCTTCCTCAACACCAGGGTCTTTTCAACTGGAGCATTGCAGACATCTGCAACTTTCTCTGCCTACGTGGGTGTGGTTAAATAGAGCCTCCCTGAGTGCAGGACTGAAAAGTGGAGAGAAGGTAGCTCTTGGGACACTCACACCCAGGAGGGGGGATGCTACAGGTACTAAGATTGCAAGGGGAAAGAGAGAGTGAGGCGGGCCCTGGAGCCCACTAGGAAGGAGCCAGTCGAAGGCAATGGCTGGACAAGGGAGCTGATTTCTCCGTTGATGTGGCCTTGGTTTCTCTGGTTCAGAGTAAAGAAAAGCAACCCAGCCTAGAGAGAAACATCCTTACTCTACAAGACCAGATAGGAAGTTCTGTCTTTGGTTGGGTTTCCTTTTCTACAAACGGGGTTGGATTCTCTCTGGAGAGCTTTCCAGGAGCCACTTAGCAGTCTCTGATTCAGTGTGATGTTCTCAGCTGTTGACCCAAGGGAGCTCACTTCTTAGCTCTTCCCCTGCCCAGTTCACTGGGGGGCTGCTCCCTCCCATTAGCTCCCTACCCCTAAAGACAAAAATAGCAGCCTGGAGGGGCCAGAGTTTTGGGGGAGGTTGTAAGAGGGCATGTTCTTCAGAGGAGCCACTCTTATGGGGGAATGTTCCTGCTCAACAGAAACTGGCCCTGGGGACCGGGACTCTCTGCCTGACCCTAAATCCTACTTTTTCCCTCAGTCGGTAGGTCTGCTTAATGGATCCTGAAGAAGGTCTGAAATCATGACCAGATGCCAATGCCCCAGGATCCTCCTGTAGGGCCTTTTGATGAGAAGCACTGCTCTGGCTCCTCTCTCCTCCTTCCACACATGTAGGGAGAGGTAGCTCTGCCTATTCATGAAGCTTCATCCCTACACTGTCCTTCATTTGGCCCCTGGTGAACCGGGGACCAAGGCGTGATACCTCTTTTAAAACTCATTCCCTTTACACTGGTGGTGTGACTCATGCCTGTAATTCCAGCTACTCGGAGGCTGAGATGGGAGGATCACTTGAGCCCAGTGATTTGAGGCGGCAGCGAGCTATGATTGCACCACTCCACTCCAGCCTGGGTAACAGAGTGAAACCCTGTTTATTTGTTTGTTTGTTTCTCTCTCTCTTTCTTTCTTTCTTTCTTTCTTTCTTTCTTTCTTTCTTTCTTTCTTTCTTTCTTTTTTCTTTCTTTTTTTTTTCTTTTTTTCTTTCTTTCTTCTCTCTTTCTCTTCTTTCTCTTTTCTCTTTCTCTTCTTTCTCTTTCTTTTCTTTTCTTTCTTTCTTCTCTTCCTTCTTCCTTCTTCTTCTTTCTTTCTTTCTTTTTTCTTTTTCTTTCTTTCTTTCTTTCTTTCTTTTTTTTCTTTCTCTCTCTCTCTTCTTTCTTTCTCTTTCTCTCTCTTTCTCTCTTTTTTTTCTTTTTCTTTCTCTTTCTCTCTCTCTTTCTTTTCTTTCTTTCCTTTCTTTCTCTCTCTCGCTCTCTTTCTCTCTCTCTTCTCTTCTCTTCTCTTCTCTTCTCTTCTCTTCTCTTCTCTTCTCTCTCTTCTCTTCTCTTCTCTTCTCTTCTTTCTTGTCCTTTCACCAGGCTGGAGTACAGTGGCACGATCTTGACTCACTGCAACCTTCGTCTCCTGGGTTCAAGCGATTTTCCTGCCTCAACCTCCTGAGTAGCTGGGATTCCAGGCATGCGCCACCACACCCAGCAACTTTTTTGCATTTTTAGTAGAGATGGAGTTTCACCATGTTGGCCAGGCTGGTCTTGAACTCCTGATCTCAAGTGATCTGCCAGACTTGGCCTCCCAAAGTGCTGGGATTAGGGGCGTGGGCCACCGTGCATGGCCCCTGTTTCTAAAACATGAAAAATAGTGTTGAATTAAAAAAAAAAATCAGCAACACCACACCTTATTCCCCTTCTTAGTGCTCCTTAGCTGGACTGCAGTAGGCTTTCCAAAGAAGTGTTGTGTAAATGCTAAGGGAAAATGAAAGCCTGGTGGTGAGATTTAAGGCAGCAATTGGAGGGAACATTTTTGCTCCACACCTAACAACTGTAATTTTCCCTGGCATTCAAGATTTGCTGGGAATGATCACTATATTGTGGTAATAATAAATCCCATTGTCCAAAAAGGGACCTTTTGGGTTTTAGCTTGGTGACAAGAGACTGCTGAGTTACAAAGGTGAGAACCGCGTCCTGGAAACAATGCCTTGACCTCAGGAAAGCAGCTCCACTTCACAACTCCTACTGGTATCTTTATGAGCTTGGATCATCCCGTAGACTCAGTGCTTCACTCTCCTCCTCTCGCCATGAATCCTGTCCACTCTGCAAGGCTTTCCAGGGAGTTGGGGGCCTGGCCATTACAGAGCATTCAGGGATTTGTTGCTTTATTAACTGAGTTCAAAACGTGAGTCTCACCCTCCTTCTAAGAGCTCTGGCAAAACCCTGCCCTTCTCCACACAGAGAAGTGGTCTTAGGGATTTCTGACTAATGAGCCCTACTAGAGTAACTGCAGGTACGCCACGTTTTTCCTTCATGGGGCTTTGCAGTGGAGGCAGGGCTGTGGGCTGACTCAGGTCAGCCTCAGTCCCTCTCCCTCCTATGGTGGTCCCCTGTCCCCACTGCCCCGCCTGGAGCTGGTACCTTTTCCTCACCTTTGACCCAATTCCTCCCACTCCCCTGGCTGTCCTTGAAAGCTAGAGAAGAGCATCTGAGAGTCTAGAAAAGTGAGGCAGAGGCTGGGCACGGTGGCTCACACCTGTAATCCCAGCACTTTGGGAGGCCAAGGCGGGTGGATCACCTGAGGTCAGCAGTTTGAGAACAGCCTGGCCAACATGGTAAAACCCCATCTCTACTAAAAATACAAAAATTAGCTGAACGTGGTGGTGGGTGTCTGTAGTCTAAGCTACTCGGGAGGCTGAGGCAGAAGAATTGCTTGAACCCAGGAGGCAGAGGTTGCAGTGAGCCGAGATGGCACCACTGCACTCCACCCTGGGTGACTCCGTCTCTATTGAGAAAAGAAAAGGGAGGCAGAGAGGTGTGGTGTGTTGGGTCAGTGAGTCTTGACTTGCTGGGCTGGGAAATTGGGAATAAGGGACAGGTTTTTGTTTTGTTTTGTTTTTTGAGATGGAGTCTCACTCTGCAACCTCTGCCTCCCTGATTCAAGCGATTCTCCTGCCCAGCCTCCTGAGAGTAGCTGAGATTACCGGCACCTGCTACCACACTCGGCTAATTTTTGTATTTTTAGTAGAGACTGTGTTTCACTATATTGGACAGGCTGGTCTTGAACTCCTGACCTCACCTGCCTCGGCCTCCCATAGTGCTGGGTTTACAGGCATAAAGGGGACAGGTTCTCTGGAGATGTGAGGTGCCTGTCCACTTAGGCTTTTGGCACATTGTCACCACCTCCTCTCTGAAACTAGCAACGCTATAAACACATACACATTCTCTTCTCTATTTCTCACACAGTCCACACACTTACATCAGGTGTGTAAGGAATTCCACTTCATTGCACTGACTTTCTACATATTAGTGGGGCTCTGCACAACCTTGGTTTCTACTGAGTGGATTCACTCCATTCTGTGATTTTTTTTTCCTTAGGGTCTTGCCTCAGTTGACAGAATGGCGGCCACAGGAGCCAATGCAGAGAAACCTGAAAGTCACAAGTAAGACTCCATTTCATTCCGGGTTGGGTTGGGTTGGGTTGGGTTGGGTTGGGTTGGGTTGGGTTGTTTATAGAGCATATGTTGTGCCACACAGTTTTCTAAGGACTTGACATATATTAACACATTTGATGCTTGTGAAAGAGACTGAGGCCTGGAGGGATTAATGACTCAGGAGGTCCGTAAATTAGATTGTTAAAGAACTCTGGGGTTGGGCGCTGGGGCCTCAGCTCTTGATTCTTAGGACATGTTTTTTCAGAAAACCAGGCAAGTCCCTGCTCAAATCTCTGTCTAGTAGGTTTTTCCTCTATGTGCCACTCTCCTTAACCAAAATCCCCTGCTTATCACTCAGCTCTGCCTTGGTTCTGAATCTTAAATGCCTTCTTATTTCTTTGCAGTTTGTCATACTTCTGATATGCTTGGCTTGACACCGCTTGTGTTTAGGCATTGCTAGAAAAGCAAGAATTTCTTGTCTTCATTCTGATTCCTATGTGAACTGTAATCCAATGATTATTCTTATTTTCTCACCACCCCCACCCCGCCCAGTTGTCTCCCACCTCTGCTGGGGTTACCTGGGCAGGCCTTCTGTCCTGCCGCCATGGCCTCTCCCCAGTCCTGGTGGCGTCTGACCTTGGCACCACCCAGGGTTGTGGTGACCTCTGGCCATCCTTGCTCTGGACTCCTGGTCCTTTGTTCCTCTGTAACTTCCCTGAGACCTCTCTGAAGTCTCACATGTGACAGGTGCATACCCAGGTCATAATTCCATATGGACAATACCCCTCTTCTCCTCCATTCCCCAGAAGTCCCGGTGTCCATTTTGGAGTTTCTGGTGCCTATGGACATTCCCTGCAGTGATTTTTTTTTTTTTTTTTTTTTTTTTTTGAGATGGAGTTTTGTTCTTGTTGCCCAGGCTAGAGTGCAGTTAGTGGTGCAATCTCGGCTCACTGCAACCTTCCCGGTTTCAAGTGATTCTGGTGCCTCCGCCTCCCAGGTAGCTGGGATTACAGGTGCAAGCCAGCACGCTTGGTAAATTTTGTATTTTTAGTAGAGATGGGGTTTCACCATGTTGGCCAGGCTGGTCTCGAACTCCTGACCTCAAGTGATCCACCCACCTCAGTCTCCCAAAGTGCTGGGATTACAGGCGTGAGCCACTGTGCCCCACCTCAGTGACTATTTTTTAATTGAACTAATAGTCTTCCTGGTACTTTCGGTCATTGACAGCCAAAAATGCCTTGTCCCCAGTTTCTGGAGCTCCCCTCCTCCCTCCTCCTGCTCATGGCTTGAGGTTGAGGCCCAGCAGGAGGCTGGTGGGGGTGGAGGGGAGTGGTGGAAATGAAGGCTGGAGAAAACAGGGCCGGCACACCAAGTGCCAAGCAACTCAATGCGGGCTTCCTCCCCTTCCCTCTGTTTAGTAATTATTTTACCCTCCCTTGTTTTATCATCAGCTATTTGCTAATCATGTTCCACTTGCTGAAAGGCAGTCAGGTGTAGCGCTCAGGGGTACAGCCTCTTAGGAAGGCTGTGACCTTGGACTTTGAATGGGGTTACTGATGGTACTTAGTTTATACTGAGAATAGTAAATGAATTGATATGTACTAGCTATTAATAATTTCATTTCTACCCCAAGTCAAAAGACTTCCATGAGTGGAACTGGATCGTACTCATCTTTATGTGCAGTACACCCAGCACAGGATGCTTGACTGGTGCGAGATTCAGCCAGCATTTTCTAGAGCGCTCCCTCTTCCCCTTCCCCAGAACCCCAGGCCCCTGTGTCTCCCCCGTCTCATTCTCTTCTTGTCTCCACATGTGCCTGTCCTAAGCTATTTGAGCAAGTTTATATAAAGGTTGATCCTGCTTTCTTTTCCCTGCTGATAAACTCCTGGAATCAGAAGCCAGTTTTCATTTCTTTCTTTTTTTTCTTTTTTTCTTTTCTTTTATTTTTTTGAGACAGAGTCTTGCTGTATCGCCCAGGCTAGAGTGCAGTGGCACGATCTCAGCTCACTGCAAGCTCTGCTTCCCGGGTCACACCATTGCCCTGCCTCAGCCTCCCAAATAGCTGGGACTACAGGCGCCCACCACCACCCCCGGCTAATTTTTTGTATTTTTAGTAGAGACGGGGTTTCACCGTGTTAGCCAGGGTGGTCTTGATCTCCTGACCTTGTGATCTGCCTGCCTCGGCCTCCCAAAGTGCTGGGATTACAGGCGTGAGCCACTGCGCCCGACCTCCTTTTTTTCTTTTATTGAGACAGGGTTTCGCCCTGTTACCCAGGCTGGAGTGCTGTGGTGTGATCTCAGCTCACTGCAACCTCCGCCTCCTGGGCTCAAGTGATCCTCTCACCTCAGCCTCCTGAGTAGCTGGGACTACAGGCATGCACCACCACACCTGGCTAATTTTTGTATTTTTCATAGAGACAGGGTTTCACTGTGTTGTCCAAGCTGATCTCAAACTCCTGGGCTCAAGCGATCTGCCCACCTCAGCCTCCCAAATTGCTGGGATTACAGGCATGAGCCACTGCACCCAGACAGTTTTCATTTCTTTCATCTCACATATTTCTTTTACATAGTAGATGCTCAACGAATATTTGCTAGATGAATAAAGTGATAGAATAAAGCGGAATAAAGTCACTTGAAATTATGTGTAGACTAGAGAAATATTTTTTTCCAAGTAGTATGTCTCTGACTTGTTCTTTTAAAATCCTTCAAAAGATAAATTGGGACATCTACTGGTTCATTATGGCACATGTTAAATTTACTTTTTTTATTTTTATTTATTTGTATTTTTAGACAGAGTCTTACCCTGTTACCCAGGCTGGAGTGCAGTGGTGTGATCATGTCTCGCTGCAGCCTCAACCTCTTGGGCTCAGGTGATCCTCCCACATCAGCCTCCCAGGGAGCTGGGACTAAAGGTGCATGCACCATGCCTGGCTAATTTTTGCATTTTCTGTAGAGTCAGGGTTTCACCATGTTGCCCTGGCTGGTCTCGAACTCCTGGGCTCCAGTGATCCACCTGTGTTGGCCTTCTAAAATACTGGGATTACAGGAGTGAGCCACTGCACCTGGCCACATTTTCATGTTTTAAAATCATTGCCTGTCTTCACGGTTACACCCTATTTCCTTCTTCTTCATTTCTCAGAATCAAGGAGAAAAGACAAGTATTTTATTTTGAAATATGTGACAAAGTGCTTAATCACATCCTGTTTTGTTATTTTGAAGCATGACTCTTAGCCCGTCTATGTTGTACTCTGTGTATTCCTAACATCCTGAAGAAGGAGAATGAAAATGTTACTTACATGAAAAATAGTTGTCACTAAAGGATCCTAAAATACTGTGGGGTGTGCGGATTGTCAGAATTTCAGATTGGCCTGGAGATCAAAAAGGCTTTCTGAGAAAAAAGTTCAAGGATGGTCCTTACCACACGTGATTCTGGATTTGGTCCCTTGATAAATGGCCTTGCCCCACATCCCAGAGTAGAATGAACCCTGATTCTGGAGACCGCCCCACAGCTTGTTAGGAAGAGGTGGGCTTAGGGGCAGGTGGGTGTGGCTCTGTGCTTCAGGCAGCCTGCTGTGCCTTCCTGAGCAGGGTTTTCAGCGGATTCGCTGGTGTAGTTAGCACAGTCTCTGGCTGCCCTTACAGGAAACAGTCGCCTAGCCCCCCCGTCCCTTTATACAAAGATCTCCCCGTGTCTGTGTATAACCTTTTGTACTTACGTTTTCTGTTTCAGCCTTTTGGAAATGTTCAGGTGTGAGCTCACCTGGGCCCCACTCTAGGGGAATTGACAGGAAGGAACATTTGACGGGCATGAAAGGAGGAAGTGGTCAGGTGTAGGCCACCAGTGTGTTTGCAGCCTGGGTGTCTGCTGTTGATGAGTGCCAGATAGAAATAGGGATTTGATAAAATGATAAAATAAATAAAACAGGATGGGTCCATCTCAACCTTGTTTTGCTTGTCTGCGGTGTGTTCCGTGGGATTCAGAGATAAATAAGATGTGGTCATGGCCTCCAGAAGTTTTTGTTGCTGGAGGTAAAGTTATTACATTAATTGTGTATATCAGGGTTAGAATATAGATAAGGTGTAGCAAGCATCGTGTGGGGAGAGAATGGACAATGTCTGTGAAGGGGGTACATCCCTTATGTAACAGTTATTTTCCAAATCCGTGGCAGCTGAGACCCTGCCTCTCTTGTATCTTTTTCTTTTCTCATGAGTTAGATTGAGGAGGAGACGTGACCAGGGGGTTCAGGGCAGAAAGTCAGACTCAGAAGGAAGAAAAAGAGGTCCCCAATTGCTCTGACATCAGGGTTCCATGTCTGCCTCGGTTTCCTGTAAGGGAGCCCGCCCATCTCTAGGACTCGGAAGGCATACATTGTTGAAGGAGGTGTGTTTGAGGCTGGCTCTAGGAGACTTTGACAGGCTTGAGATGGACTCATCTAGACTTGGGGCATTTGTTTTGTAAGGAAGGTTTTATTGGAACACAGCCACACTCACTGATTTGTGTGCTATCTGTAGTTGCTTTCACATGCCTACGGTGGACTTGAGAAGTAGCAGAAACCATGCAACCTACAAAACCACACGTATTTATTGCCTGGCCTTTTATGAAGAAAAGCTTGCTGATGCTTGCTGTAGACCAGCACGAGCCACATGTACATTTTCTAGCAGATAAACAGATGTCTTATCGTGTCACTCCTATTGGATATTGTACTGAGAAGACGTGGCTAGTGTAACAAACAAAACAAAACAAAACAAAAACAAATTGAAGGTATGCAGATGGGAAAAGTTATCTCTGGGAGGTAGGATTAGAGTTTGTTTTTATTTCTGTTCATATTTCCTATGGTAAACATAGTAGTTTTAAAATAAAGTCAAGTTTATACATTGAATGAACTTGATTAGAGGAGCAACTGGCTATACTCCCTACTCCTTGTATGGGTAGATTGAACATTTCCATCTGTGTACTTTTGTGTGCTCTTCTGATTTCATCCCTATTGCCCTCCAAACAGAGCCGTGGGAGCAACAGGGGCTAAGAGGAAGGAGAAGGGGGAAGAACAGAGGGGAGGCAAGTGGGGACCTTGTCAATGTTAGGGTTGTCTTATTTCCAGGGTTGGCCCTGCCCTTCTCCCACCATGAGCCTCTCCCACCATGAGCCTCGTGTGTGACATAGGGCACTTCTGTGATAATGGGCACTGATGTTCTATAAGCCTTCCACTTTCTTGTTTTTTAACAGTGATTGTCCCGTCAGACTTTTAAATCCAAACATAGCAAAAATGAAAGAAGACATTCTCTATCATTTCAATCTCACCACTAGCAGACACAATTTCCCAGCCTTGTTTGGAGATGTGAAGGTAAGAGGCCAGGTGTTGACACCTTGGAATTTGTCTTAAGATCAACCTCCCCCTATATTATGCAGGTAGACCAACCCACAAATGCTGGAGAGGCCACAGCTAACAGGTTTATGCAGACATAATGTTTACCAAAGTTTTGCAAATTTTTAACTTTCAAATATGTGAACCACCAAGTAAAACTATCCTAAGTAGTGCCAAATTGTTCCCTAATTCACCTGTTGCAAATTTAGAGCAGTCCCGCATTGCTTAACGCTGGAAATACGGTCTGAGAAATGCAGCCTTAGGTCTTTCATCGTTGTGTGGACAACGTAGAGCGTAACCACACAAACCTAGGTGGTAGAGCCTATTACTTGCCTCGGCCATATGCCCCTAGGCTACAAACCTCTATAGCATGTGAGTGTCCTGAATACTGTAGACAGTTGTAGCACAGTGATAAGCATTTGTGTATCTGTATATATCCAAACATAGAAAAGCTACAGTAAAATCATGGTATTATATAATTTTCTGGGACCACTGTTGGTATATGTGATTCCTTGCTTACCAAAACATCGTTACATGGGGCATGCCTATGTATTTGAAGCAATATATAAAATAAACTTCCTAATGCTTCATTGAGAGAAGAGAAAGATGTAAAAATTTCCTAGGGAAGCAAAGGATAGTAAATAAAGGTCATTGTATCTTGTTTGTAATATAAAATACATATTGATATTCTGTTTAGTTAATTGCGTTTAATGTCTTATTTTGCTTCATGCAGCTTCCAGTTAATTTTTTCTACAAAGTCTTAAGTTGCTTAGTTCTGATTTATCTTAACATAGGACTTTGAAATGTCTAATGGGTAAAGATGAACTGACATATAGAATTAAAAATCAAAATACGCCAGGACCCTGGAATCTAATGCTGCTACATGGGATCATAATTTAACAATGGTGTTATGTCTTATCAATCATCCTGTTCTTTGATAGTGTTGGTTTCCAATTGTGGACAACTTTCCATGTGCTTTTAATTCATTAAATTTTCATTCATCCTATTGAGTTAATTCACAGTGATTTTTATTCCAGACTATGGAATTTTCTTTTTTATGTTTAGAGAATAATTATTTTCTTTTATCTACAAACTTGTTTTTTTTTTGTTTTTTTTGTTTTTAATTTTTTGAGCTGGACTCTCCCTGCCCAGGCTGGAGTACAGTGGTGTGATTTCAGCTCACTGTAACCTCCCCTTCCCGGGTTCAAGCGATCCTCCTGCCTCAGCCTCCCGAGTAGTTGGGATTATAGGCACATGACACCATGCCCAGCTAATTTTTGTATTTTTTAGTAGAGATGGGGTTTCACCATGTTGGGCAGGCTGGTCTGGATCTCCTGACCTCAGGTGATCTGCCTGCCCACTCCCAAGTGCTAGGATTATAGGTGTGAGCCACCGTGCCCAGCCATCTTCAAACTCTTTAAAAACTTACTCACTGAAAACAATTTTTTTTTCCAAAACCAACATTTTCTTACATGACGTTCTGCAAATTAAAGTTTTTACTTCTCTGAGAGAGACCCAGCCAGAATAGCCATCACTTCCTGAGCCTCTTCTAGGCTTCGGCTGGCTCTTCCCAAGCATTGGCCATTTGGCACTCAGGTAACCAGGTGAGAGAGTGATCAGTAGCCCATTTTGTGGGGCCCTGGGAACACAGAGGGACAGTGAGGAGTTGCTCCCTCTGTTTCAAACCCAGGCTCTCTCCACAAGCTGCCTTCTACGTGACTGAGGGAGGCTGAGGATGCAAAGGACCTGGAATTACCTCCTCAGAGAGAGCAAGGGTCTGGATTCCTGCGTTTGTGGAGCTGACTGCCTTTTGATGCTTGGCCGCCCACCCTAAGCACTCACCAGGGGGGCTTGTTAAGGCAGATTACTGGGCCCCTTAGATTCAGCAGGTCCTGGTGAGGCCAGTGAACTTATATTTTTAGCAAGTTCCTTGGGGATACTGATGTTGCTGGTCTAGGAGCCCCACTTGAGGACCTCTGCTATAGACAGTGCACTAATGGGGGTCTCTCTTCTCTGGCTGCAGTTTGTGTGTGTTGGCGGAAGCCCCTCCCGGATGAAAGCCTTCATCAGGTGCGTTGGCGCAGAGCTGGGCCTTGACTGCCCAGGTAGAGACTATCCCAACATCTGTGCGGGAACTGACCGCTATGCCATGTATAAAGTAGGACCGGTGCTGTCTGTCAGTGTGAGTACCTGCCCTCCCTTGTGCTCAGTCTCTAGGCTCTGCAAGGCCCTGTGCCCCACCCCTCTGCACACACAGACAGCTGGTCCCCTAACACCTGTTTACTGTAAATGGCTGGGAGCAGGGTGAGCCCACAGTAGCTGGGATTCAGAGATTATTGAACCCGGGCTATTGCCCTTGAGGCTCAGTCTCCAGGGGAGATTAAGTACACAAATGCAAATACACAGCTGTGTGTCTACACAGTGTGAGGGTGGCAGCTGCAGGGAGTTAGAGTGCTTGGGGTATAGACGAGGGACAGTAGGGGGTGCCCTGCCTGGAGCAGGATGGAAGGAGAGCCTCAAAGTACCAGGCCTCTAATCCCCTCTGCCACCTCACAGTGAGTTACTTCAAAACACATTTTGATTTAAGCAGTGAGCATGGTGAACACAGAAATCTCCAGATTCTACCATAGAAGTCTTTTCATTTTTCAGTTTTGATTTTCTTTGTCAGGAGCAATATAAATGAACAGCTGCAGAGTAAGGAAAGGGAACCCCTTTTGCTGAGACGTGCATCCCTACCTCTCCAGTCAGCTGAGGACTCTAGCCGTGTCAACCAGCTAGAACACATCGGGGAACCAACGCATTATTCGGTTACTGATAATGTGTGCAAGCCTTTCCTGTGTGTAAGGCTCTGTGACCGATTCTAGCAGGGATGCCTCCACTGTATGGCTCTGCCACAGGAACAGCCCCTGGAAAGTGCTGAGGCCATCCGGGGAGAGGCATCATGGAAGATGTGACACTAGGGGGGGTGCTCTGAAGAGGAGAGCAGGAGAAGGAGGTATGCAGAGACCCCAAAGAGAGGAAAAGGCACAGGCAGAAGTACAAGATCAGCAAGGCATCCTGTGTCCAGTGGGCTGAGGAACCAGCTGATTACTTAGTTTGGCTGAAGCAGAGGGTGTAGGGAGAAAAGAGAAAGGAGATAAAACTTTAACCTGTGGCGGGGTGTGGGGGAATAGGGTGGGTATTTATGCAGGGATTCAAATGCTAGAAGGAGCTGTTTGTTACCTGGCAATAGCAGACTGCTGCTTCCCTGCTGAGCCCCTGGGTCCTCAGCTGTTACCTATTTGACAAATTGTGTCAATCAAATGGGGTTTTGTCTTTGACAGCTTTACATACACTTTAAAGTTTCCCAAAGTGTTACTGCTTCTTAAATGTGTATTTGAGAAGTTTATCTTCCATCACTATGACAATGGGCATGTTAGATTGAATTACATCCCTTGAAACGTCAACCAGAACATTGACAAAGTCACAACCTTGGCTTAACACGGGTGTTTCTCCCTGGTTCCAGCATGGTATGGGCATTCCTTCTATCTCAATCATGTTGCATGAGCTCATAAAGCTGCTGTACTATGCCCGGTGCTCCGACGTCACTATCATCCGCATTGGCACTTCTGGTGGGATAGGTAAGGTCTGCAGAGGGGCCTCTTGCCCTGTGAATGGATGAGGGACTGGGGCATGCCGAGGCAGCTTCTATGTGGTGTGGGATTAGAGACAAAGAGTTCCTTTCTTGGCTTGGTTCAAGGAAAGCTTGTTAACAGGAGGTGTGAAAAGAAGCTTGTTTTGTTGTTTTTGTCCAACCCGCACCCCAGAGCCAGGCAGCAGAAGGGCAGCACACCATGCATATGGGGGAAACTCATCCTTTTGGGATTACACAATTTGTGCCTTCTTGTCTGCTTGATTCTCTCTTATTCTTTCTAATTCGCCTTCTTCTCCATTCTCTCTTTTCCTTTGCTTACTTTTCTTCCTCCCTAATCCTGCAGGGATTTGAAGCACCTTATGAGAAAAGCCACAGGAAAATCAAAGGGGGGAAGAGAGAGGGGCAGTACGAACCTCAGATAAGTGTCCTTAAATTAGCTTAAAATGTCCCTGTCCTCAACATGTTTTAAAAAACAAAGATGGTTGGCCGGGCATGGTGGCGGCTCACACCTGTAATCCCAGCACTTTGAGAGGCTGAGGTGGGTGGATCACAAGGTCGGGAGATCGAGACCATCCTGGCCAACATGGTGAAACCCCATTTCTACTAAAATACAAAAAATTAGCTGGGCGTGGTGGTGCATGTCTATAGTTGCAGCTACTTGGGAGGCTGAGGCAGGAGAATCGCTTGAACCCAGGAGGCTGAGGTTGCAGTGAGCCAAGATCGTGCCATTGTACTCCAGCCTGGTGACAGAGTGAGACTCCATCTCAAAAAAAACAACAACAACAAACAAACAAAAAAACCCCACAATGATGGCAAAGAAAGAATGAGATTTAACGAGAAAGCAAAAGCTAACAAGTTGTTGAATTGTCTGTTAGGCAGATTTGTTTTAAATAAGTGGTCTCGCTTTCTGGGGTTCCAACCCTGTGCCATTCTTTCTGCTAAAAACTGGGTTCTAGCGATTCCTGCTCCCATCCAGGTGTTCGGAGCTCAGGGGAGAAGCCTGCACGTGCCCTAGAGAAAGTTGAGCTTTGACGCTGCTGGCTAGTCCTGTGTGTACTTGTTCCAGGCTGTCTAGGGCCTGGACTATCTAGGATTTGCAGCAATTCTAGAATTTAAGTGTCCTGACTTTGAAAGGGGACTTGCTTTAGACCCAAATCTTTTGAACATGTTATCTTGTCTCTTTTCTTTTTGTTATATAGAGAGATTGATGCATACAATCTGTGTTTGTATGACTGTAATTCCAAGATTAGTGAAATTGTCCTTAGGACAACACACCAACAGCCATGAGCCGTCTGGGTCCTGCAGACTTAGTCTCCAGTGCCGCCCACCTGACACTAACAGCTGTGCAGAGCGTGCTGGCCTCTGCCAGGAACTCTAGCGAATGGTTCTTGAGTTCTTGCTCTAGAGTGATTTTTAAAACAGTGATCAGATAATTCTGGAGGGAGTAGTATAGATTTTGAATTTTCTTCAATTGCTCTGTAAAAATGGAAAGAGCAACTAGGGATGAAAACCAAAAACCCCTGGACATAGTTGATTATAAAAGGTGATGCGCTATCTTCACAAATCCCAAAGTATGAATGGGTGGGGACAAAAAACCTCAAGATCTGGGTTGTGTTGGCAGCTGCTCAGGAGGAAGCTCAGGGCAATGGACAGACCTGAGAACAAGAGTCCCAGGCACTCCTAGGAAGGTGCAGGGGACATGGTGAAGATGGCAGCTGACACTGGCAGGGGCCTGTGCGTCCCAACGTGAGTGATGCTGGAATTCCAAGGGGCTTGAACACTCCAGGCCCTGTGGGTTCGCCAAGGCATCAGCCACGCTGTCCTTTAGCTCCAGCCCCGGTGCTGGGAGAAGCTGCTGCAAGGAGACTCTGAATTGCCCAGAACAGCCACAGGAGTAGCAAGGGAAAGAGTTCAGATACATGTGGGGAGCGAAGCAAAGGTCTTTGCAGTCGGCCATGTTTTTTAATGTTTCATGAAAACAACTGACTTGGGAGCTCTGGAAAAGATCTGACTTCTTGTTCCCTCCCACATGTTTAGGAAAACCAATTTTGCATTAAAATAAGTATCAGAAACGGATCATAGTTATTGTAGTCCCTGCAGGTTGATAGACAAGATACCATTGACCAGGTGGCTTATAAACAACAGGAATTGATCTCTCATACTCTGGAGGCTGCGAAGTTCAAGGTCAAGGAGCCAGCAAACTTGGTGTCTGGTGAGGGCTAACTTTCGGATTCGTAGAGCTCTGTTTTCTCCCTGTGTCCTCACATGGCAGAAGGGGCATGCAGCTCTCTGGGGTCCCTTTTATAAGGGCACTAATCCCACTCATGCAGGCTCCACCCTCATGACCTAATCATCTCCCAAAGGCCCTGCTGCCTAAAACCGTCACCTTTGGGGTTAGGATTTCAGCCTATGAATTTTGAGGGGGAAGCCAACATTCAGTCCTGATCCATGACAATGGTCAAATCCCATCTAAAATTATTATAACACAAAGAATAAGGAGCAGAGTAGTGTCCCTACAAGCAGGAAACTACTCCAGGAAGGCATGCCCAGAACACAGAAACTGGACCCTCATCATGCATCAATCTGAGAAGCAGGCCAGGTAGGTCAGGAGTTGGTCATAGTTCACCTGGGTTTAGGGTGTGGGACTTCATTATACTCTTCCAGTCCGCCTTTTGCTGGTTTACTTTTCAAGTATTTGCCTGAAATCTTGAATATTAACAAGGTAGGAAACAGGGATCAATGAAACACATCATGGTATATGGTTCAGTGACAGACGACAGTGGGAAATCGCAACGAATGGAAGCAAGAAACATGGGACAAAGTACCCGAAGGTTCCTGGCCATTTTTATTTTATTCTTTTTTTTTTTTTTTGAGGTGGCGTTTGCTCTTTTTGCCCATGCTGGAGTGCAGTGGCGTAATCTTGGCTCACTGCAACCTCTGCCTCCTGGGTTCAAGTGATTCTCCTGCCTCAACCTCCCAAGTAGCTGGGATTACAGACACCCAGCACAACGCCTGGCTAATTTTTGTATTTTTACTAGAGATGGGGTCTCACCATGTTGGCCAGGCTGGTCTTGAACTCCTGACCTCAGGTGATCTACTCGCCTTGGCCTCCCAAAGCGCTTGTGATTACAGGCGTGAGCTACCGCGCCCAGCCCTCTATGTTCTTCTTTGTGCCTTTCTCTTCCATAGTGTCCATAATGATCATGCATTAATTACTTTCATAGCTTAAAAAAAAGTGGAATGGGAAAATGGGTCACTGTGTATTTGAGAACAGTACTGGATGCTTCGTGTTTGGATGTGCGGGTGGATCTGCTTCTTTCCTCTATGTGCTCTGCTGTGTGCTCCCTGGCTGCCCCGCTTTTATTTTATGTTGTTTTACACCCTGCTTTTTTTGATGTCTGCTTTTTTCCTCAGGTCTGGAACCCGGTACCGTGGTCATAACAGAGCAGGCAGTGGATACCTGCTTCAAGGCAGAGTTTGAGCAGATTGTGCTGGGGAAGCGGGTCATCCGGAAAACGGACCTGAACAAGAAGCTGGTGCAGGAGCTGTTGCTGTGTTCTGCAGAGCTGAGCGAGTTCACCGCGGTGGTGGGGAACACCATGTGTACCTTGGACTTCTATGAAGGTGAGGCCGTGGATACCAGGAGGCATCCTTCAGCCAGGGAGCCCTGGTCCGTCTCCTGATCCTGCCTTCTCACTGTGAGCTGGGATTTCTACGTGCCAAGCTGCTGTCTCAGTTGCACCTCTCCCGTGGTGGCCATAATGACCCATTTGAGTGGACCTAGGCAGGACCTGGATGGGTCTTGCTTGTCCCTGTGACCTTCTGGGCATCGTGGCGCTGATGTGTTGTAGGAGCTTCTTACATGCATGTGGTTCTCATGTCTCCATGTGTGCCTCAGGGCAAGGCCGTCTGGATGGGGCTCTCTGCTCCTACACGGAGAAGGACAAGCAGGCGTATCTGGAGGCGGCCTACGCAGCCGGCGTCCGCAACATTGAGATGGAGTCCTCGGTGTTTGCCGCCATGTGCAGCGCCTGCGGCCTCCAAGGTAGGCGGCACTCGATGAGCCTCAGCATCCCTCCTTCACTTCTGCTCTCCTGGAGCCCCTCCCTGGGGCCCCTCCTCCTGGGGCACCCCAGTACCCATTTCTGGCTTCTGTCTCCCCTGCCCCCAAGTCACTTTCTGAACATACATGTCGTCCCCACAGCCCTGTGTTCAATGTCCTTTGATTGTCACATGACAAAATGCAGGATTCTCAGTGTCGTTGCGTAGGAAAAATGACAAAAAGGTTTTGCTGCCCCGTGAGGCTGCCTGCCACCAGCTCTCTAAAAAACTCGGCTTCCAAAGTGCTTTGACTTTCTGAATTGTGGTTCATCTACCCTCAAGGTACTAGCCACCCTTGAAGGCCAACTCACAGCTCTGCAGAATCCCCTTGTCACCTCACCCAAAATGTGCCTTTCAAGGTGGTGCTTGCAGCCCTGAGCTGGTCCTGGAATGGGGAATTCCTTTTAGAAGGAGAGGCACAAGAATAGGGGAGGGACAGGGCAGGGTGGTGTCAGAGAAGGAGGAGCCTTCCGAGCTCCTGGACCAGCGCCTTCCCTCCCGCGCTCCATCCTCTGGCCCCGCCTGACTGCATGGGCAGCCTGATTTCCTGAGGAGGCCGAGAGGCTGCTCCTCACAGCTCATGTCCATCATTCCGTCCCTGTGAACTGTCAGACCCCTGGCACCTTGCCTTGATGTGGTCTTTTCCCTTTGCAGCGGCCGTGGTGTGTGTCACCCTCCTGAACCGCCTGGAAGGGGACCAGATCAGCAGCCCTCACAATGTGCTCACCGAGTACCAGCAGAGGCCGCAGCGGCTGGTGAGCTACTTCATCAAGAAGAAACTGAGCAAGGCCTGAGCGCTGCCCTGCACCTCCACAGACCTGCTGGGATCACTGGCCATTAAAAGCACTGTCCAAAATCCCCTGTTGTGTGGACTTTGAGCATACTTTACACAAGAATCTAGAAAATCAGATCGCAATTAAGAGACAGAGAATCTTGGATTAACCACCTGGGAGATGCTCTTCCTTTTGAAGTTTCATTGGAGCATTTTCAACTATGTTAGCCTGATTTGGGGTTTCTTCAAGAACATTCTACCAAATGTTTGTGCTATTTCTAGGGAAAATTTTTAGACTTTAAAATTCTAATGGTAGTCAGATTTCATGTCACTAAATGAGAAATCTGACAACAGTGCTAGGAAACTAATTTCCTGATACATTAAAAAAATTCTATGCACCACTTGCAATGAGAGATGACTGAAAACCAATAAAACAGACAGCAGGGGTGTTTGAGAAATAATGCAAACCTAAATAGGCATATACACAGTTTCCAGGTTAGAGTCACACACATTCCCAAAACCATCCACACCAGCTTAGTCACATGACAGCAATCCTCCCACCCACTGTCCACACTGCTAATATCTTGATACAAGTACCTAGGGATGGGAAACGGGACACCTGGGCTCAAGACAGCTTGTCCTGTTGTTTCTGTCCCTGGCTTGTCAGCCTAGTATTCATTCCTGGCCTCACACTGACATTCTCAGACTCTGTGTCTCTTGGCTTCCTTTTGGGTTGCACCTTATAGTGGAGGGGAGAATCCAGGGTGGCCCCTCTGTCTGTCTCAGATGAGTCTGGCAGCAACTATTTCTTGGGCAGGCCTAGATCCCCAGCTCAGGGGCAGTTGGGTCTTTGGTCTTCACTGGCTTGTGGGTTGCCCGGGGTCCTGGCTGACTTCTCAACTCTCCCCACATCAGTGTGGCCACTTTCTAGTATTATTATTTCCTGTCCTTGAGATGGACTTATTTCCTGGTGGACTGTAAGGGACACTCCCACGCTCAGGGGCTCTGCTTAGCAGTTTGCTGTGTGACTTGGAGAGGTGTGGGGAGGTGTGTGGGGACCATGGTGTGGGTGCACGCATGTGGTCTGTGCACTCTTCAATGTGCCTTCCCTGTGATTCTGAGATTCAACCCAAATTGAGGGTCATTCAGCATCTACTGAACCCACATGCCCTTCTAGGTGCTAAGAGCAAGAGAGACCCTTGTCCCAATTAAAAACTTCCTTCCCTTCCATCTTCTCAAGCTCTAAGGTCTGTAATACAGATTTGCTTAGGGTGGAGAGTGAATCTCCTTCCATTTCTCCCTTAGCCTTTCTTGGTCCCTTTGTTGAAGCTGTCCAGGAGAAATTTGAACCCTCAAGGAGGCTTTAGGGTCCTGGGATGTGGCTGTGTGTCATCCGTGCACCCGGGGCAGTGTGCTAAAGGCTCTGCTCCTGGCCTCTCCAGCACGAGCTGCAGGGGCTGCACTTGCTACTGTTGTGCGCTCATCTGTCTCCAAATTACCAAGTGCCCCCAGACTTCAACTGGACGTCACCATGCCCCTGTGGGTGCAGGACCCCGTGTGGGATAGCCTTTCTCTTCTTTGACCAGCCAGACGATGTCTATCACCAGGCTCTGGGGCAGGCTGAGGATGCAGGTGCGGACCATTGCCCCAGATAGTAGGGGACTTGCAGGTTAATTTCTTCCACACCTCAACCCAGGGAAGTGTGGCCAGGTGGGCCCGCCACTTCCTAGGAGGACATCTTTGGTAAAGCAGAGAAAAAAACCACACACAGAATTTAAGGCTATAGAGGAGGCTGCTATTAGTAAGAGAAGGACTAGTTTCTTTTTGAGGTGTTTTGTCTCTGCACCGCCTGGAAGTCTGTCTCTCTGTGGGAGCTGTCGCAGAGCCTGTGGCCTGAGCGCCCTCCTCCAGGACAAGGCAGAAGGTAAAGTGACTTCTGAACATGAGATTCTTTCTACAGGTGTCAATGGCCAAGTTGCGGGTGTTGGCACTGCACTGCCCTCTGCTGGCTATGTGAGGTAGGGCACATCAGCCACCCCAGGTGGATTTAATGGGGTGGCATCTCTGACCTTATAGGTGAAGGTGAACCCTGCAGTCCCTGACACCCAGGAAATGCCGGTTGAATAACACATCTTGTTCTGATTGAGTAAACATAATAACTATACTTATATGACAACTGAACTTGTTGGATTAGTTTATGTCGGCCTAAAAGGAAGAAGCTGAGGCAAAACTGGTAAAAGTAGAGAATTAACTGGATCCAAGCTTGAGGACTGCAACCCGAGAACATAGATTCAAGTTCCCCTGAATGAACACTCTGATTAGCAGCACTGACAAGTGGATTTTTAAAGGCAAAAGGGACAGGGAATGGGCTGATACACAGCTGTCGCCAGGAATTCTCACTGGTTTACAGAAATGACATTGATCAATGGCTACACATTGTTAAGCCATAAGGTGTGGGTTATAGTGTTCAGTGTGGCATCATTAGGTTAATTTATAGCTACCTGTGGCAATAGCAAGCAGTTCCAAGAGAAGAATACATAACTAAAAAGGAGGAGGGATTGATGTCTTTTTTCTTGAGACAAGGTCTTGCTCTGTCACCCAGGCTGGACTGCAGTGGTGCAATCATAGCTCACTGCAGCCTTGACCTCCTGGGCTCAAGCAATCCTCCCACCTCATCCTTCCGAGTAGCTGGGACTACAGGTGCGCGCCACCCCGTCTGGATAAGTTTTGTATTTTTTTGCAGAGATGGGGTCTTGTGTGTTTCCTGGGCTGGTCCTGACCTCCTAGGTTCAAGCGCTCCTCCCACCTTGGCTTCCCAAAGCACCGTGATTAGAGACGTGAGCCACTGTGTCCAGCTTATTGTCCCATTTTAATGTCTCTCCGGGCCTAATAATTTGAAAGGCCTCAAATTCCTCAGATGAAAATTCTTTTCTTTCCTCATTCGGCTACCAAGATGTCCCTGGAGCCGACGTTATAAATGTCCTCACATGCGTGTTACTTGAATTCCTCAGGAGATGACCAGAAACTTGGTCCCCTTCCTCACCCTACACTGGCCACTCTTGGACTTTCAGGCCCTTGTGCCACGCTGCTACCATTGGCCTGCTGCTATCATTGTACCCTTGTGTGCGCTTCCCACAACCTGGGCAATGGCCCCTTCCTCAATGCCTCCTCCATTCCCAGCGCTGGTGATAAAGACTCCTCTGAGCAGGAATATAATGACGCCAACACGGTTCACTTTCGGTGCTTTCAGCAAGGCAGAGAGAATTAGGAACATAATTGGGATTGTTCTGATGGAACTAATTACCCCGGATTTCAAAAATTGTTGTCAGCGAGTTCACGCCATGTTTTCCTCTAGTGCCTCCCACTAATGTGAAAAGAAAATGTTAATAATTATCCAACCCCTTGTAAATTGGAAAATCAGCACGTCACTAGTAAGTTAGTCAATAGTGTACCTCGGGAAGCCCGCCACGCTCTTGTGTAAAAGGTTGGGCTTTGGTGTTAATTGCGGAGGTGGCCACGCTCCTCCTGCTGCCTCCTCGCGGTCCAGTCTCATCACAGTGATGACAATGGCACCCTGACCAGAAACAATGAGATGATGGTTTGTCTTTATAAATGACAATAGGGACAGCGGAATATGTTAGAGCATGAACTGTGCATCTCCCATACCGTTATCCTTAAACCTAGCACTAAGCCACGTTTTAAAGCCAGGTGTCCTTCATGTATTATCTGGTAATTCCACTCCTCCTGGGCTCATGTGGAGAGAACTCATGTGGCCCAGGAGACATGGCCAGGAATGTTCATAATCGCAAAGGCCTCAGTAGCAAAAGCCAGAAGTCTCCAAATATCCATGTGCTAGAGAATGGATGGATGCATAGAGTTTGGTGTGCTCAGATGATGGAAAACGGTGAAAATAAATGCAGACAGCTTCACCATCAGTACAGAACCATCTCAGGTAACATTCTAAGTGAAAAAAGCAAATTGTAGAATAGTACCTACAACATGATTCCATTTATATAAAGTTTGAAAATGGGCAAAACTAAACAATATCTTGTTTAGGATTATGTGCATTGCATGGTAAGACTAGGGGAAAAAACTCCAGCAGGGATTGAGAAAGTCCCAGTTGAGATCGGGAGTTGCCTCTCTTGGGAGGCAGGGTGCATTTGGGAGGACGGGGGACCCTCAAGGACATCAAGGATGTTCTGTTTCCTAGGTTAGGAATGACTTTCACATCTGGGCTTCTGGGTTTCATGGCAGCTTACTCACATTTAAGTACTCCTTGGTATGTATGTAATAGTAGAATAGCATCTAATTAATCACCACCCAGGCATTAGGCTCAACTTATCAAATAAGGAAGCAGTGCTAGTATAAGAAAATAGTACTGCTCTGCTGGTGCTTAGTAGTTTTTCAGTTACCACATACATGAAGGAGAGTGATTTCTGACCAATTTTCATGGAGTAGGATCAGCTCCGCATATGTGAGCTTGTAATAATGGCTAATATTTATTGAGCCATCATTGCCGGGCCGTTTGTGTGGAACTTCCATCAGCTATCCCGCCTGGCCCTCTCCCCACCGTGTTATCCCCAAATGCCAGATGAGGACACAGCCTGGGCTCAGGTGTGTGTGAGGGTTGGGACTGTGCGGCCACAGTGTGTTATTTACATATGTGCACACATACACACCTGTGCGTTTCCATGCACATCTGTGCACACACTGTCATACACACACAGCCACGCAGAAGTTTACTTACTAGGAAAAGAGTAGCACTCAGTTCTCTGGACTTCACAAGGAGAGGAGAACGCAGGCGTAAATGTCAGTCCTCTGCATCCTGGCGTAGTCCGTGCTGCAGTGGAGTGGGGTGGGGGCTGGTGAGAGTTCTCCTTTAGGGTCTCCTTCAGTGAGTGTTTTGTAGGAAGAAAATTTAAAAAGGGTAAAATCATGACTGCCATACAGATGTGAAATGAACATGTGTGTTATGGAAATAAAGCCATCCCACCAGTGGTAGGCCTTTCCATGTCCAGTCTAAGAGACAGAAAGCCCCAGTTATCAGAGGCTGGTGTGCTGAGACTCCGCGCGTGTGGGAGGGGACTATGTGGAGAGACTCTTACTCACATTACACCGTGAAGTGGAAGAAAAATGAGGACTTCTCCCAGATCTCCTTGAAGGGTGCCTGGATGTCTTTGTAACAGTCCCTGCGTGCCTCCCGAGGGCGCCTGAGTCATTTGGGTGCGTGTATTCCCAGTTCTAGGGGGCAGAAAGCCCTATACCTTGCATTATAAAATCAAAATCTCTCACCCGGCTGATTCTAGAGGCACCCTAAGGAGGGAGGAGGGAAGCAACTACCTCCCACAAGAGAAATTCATCATTTTACCCTTATACATGGGAAAGACGGTTTTTTTTTTGTTTTTTGGTTTTTTTTTTGAGACAGAGTCTTATTCTGTCATCCAGGCCAGAGTGCAGTGGCACTATCTCAGCTCAGTGCAAATTCTGCCTCCCAAGTTCAAGCTATTCTCCTGCCTCAACCTCCTGAGAGCTGGGACTACAGTCATGTACCACCACACCAGGCTAATTTTTGTAATTTTAGTAGAGACGAGGTTTGGCCACGTGGGCCAGGCTGGTCTGGAATTTCTGACCTCAAGTGATCCACCCGCGTGATCTGCCTGCCTTGACCTCCCAAAGTTCTGGGATTATAGGCGTGAGCTGCTGAATTGCACTCACCATGAGGGAAGCTGGCAGGTGCTGTGACCGGTTCTCAGAGGCAGTCCCAGTGGGGAGTGTCCACACGGAGCAAAGAACATGAAGTGCAGATGGAAGCAGAGCCAGCCTCTCAACAGGGCCCACAGGGGCAGTCAAGCCTTTCCAGGCAGGACAGAAGATAGTTCGCTGAGGACACAAACCATTTATCCATGCTGGCAGTTCTCTACGATTCCCAGGGTTGCAAATAGCTCCTGTGGAAGGGACTCCAGAAGCTCCGCAGAGGCACCTTGCAGAGTCTGGACAAGGCAGGGGCCCCTGTCGGGCCCCACGGCTTCCCTGGGCCAGAGGCAAGAAGACGTAGTGGTGGACTGCCTGGCTGGCAGGTTCCTCCCTTCACTCAACAGCAGCTTCCTTTCCTGCGAAATTCTATGTACCGGCCAGGGCCCTTGTGAAGATGGGATGAGGTCACAGGTAGAGGGGCACAGGTGTGAGGGGCTCATGAACAGACTTAAACTCTTCCCCAGATAGCTGAGCTCGGTGCCATTTGCTCTGGGACCTCTTTCTGGCTCCCATTTTCCTCCTATGGCAGCAGTTCCCTGAGGCCAGTCCAGTCTCACCTCAACCTCAAGCACCCCTCCTTGTGCCTGGCCAGTTGTCACCTGTTGTCTGAGGGCTGTGCCCCTGCGTCCCTGCCCTCCTTCTCACCGGGGACACAGCGGGTCCCCTCTTTCTAGTCCCACGTGAGAATCACTCCTCGGGGCTAGCTCTGGGCTTTGGTTCACATGCTGCACACCCTGTCCACGCCAGGCTGGCCTCTGGAAGGCGACGTTCTCACTGGGGACAGGATACGGGATAGTGTGGTCCAGGAAGGACACCTAGTCGGGGGGCTGAGGAGAGGGAGGTGGCGGTTGGGAGAAGGGCAGGACAGGCAGGATGGAAACTCTGTTGGTCCATTTGCACTGCTATACGGAAATACGTGAGACTGGGTCACTTATAAAGGAAAGAGGCTTAATTGGCTCACAGTTCTACAGATGGTGCAGAGAGCATAGCCCTGGCATCTGCTTCTGGTGAGGCTTACAATTATGGTGGAAGGGAAGGGGAGCAGATGTGTCACATGGGGAGAGAAGGAGCAAGAGAGACGGGTGCAAGTCCCAGATTCTTTTAAACCGCCAGATCTCATGTGAACTCACTCATCACCAAGCGGAGGGCACCAAGCCATTCATGAGGGATTCACTCAACACCTCCCAACAGGCCCAGCTTTAACACTGGGAATCACATTCAACATGAGATTTGGAGGGGACAA
This sequence comes from Macaca thibetana thibetana, assembly GCF_024542745.1. Lineage (NCBI taxonomy): Eukaryota > Metazoa > Chordata > Mammalia > Primates > Cercopithecidae > Macaca > Macaca thibetana. The sequence goes on from NC_065580.1 coordinate 118,252,557, forward strand.
TCACCCAAACTATGCCAGGAACAGTACTCGGGGGATGGTCCTTGTGTGTGTGTTTTGTATGTGTGCTTGTGTATGTGTGTGTCTGTGTGTGTTTGTGTGTGTGTCTGTGTGTGTGATCAAGATGTGGGTAGGACTGATTCCTTTTGAGGCCTCTCTCCTGGGCTTGCAAATGGCTGCCTTCTTGCTGTGTTCTCTATTGTCTTCCCTCTGTACGTGTCTGCGTCCTAATCTCCTTTCTCATAAGGACACTAGGCATATTGGATCAGGCCTGCCACAATGACTCTGTTTATTCATTCATTCATTCATTTACTTTTAAAAATAGAGATGGGGCCGGGCGCGGTGGCTCAAGCCTGTAATCCCAGCACTTTGGGAGGCCGAGGCGGGCGGATCACGAGGTCAGGAGATCGAAACCATCCTGGCTAACACGGTGAAACCCCGTCTCTATTAAGAAATACAAAAAACTAGCCGGGCGAGGTGGCGGGCGCCTGTAGTCCCAGCTACTGGGGAGGCTGAGGCAGGAGAATGGCGTGAACCCGGGAGGCGGAGCCTGCAGTGAGCTGAGATCCGGCCACTGCACTCCAGCCTGGGCGGCAGAGCGAGACTCCGTCTCAAAAAAAAAAAAAAAAAAAAAAAAAAAAAAAATAGAGATGGGATCTCAGTATGTTGCGCAGGCTGGTATTGAACTCCTGGCCTCAAGTGATTCCCCTGCCCCAGTCTCTCAAGGTGGTGGAATTACAGGGACGAGCCACCAAGCCCAACCCCAATGACCCCATTTAAATGTAATCACTTCTTTAAATACTCCGTGTAGACCACAGTTGCATTCTGAGGTCCTAGGTGTTAGGACTTTAATACTTGACTTTTGGGGAAACACAATTCATCTTATAACCATAAGGAGCTGGCACCAGGGCCTTGTGAAAACAGAGGCACATAAATATTAATAGTGTTGATCCTCCGTCTTTGATGTAATACAGATACATCCAGCCCTGGTCCCAAAATAAATGACCTTCAGTCAGAGGTAATTTTTAAAGTGTGCATTTCCCTAGGAGCAACCAATGTGTAAGAGCAGGCTGCTCAAAATTAATCTGGTTTTAAACAATTCTACCCACTTTGCTTTTCAACTAGAACATCATGACCCTTCCATATCACCTTTCCACTAACTGTGTTGCTGCCACTTACCAGGCCACCGGTTTGGGCTGGTCACCAGTAGACACAGGGCCGAGATTCCCTGTGTGGGCTGATCACTATTGGACGTGGGGCTGTGATTCTCCCTGTGTGGACTGGTCACCAGTGAACGCAGGACTGTGATTCCCCCTGTGTGGGCTGGTCACTGGTGGACACAGGGCTGTGATTCCCCCTGTGTGGGCTGGTCATTGGTGGACACGTGACTGTGATTTCCCCTGTGTGGGCTGGTCACTGGTGGATGCGAAGCTGTGATTCCCACTGCATCAGCTCGTCACTGGTGGATGTGGGGCTGTGATTCCAGTGCTGGGTAAGCAGATGCTTAGAGAGCTTCAGACCCTGGCACGGGTGATGAAAACTGACAATATGGCAGAAGATGAGAGAGGGTTCTTTTGGGAGTGGCTACTTTAGAATTATTGTTGGGGTTTATGATACCCAGTTGGTTATGGGGGAGTGCAGGAACAGGAAGCCTGTGGCTCCAGCAGAGGAACTTGCCAGATACATGGCAGAGGAATGAACTTGGTATGTGAGAAGGTCCCAGTGAAGGGGACTAGTGGTGTGGCATACCAGGTGGGTCTGAGCTGCTGAGAGAAGATCATACAGATTCCTGTAGACCACACATGACCCTGTAGACCACACAGGTTCCTATAGTCAGAACAGGTTTATGGACCACACAGGTCCCTAAACCATACGGGTCCCTTTAGACAGGATAGGTCACTCTAGTGCATACAAGTCTCTGTAGATCACATTTTCTTTTTTTTAAAGTTCACTGAAAAATGCATGCTACAGTTATAACCAAATTTTATAGCGGGAGGAAAAAAGTGAAACCAAGTAAAACCAATTGTAACAAAATTGAGAAAACATAGGCAGCCAAAATAATGGAAAATAACATTTTTCATGGTGCTGTCACATTTTTCATTGCAAATCTAAGAACTAAATCAATGTCCAAGCAATCACTTTTATAAGATTTCCATCAAGTTATATTTACTCATCTTATTCTTCAAATCCAAACTGTAATAAAAGCAAAACTTACTAATATTTTTGTGTGTATTAAAGCAAATTTGACAACAATGTTTCATATTCTGTAACTTTGCTTTGGTCATTATTTTAAAAATGACTTTCCATGTTTTTCTTACAGGGCCCAAAAGGCAATCCTGGCCCAGTGGTATGGAGGTCTCCATGTTTTCTATCATTTAGGATATAGGTCTTCGTTCAAGTTTGAAAGAAAAGAATCAGGAAAGTTAGCCTTCTTAGGTGTTCATCAGTTAACATGTTGGAGGTGACAAGCAGGCCACCAAAGAAATGCCAACATCCATCCTTTCCCTCCCTCCTGCCTTCCCTCCCTCCCTCCCTCCCTCCCTTCCTCCCTTCCTCCCTTCCTTCCTCCCTTCCTCCCTTCCTTCCTTCTTTCCTTTTTTTTCTTTCATTTTTTGAGACAGAGTCTCACTCTGTTGCCCAGGCTGGAGTGCAGTGGCATGATCTTGGCTCACTGCAACCTCTGCCTCCTGGGTTCAAGCAATTCTCCTGTCTCAACCTCCTGAGTAGCTAGGATTACAGGCACATGCCACCATGCCCAGCTAATTTTTGTATTTTTAGTAGAGACGAGGTTTCACCATATTGGCCAGGCTGGTCTTGAACTCTTGACCTCATGATCCGCCTGCCTTGGCCTCTCAAAGTGCTGGGATTACAGGCGTGAGCCACCGCACCCAGCCTGTTCTTTATTTTTAAGAGGCATTAGAGCTGATGTTGTCACTGCCCTTGAGGTTCGCCTCGTCCCATCAGTGTGTTTAAAATCATCCTGCGAGGGAGGACGGCACACAGAAAGCTCTGATAAATGGGACACTTTCTTTTAATAGCTCTCTCTTGATGACTGATTCTATTTTTAGATTGTGGAAGATAAATACTGACTGGAGAGAAATTCCTTAACATATCTACCACCTCCCCAACAAAAAAGAAAGGAACTGTTTCTCCGCTTTAAACCAGACCATATTTTCTTTATCCAATCCGCTGTTGAGGGGCACCTTGGTTGATTCCATGTCTTTGCTATTGTGAATAGTGTTGTGACGAACATACAAGTGCATGTGTCTTTTTGGCAGAACAATTTATTTTCCTTTGGGTGTATACCTAGTAATGGGATTGCTAGGTTGAATGGTAGTAGGACATAGGAATCTTTTGATTTCTATGTCTTTGGAAATCTGTTTCCTGATATAAAGGAGCAAGTTGAAGATAATGTAATTGGATACAGGTCAGCCCTTTGATATTACTTGGGCTGCAATCCAATTCTTTGAGGAATTACAAAGAACTGCCCTTGTCTCATAAATTGAGCCTTTACAAAAACAAAAATGTGACTCTGCAAGCGATTCAAAACCCATCCATCCTACTTATCAGCCCTCAAACCTCCTCTATTCACCTGGAGATGCATCAGGTACTGTAGAGTCAGGACCCTGGAAATGTAGCCATCCTGCATTTAAGGAAAGAGGAAAAAGTTTAAATAGTTCTAACCTAAAACTCTGATCATAGGCAAATGTGTTCCAGAACTCTTTCTTTGTTTTTGCCTTTTCTTTTTTTTTTTCCCCATAGGTTATTGGGGTACAGGTGATGTTTGGTTACATAAGTTCTTCAGTGGTGATTTGTAAGATTATGGTGCAGCTGTCACCTGAGCACTATACACTCTACCCTATGTGTAGGCTTTCATCTCTCGCTCCCCTCCAATCCTTCCCCACAAGTCCCCAAAGCCTACGTGTCATTCTTACGTCTTTGTGTCCTCATAGCTTAGCTCCCACATATCAGTGAGAACATATGGTGTTTGGTTTTTCATTCCTGCAGAATTCTTTCTTGAAGAAACTTCCATCTTTTCTCTTTGCCATTGAGGTGTAAATCTTCTATTCTCTCTTCTCTTGGACCCAAAAGCCATCTCTTTGAGACTTTCAGGGAGTTACAAACTTCAAGGAAAATTGTATTCTTCCCCCAAATTTAAGGGAAACAAAAGTGGGGTTAGGGGAGGCTATTAAGAAAAAAACTGGCAAATACAAATTCCTGAAGGTTTCTTCCACAAATATTGGTAAGAAGCTTTAGCCATCTGAGCAGATTTGTTTCGTCTTCCATAAACAACTTAAATCCAGCTATTTTAAAAATATAAACTAGCGAGTTTTGTATTATTGTATTGTATTGTAAAATTTTAAAACAAAGGCTATAAAATCTCTATTTGCATCTGTCTGTTTATGTATGTGTGTTTGTGTGTGTGTTATGTAGTATGATATTTTTCTACCTTTGGATGATATGAAATTAATATATAAAATCCCTTAAAGGCATTCTATTTAATTAGCTTGAATAAAATAAGTGCTTATATAAGTTTAGTATTTTTTTTATTTTTATTTTTTAAGATGAAGTCTCGCTCTGTAGCCCAGGCTAGAGTGCAGTGGCACAATCTCAGGTCACTGCAACCTCCACCTCCCAGTCCTGGTTCAAGAAATTCTCCTGCCTCAGGCCCCCAAATATCTGGGATTACAGGCATGTGCCATCATGCCCAGCTAATTTTTGTATTTTTAGTAGAGACAGGGTTTCACCATGTTGGTCAGGCTGGTCTTGAACTCCTGACCTCATGATCTGCCCGCCTTGGCCTCCCAAAGTGCTGGGATTGCAGGCATGAGCCACCATGCCCGGCCGATTACCTATTCTTAAAACTTTCAGAGATGTAGAAACGAGTCCAAATGTTTCTTTAAGTTCACATAATCTGTGATAATCTTTGGTAAAGAAAGTTTTAAGATTGCTGACAAAATAGAAGTATGGTTTCCAGAGTTGTTAGTATTAAATATAAAAAAGACATACACTCTTTTCTACCTAGTTTACTAGTCAAACAAACTTATGTTATCTCTATTAGATGTTTAAGATTACAAAGCTATAAATCCAACCTAAGAACAACATTAAGAACAAATTGCTTGATGCATGTTAAGTGTGGCAGTGAGGAAAACAAATAGAGAAGAACCATATATTTGCTGCTGTAATTTCCTAGCTTCTGTGATTTTTTTTAGTACTTGCCTGATATGTCAACAACAAAAAGTTAAATAATTTAGGATGATGGCTACTTTTGTTTAATGTCTCATGAAATTTTCATGAGCAGTACTGTTGGGAATAGGCCCCAAAATCTGGCCATTAACTGGCCCCAAAACTGGCCATAAACAAAATCTCTGCAGCACTGTGACATGTTCGTGATGGCCATGATGCCCACGCTGGAAGATTGTGGGTTTACTGGAATGAGGGCAAGCAACACCCAGGGCGGAAAACTGCTTAAAGGCATTCTTAAACCACAAACAATAGCATGAGCTATCTGTGCCTTAAGGACGTGCGCCTGCTGCAGATAACTAACCAGACCCATCCCTTTATTTTGGCCTATCCCTCTGTGATAAGGAATACTTTAAATTTATCTATAATCTATAGAAATAATGCTTATCACTGGCTTGTTGTCAATAAATATGTGGGTAAATCTCTGTTTGAGGCTCGCAGCTCTGAAGGCTGTGAGACCCCTGATTTCCCACTCTACACTTCTATATTTCTGTGTGTGTGTCTTTAATTCCTCTAGCGCTGCTGGGTTAGGGTCTCCCGGACTGAGCTGGTCTCAGCACAGTACAAATATAGTTGTTAAGAACAAGTAAATTACATAAATATAAGTGGGATTAAAAATGTACAAATGAACTATTCAGCAATGATTATGTTTTATAATATGTCTGCCTGAAAACAATTTTCAGTCTTTTGGTAACTTGCAACCTTAAGGTTATGCTAAATTAAATTAAGTCATAGATATTCATTAACTGTCTGGGTCATTCCTAAATAAGATAAAATATTAAAATGTTAATTACTAAGCAGAAGTAGGCATTTATATACTTTGTTTTCATGTGATATAGAGAGGGTAAATATATTCAAATTTATTAAGAAACAAGAAATTGTAATATGAGGAAATAGCAAATAGCTACAAAAATGTGAGAGGAATCCTTTTTTAAAATTCAATTTAATTTTTAATTTTTTTATTTCAATAGGTTTTGAGAGAACAGGTGGTGGTTGGTTACATGGATAAATTCTTTAGTGGTGATTTCTGCTACTTTAAAGCACCTGAGCAGTGTACACTGCACCCAATGTGTAGTCATTTAACCTTTACCTTCCTCCCACCCTTCCCCCCAAGTCCCCAGAGTTTGTTGTGTCATTCTTATGTCTTTGCATCCTCAGAGCTTAGCTCCCACTTATAAGTGAGAACATGCAATGTTTGGTTTTCCATTCCTGAGTTACTTCACTTAGAATAATAATCTCCAACTCCATCCAGGTTGCTGTGAATGCCATTATTTCATTCCTTTTTATGCCTGAGTACTATTCCATTTATATATATATATACACACACACACACACACACATGTACACACACATACACACACACCAACTTTTCTTTATCCACTTGTTTACTGATGGACATTTGGGCTGGTTCCATATTTTTGCAATTGCAAATTGTACTGCTATAAACATGTGTGTGCAAGTGTCTTGTTCATGTAATGACTTCTTTTCCTTTGGGTAGATACCCAGGAGTGGAATTGCTGGATCAAATGGTAGATGTATTTTTAGTTCTTTAAGGAATTTTCACACCATTTTCCATAGTGGTTTTACTAGTTTACATTCCCACTAACAGTGTAAAAGTGTTCCCTTTTCACCACATCCATGCTGACATCTATTATTTTTTGATTATGGCCATTCTTGCAAGAGTAAGGTGACACCACATAGTGGTTTTCATTTGCATTTCCCCAATAATTAGTGATGATGAGCATTTTTTCATATGTTTGTTGGCCATTTGTATATATTCTCTTGAGAATTACCTATTCATGTCCTTAGCCCACTTTTTGATGGGATTGTTTGTTTTTTTCTTAACTTGTTTGAGTTCCTTGAAGATTCTGGATATCAGTCCTTTGTCAGATGCATAGTTTGTGAAGATTTTCTCCCAGCCTGTGGGTGGTCTGTTTACACTGCTGATTATTTCTTTTGCCGTGCAGAAGCTTTTTAGTTTAAATAAGGCCCATCTATTTATCTTTGCTTTTGTTCCATTGGCTTTCGGGTTCTTGGTCATGAAGTCTTTGTCTAAGCCAATGTCTGAAAGGGTTTTTCTGATGTTATCTTCTAGAATTTTTACAGTTTCTAGTGTCAGATTTAAGTCTTTGATCCATCTTAAATTGATTTTGATATAAGGTGAGAGATGAGAATCCAGTTTCATTCTTCTATTCATTCTTCTACATGTGGCTTGCCAATTATCCCAACACTATTTGTTGAATAGGGTGTCCTTTCCCCACTTTATGTTTTTGTTTGCTTTGTCAAAGATCAGTTGGCTGTAAGTATGTGGCTTTATTTCTGGGTTATTGATTCTGTTCCACTGGTCTATGTGCCTATTTTTATACCAATACCATGATGATTTGGTGTCTATAGCATTACAATAGTTTGAAGTCAGGAAATGTGAGGCCTCCAGATTTTTTTTTTTTTTTTTGCTTAGTCTTAATTTGGCAGTGTGGGCTCCTTTATGGTTCCAATGAATCTTAAGATTGTGTTTTCTAGTTCTGTGAAGAATGGTGATGGTATTGTGGTGGGAATTGTATAGAAGCTGTAAATTGCTTTTGGCAGTATGGTAATTTTCATAATATTGATTCTACCCACCCACGAGCATGGGATGTGTTTCCATTTGTTTGTGTCATCTATGATTTCTTCCAGCAGTATTTTTTAGTTTTCCTTGTAGAGGTCTTCCACCTCCTTGGTAGGTATATCCCTATGTATTTAATTTAATTTAATTTAATTTTAATTTAATTTTATTTTTTGCAGCTAATGTAAAAGGGGTTGAGTTCTTGATTTGATTCTCACCTTGGTCACTGTTGGTGTATAGTGGTGCTACTGATTTGTGTACATTGATTTTGTATCCTGAAGCTTTACCAAATTCGTTTATCAGATCTAGGAACTTTTTGGATGAGTCTTTAAGGTTTTCTAGGTATAAGAACATATCATCGTCTAAGAGCAACAGTTTGACTTCCTCTTTATCGATTTGGATGTCCTTTATTTGTTTCTTTCCTCTGATTGTTCTGGCTAGGACTAGCAGTACTAAATTGAATAGAAGTGGTGAAAGTGGGCATCCTTGTTTTGTTCCAGTTCTCAGGGGGAATGTTTTCAATTTTTCCCCTTTCAGTATAATGTTGACTGTGGGTTTGTCATAGATGGCTTTTATTACTTTGCTAAGGGTTTTAATCATAAAGGGATGCTCGATTTTGTCACATGATTTTTCTGCATCTATTGAAATAATCATGGGATTTTTGTTTATAATTCTGTTTATGTAGTATATCACATTTATTGACTTGCATATATTAAACCATTCCTGCATCCCTGGTATGAAACCCACCTGATCATGGTGGATTTTCTTTTTGATATGCTGTTGGATTCTGATAGCTAGCATTTCTTTTTAGTATTTTTGCATCTAGGTTCATCAGAGATATTGGTCTATGGTGTCCTCTTTTGTTCTGTCCTTTCCTGGTTTTGGTAATAGGGTGATACTGGCTTCACAGAGTGATTTAGGGAGGATTCCCTCTTTCTCTGTCTTTTGGAATAGTGTCAATAGGATTGGTATCAATTCTTTCAATGTCTGATAGAATTCAGCTGTGAATCCATCTGGTCCTGGATTTTTTTATTGGCATTTTTTTCAGTTATCATTTAAACCTTTCTGCTTATTATTGGTTTGCTCAGAGTTTGTTTCTTCCTGGTTTAATCTAGGAGCATTGTGTATTTCCAGGAATTTATACATCTCCTCTAGGTTTTCTAAGTTTTTGTGTGTAAAGGTGTTCATCGTCGCCTTGAATGATCTTTGTATTTCTGTGGTGTGAGTTATAATATCTCCCATTTCATTTCTAATTAAGCTTATTTGCACCTTCTCTCTCTCTTCTTTTCTTAGTTAAACTTGCTAACAAACTCTCAATTTTGCTTATCTTTTCGAAGAACCAGCTTTTTGTTTCATTTATCTTTTTATTTCAATTTCATTTAGTTCTGATATGATTTTTGTTATTTCTTTTGTTCTGCTGGTTTGGGGTTTGGTTTGTTTTTGTTTCTCTGGTTCCTTGAGGTATGACCTTATATCATCTATTTGTGCTCTTTCAGACTTTTTGATGTAAGCATTTAATGCTCTGAACTTTGCTCTTAGCACTACTTTTGCTGTATCCCAGAAGTTTTGATAGGTTGTGTCACTATTATTGTTCAAAGAATATTTTAATTTATAACTTGATTTCATTGTTGACCCATTGATCATTCAGGAGCAGATTATTTAATTTCTACATATTTGCATGGTTTTGAGGATTCCTGTTGATTTCCAAGTTTATTCCACTTTGGTCTGAAAGAGTACTTGATATAATTTTGGTTTTCTTAAATTTATTGAGATTTGTTTTGTGGTCTGTCACATATATGGTCTATCTTGGAGAATATTCCATATGCTGATGAATAGAAAGTATATTCTGCAGTTGTTGAGTAGAATGTTCTGTAAATATCTGTTAAGTCCATTTATTCTAGGTTATAGTTTCAGTCCATTGCTTCTTTGTTGACTCTCTGTCTTGGTGACTGGTCTAGTGCTGTCAGTGGAGTATTAAAGTTCCCCACTATTACTGCTTGCTGTGTGTCTCATTTCTTAGGTCTAGTAGTAATTGTTTTATAAATTTGGGTGGTCCAGTGTTATGTGCATATATATTTAGGATTGTGACATTTTCCTGTTGGACTAGTCCTTTTATCATTATATAATGTCCCTTTTTGTCTTTTTTGAACTGTTGTGGCTTTGAAGTCTGTTTTGTCTGATATAATAACTACTCCTGCTCCCTTTTGGTGTCTGTTTGCATGGAATATCTTTTTCCACCCCTTTACCTTAAGTTTATGTCAGTTCTTATGTGTTTGGTGAGTCTCTTGAAGACAGCAGATACTTGGTTGGTGAATTCTTATCTATTTTGCCATTCTGTATCTTTTAAGTGGGGCATTTAGGCCATTTACATTCAATGTTACTATTGAGATGTGAGGTACTATTCTATTCATCATGCTAGTTGTGGCCTAAATATCTTGTTTTTTTTTTTTTTTTTTTTTTTTTTTTTTTTTTTTTTTTCTGTTTCATTGTGTATTGTTTTATAGGCCCTGTGAGATTTATGTTCTGAGGAGGTTATATTTTGGTATATTATGAGGTTTTGCTTTAAGATTAGAACTCCTTTTAGCAGTTCTTGTAGTGCTGGCATGATAGTGGCAAATTCTCTCAGCATTTGTTTGTCTGAAAAAGACTATCTTTCCTTCATTTATGAGCTTAGTTTTGCTGAATACAAAATTCTTGGCTGATAATTGTTTTGTTTAGGGAGGCTAAAAATGTGAACCTAATCTCTTCTAGTTTGTGAGGTTTCTGCTGAGAAATCTGCTGCTAATCTGATAGGGTTTCCTTTGTCGTTTCCCTGATGCTTTTGTATCACAGCTCTTAAGATTTTTTCTTGCATCTTGACATTAGATAACCTGATAACTATGTACCTAGGTGATGATCTTTTTGTGATGAAATTCCCAGGTGTTCTTTGAGCTTCTTGTATTTGAATATCTAGATCTCTAGCAAGGCCAGGGAAGTTTTCCTTGATTATTCCCTCAAATAAGTTTCCCAGACTTACTAAGCTAGCTTGCCTTTCTTTCTTTCTTTCTTTCTTTCTTTCTTTCTTTCTTTCTTTCTTTCTTTCTTTCTTTCTTTCTTTCTTTCTTTCTTTCTTTCTTTCTTTCTTTCTTTCTTTCTTTCTTTCTTTCTTTCTTTCTTTCTTTCTCTTTCTTTCTTTCTTTCTTTCTTTCTTTCCTTCTTTCTTTCTTTTCTTCCTTTCTTCCTTTCTTCCTTTCCTTTCCTTTCTTTCTCTGTTTTCTTTCTTTCTCTTTCTTCCTTCCTTTCTTTCTTTCTTTCTTTCTTTCTTTCTTTCTTTCTTTCTTTCTTTCTTTCTTTCTTTCTTTCTTTCTTTCTTTCTTTCTTTCTTTCTTTCTTTCTCTCTTTCTTTCTTTCTTTCTCTCTCTCTCTCTCTTCCTTCCTCTTCTTTCTTTCTTTCTTCCTTTCTTTCTTTCTTTCTTTTTTTTTTTTCTTTCTTCTTTCTTTTTCTCTCTTTCTCTGTTTCTCTCTCTCTTTCTTTTTTTTTGACATCTCACTCAGTGGCCCAGGCTGGAGTGCAGAGGCATGATCTCAGCTCACTGCCACCTCCACCCCCCAGTTTCAAGTGATTCTAATGGTTCAACCTCCTGAGTGGCTGGGATTATAAGAACCTGCCACGATGCCTGGCTAATTTTTATATTTTTAGTACAGACAGTGTTTTGCCATGTTGGCCAGGCTGGTTTCAACCTCTTGACCTTATGTGATCTGCCTACCTCAGCCTCCTATACTTAAATTTTTCTTCTTCCTTGGGAACACCAATTATTCTTAGGTTTGATCATTTAATATAATCCCAAAAACTTCTTGAAGGCTTTTCCATTTTTTAAAGTTCTTTTTTCATTGTCTTTGTCAGATTGGGTTAATTTGAAAGCCTTGTCTTCAAGCTCTGATGTTCTTTCTTCTACTTGTTCAATGCTATTGTTGAGATTTTCTATTGTATTTTGCATTGCTCTAAGTATGTCTTTCATTATCAGAAGTTGTGATTGTTTTTTATTTATGCTGTCTGTTTCTCTGGAGAGTTTTTCATCCATATACTTTATTATTTTTAAAATTTCTTTAAGTTGATTTTCACTTTTCTCTAGTGCCTCCTTAAGTAGCTCAATAATCGACCTTCTGCATTCTTTTTCTGGCAATTCAGAGATTACTTCTTGGTTTGGATCCATTACTGGTGAGCTAGTGTGATCTTTTGGGGGTGTTAAAGAACCTTGTTTTGTCATATTACCAGAATTGTTTTTCTGATTCCTTCTCGTTTGGGTAGACTATGTCAGAGGCAAAATCTGGGGCTTGAGCGCTGCTGTTCAGATGCTTTTGTCCCACAGGGTTCTCCCTTGATGTAGTGCTTCTCCCCTTTCCCTAGGGATGGGGCTTCCTGAGAGCTGGACTGCAGTGATTGTTATTGCTCTTCCGGATCTAGCCATCTAGAGAAGCTACCAGGCTCCAGCCTGGTACTGGGGAGTATTTGCAAAGAGCCCTATGGTGTGAATCATCTTCAGCTCTCTCAGCTGTAGATACCAGCACCAGCTCCAGTGGAGGTAGCAGGGGAGTGAAGTGGACTCTGTAAGGGTCCTTGGTTGTAGTTTTGTTGAGTGTGCTGGGTTTCTTGAATGCTGGTTGTGCTAGCAGTGAAGTTGTCATATGGACAGACTCAGGACCTCTGGTTTTCCAGGATGTTGCAGGTGGTGGAATTAGCTTCCTTTTGGTTGTTTTCTCCTTTCTTGGAGCAGGAAAAAATAATTTTATTCTGAAGGAGAATGACTGGTTGTTCTAGAATAGAAAAGAAGTAAAAACAGGACAAAAACTGAGAGGATATAAAAAAATATAAAAGGTTGTAGAAAATTTGCAAAAAAGGAGTTTGCATGGTTGAGCTGCTAAGATTGAGTGGATTTATCTATGAGTTAAAAAATGATAAGTCTTAGTGTCGAAAGGGGACTAATATAAAGCTAGAATGGCAATGTTTTTGCAGATTGTTAGTCTGCTCTTAAATTGTGAAAGGTTTTTTTTTTTTTGTCTCTGAGTAATCTCCCTAGAAAACGAAGATTTTTGTGTTTTATTAAAAATAATTTTCTGTGCTTTTTGTCTTTATCAGGTCTTTCATTACTTAAGAAAGCTGACTCTTCTCAATATTAGAAAGAGCTAGCTTTTTTTCTCACCTATGTAACTGTGTATATTTGCCTTTACAATATTTTATTAACACTTTATTTAAATAGCTAGCTAAGTATTATATAATAATCTGAGATTATATTCTAGGATCTGTGATCCTAATTAAGTATTAAAACCTTTTGATTTTTTTTTACATCTCAAAATCAAATTCTAAATGTGACCTTTTTTTTTTTTTTTTTTAAACCTTGAACTAACTGATCTTTCCTGGGGGGCTCCTGGAAAACCTTAAAAGATTTTTTTGCTCTTACAAAAAGACATATGTTAAACTACTTAGGCTTACTTGGTAGTTAAGTTACATAGAAAACATTGCCAAATAAGATGTGATGTTGAATTTTCTTTAAGTTATATTTGTATGGATATGTAATATTAATATAAGGTTTTCAGAAATTCTGTGAGGTCAACAAAAATTTGTCAGTACCCTAGCTGTTTATGACAGTCAGCCATAATGTTATCAGGTGACTGATAAGGACCTCTCTGATGGCCCATAGAGCCTCTATCTGCAATAAACGTACACCTGGAGTGAGCTGATAAAGAGAAGATGAGGCTTCCTCAGGGTTTGAATCTTATAGTGATCTAAATGGAGAACCTTTGTTAAAAATTTGTGACTTTAATTTAATAAAAATAAAGTGTCCAAGTAGTCTCTTACAATCTCTTGTGTAATGATTGCTTGTGGGACTCTGGAAGTATTGTTATAAATTGCCTATGTTGTAAATATATTGTTATCCTGGATTCTTTCTCCTACATCCCTAAGTTGACATCTTCCTAGTCAAGCTTGAACATGACTGTGAAGAAGCAAGGAAAAATGAATATTCTCTCTAGCCCCTTTATAGAGTGTCTGCTGGTCACTGGTTTCTAAATGACTTTGAATACCACTGCTGGTTGGAAAACTCTTACATTTAAACAGATTTCTCCACTACAGAACTTGTTAGTAGAACTTTTCATCTGTGAAATTGAAATAGAAATTGGGACCTACCACTGACGACTAATTAACAGTTGTATCCAAATAGGTTGGCATGAACTTGGAGGAAGGTCATCAGGACATTTGTGTGAAAAAAAATCTGAATGTCTGAGGCTAGTTTAATGCAAAAACTGGTAAAAGCAAATGCACTTGTATCTTCCCAGAGCTCTATTGTTAGTGTGCAAAATGTAAACTATTACTTTTTAAGTGTGTACAATTGTGAAGGTGAGAGATTCAGAGCTAGAGCATATCTCCAGGTATGGAGCTTGCAGATGACCAAGACAGAATGTGATCCTTCTTCAACCTGAGGGAGATACTGAGTAGAGAGGAGGCAGGTTGAATGTATTTTTCCAGATTCAAAACAGAAAAGATTCTGGTATCCAGCAGCATTTGGCTCAGGGTAGAACTTTAATAACAGGAAGGAACATTCTTTTCTTGACATCCACTCCTTTCTCCTTCCCTTTGCTGGGGAATCTTTAGTGAACAATCCAAAGAGGTAGACTGTATGGGCCCAGTGACATATCAACGAACACCTTCCAGAGGTCAATAATATTTTCAAGATGAAAAATGTTTGTCTTGAATTTTTGGTTTTCTTTGAAGAATCAGAAGAAATAAAATATCTTCCAGAGATTCTGTCAAAAATCTGGGAGTGAGTCCCTGAACCCTAGGGGTCTCACACTGTTAGCCACAATAGGTTGGATCTGAGATCCTGGCAGCAGGGTAAGGTGCTAGGGAGAAGAAGAGGGATATGAGAAATAGGGAGCATCAACTTTACATAATAAGCTTCAGAAAATATGATTAGGCATTGAGATTATCCAAGCACAAAGCTTGAGGATGGCCACTTGAGAATGCCGACTCCAAACCAATGGAGTCAGCATTCCAAAGTGGAGAAGTTATGGTTTCACATACGGATTTGTCCATTTTCATGCTGCTGATAAAGACATACCTGAGACTGCAAAATTTACAAAAGAAAGAGGTTTAATTGGACTTACAGTTCCAATTGTGTACAATTTGGTAGCTGAGGAAGCCTCACAATCACGGCTGAAGGCGAGGAGGAGCAAGTCACATCATACGTGAATGGCAGCAGGCAAAGAGAGAGATTGTGCAGGGTAATTCCCAGTTTTAAAACCATCAGATCTCATGAGACTCATTCACTATCACAAGAACAGCATGGGAAAGACCTGCCCCCATCATCTCCCACCTGGTCCCTCTCACAACATGTGGGTATTATGGGAGCTATAAGGTGAGATTTGGGTGGGGACACAGAGTCAAACCATATCAATGTATGTAAGCAGAGACGGAGAAATTTTACACTTTCCATGCAAGACCAGTGCATAGTGAGAGAGATTTTATTGGTTACAAATTACTGCATTCCAAGGAAGATTATTACTTTGTGAGGAGGGGTAGTGATCTGAGGGAGTCTTATCTCTGGTGCTGTTTGGTCTTCCTAATTATTTACAGGAAAAAAATGCAGCAGACTGTATAGACATACCCCCTGAAGGATCAGAATAATTTAATGTTACAACAGCTTTAAGTTCAATTATTTAATTTAACATTTCCCCCTTTTCATTAAGATCTTTCAAAGAAAGTATCGTAGATAAGCTCAAGTGGTTTGGGCTCCTTTTATGTTCAGGAGTTTAATTCCACATCACTAGGAAGGCTAATTCTTAGAGTGTCATGTCTCACAGAAGAAGGAGCTTGTTAGGCTCTAAAGCTGATAAGGTATAGGCTGAATTTAAAGCAACATGAAGTAAGTGGCTTTGAGACCTGAGTCAGGCTGCATGGCTACAACTTCAATTAATGCAATTCTTTGAATGACAATTATTTTAGTGTTTTTCAGTGTGCATCGACTACATCATGAACGGATGCCTCAGCAGCAGTAAAGACAAAAACAAGACAAAACAAAGGATTATAGTTTTGAGAACACGTAACAGCTTCTGCCACCAAATTCTCCAAGATCCAAACTAGCTGCTCAGCCAATCTTTTAGAGAGGATGTTGGATCTGAAAGATTAGTTTTTTGGGCTTCCATATCGGTGATTAACTTATTAATGATTGGATTCATCTGGGATACAGACATAATACTCGGTCTTTATGATAGCACAGGTTTCCCCCTGGGCTGCAGTGAGCATGTCTGCAGCCCTTCTCATAAGAGCAACGTCATTGTTTAATAATGAGATAGCCATGCAGCTATCATTTAGGGCCTCATTTTATATCGTTGGTTAGGGCCTCTACATGCCAAATGGCATACTCAATACACAGTTGGGCAGAAATATGGAAGCTAAATGATCATACTGATGGGATACAGAAGAAATCCACTGACATTGTAAATGAGGAAGATTTGCAGGCCTTGAAGGAATATTAACTGCTTAACCTTGTGCCCAGGCATAACCCAAAGAACAGCGTCCTAACCATCCTAGGTGTAAACGTTACCACAGATTGGTGCCACACAGCCAAGAAAGAGCCATTTAGAGCTAACCAATAAATACCCAGTCACTGTGTCCATTCAGGGGCGTGTCAATCAGTACTTTGTGATATACTGATGTGGTTAGACATCTCCTTGGTTATCCATCCCATATCTCTAGTGCTATTGAGCCATGTATCTTTGGTGTGATTCTTTCATTCCCAACTTAAATCTGACCAAAAGAGAGGGTAAACCAGCTAAAACAGTCCCAAATTTGTATTATACTATCCCCAAATTCAGTTGCCTTATCTCTCAGTTGGGTCAGTGCCAGCACTAAAGCTAACAAATTGGTCTCTTTTACTGAAATGCTCTTTCCGTGTGCTTTGCTTTGTATAATATTATTAACAGGCCAGTGATGCACGTCATCCTTTGTCATGCTAGTATGAAGCAGTGATCACTGGTCTTGAGAAACGTGGATATATTTCTGATATGCTATCTAATCTGTCTTTGGAAAGGAGATATCCATCATGGTAATCACCAGAACCACTGGAGAGGGGCATGAGGTCACATACCCAATAAGTGTTTTTCTGTAGTCTGCTAGCATAGTCCTGAGCCCACTGCAAGAAGAGGTTTGCTGTGGGCAATAGCTGTTGATAGTGGCAAGAAAGTCCAATAACTAGGGATATAAAAACAAGAAAAGAAATTTAGTGGGAACTTGCAAAGAAAGATATACTTCATCTACTAACGATTATTAATAGTAAGTGTTTATATAGATACAGGCCTAGTCCAGTGTCTTAGGAAAGCTGTCTATCTCAGATGTTGTCTTTTTCTCATTCTTGTTGGTTCTGGAGAATATTTTTAGATCACCAGTTGAGACAAAGTTCAAATTGGTGAAGTGGCTTTCTTTTTTTTCTTTTCCTTTTTTTTTTTTTTGAGACGGAGTTTCGCTCTTGTTGCTCAGGCTGGAGGGCAATGGCGCGATCTCGCCTCACTGCAACCTCTGCCTCCTGGATTCAAGCAATTCTCCTGCCTCAGCTTCCCGAATAGCTGGGATTACAGGCATACACTACCACGCTCAGCTAATTTTTTGTATTTTTTAGTAGAGACAGGGTTTCTCCATGGTAGTCAGGCCAGTCTCGAATTCCTGACCGTAGGTGATCCACCCACTTCAGCCTCCCAAAGTGCTGGGATTACAGGCGTGAACCACCGTGCCCGGTCGAAGTGGCTTTCTTTAAATGGGTGACATGAGTCAATTTCTTTTAGCTTAGTGGTATGAGGATTGGTTTGGAGCACCTGATAATTCTCTTGCATCTTGGCTGAAGGAAGTCTTTTAAAAGGTCTTATTTCTGATAGACAAAATCTCCGGGTTGAAGTCCATGGTCCTTGAATTTTTCATCCTACAGGAGGTCACTGTGGAGTCTTTTACTAAATTATAGTTTCTAGTTGGCTGCCTTATAAAACTGTTGCAATTATACAACATATTCTCTTTTAATATCATATATTCACAGTTTTCTGGGAATAATTTCATAGGTCTGCCTGTTATAATTTGAAATGGAGACAGTCGGGATTTACCAAAAGGGGTTGATTTTAGGTAAAGTAAAACCAATGGAACAGGTTTCAGACGAGGAATTCTACAAATCTCAGTATATTTTTACCAGTTGAGTTTTGAGTGTTCTATTTGTGTTGAGGGTTAAACTCCAACCTTTTTTCTTCTGTTGTCCAAATTTCTACCTAAGAGGTTTGGGGAGTCATGCCCTACACACCAAAAAAGTCTCCTCAGAGGAGCTTATTTAACATAGCCTGCTTTCCATCCTGACTCTGATATAACGTTACATGACAGATAAGGAAAGAAATCAAAATATTCTAACTTCAAATGTATTTCCTTGCCATATTTTGAAATTACCCTGCAAAGTTATCTCTTGAAAAACCTACATTCTGTAGAGAATCCCCTTTCCCATTCCAGGCCTTTTTCCTGATCCAGGAGAGAATCAGCTAAGAGTCTGGCACCTTTTTAAGTCTGATAAGAATCATTTACAATCTAGTCTCTTTGAAGCCCACTACCTGGAGGACTCATTTGCAAAATAAGAACCTTGTTCAGCTGGCCACAGTGGTTCACGCTTGTAATCCCAACACTTTGGGAGGCTGAGGTGGATGGATCACCTGATATCAGGAGTTCAAGACCAGTCTGACCAATATGGTGAAACTCCGTCTCTACTAAAAATACAAAAATTAGCTGGGCATGGTAGCACACGCCTGTGATCCCAGCTACTCGGGAGGCTGAGACAGGAGAATTGCTTGAACCTGGGAAGTTGAAGTTGCAGTGAGCCGAGATTGCACCACTGCACTCCAGCATGGGTGACAGAGCAAGATTCCATCTGGGGGGGGAAAAAAAAAAAAGGAACCTTGCTGTCCAGAACCCCTTATCTTAACTTAGACATTCCTTTCCATTGATCCCAGGTTTTTCAATAAAGTCTTTTAAACAATTGTTAATCAGAAAATATTTAAATCTACCGATAACCTGGAAGCCGCCCACACCCACCTTCAGTGGTCCTGCCTTTTTGGACCAAAGCAATGTACTTCTTAAATGTATTTGAATGAAGTCTCATGTCTCCCCAAAATGTATAAAAACTAAGTTGCACCCAAATGTTAATGGTGCAGGTTCTCTAGGTACTTGGCATCTTAAACAAAGAACTGGGCAAAATGCACAAACAAAGCAAGAAAAGAATGAAGGGTTTTATTGAAAATGAAAATACACTCCACAGTGTGGGAATGAGCCTGAGTATAGGGAATCAAAGGCCCCATTATAGAATTTTGGGGAGTTTCAATATCCTCTACCTGGGATACGCCCTATGTAAATGGAGAGATGAAGTAAAGTTACAAAGTCATTTACTTGGCCTACACCCTATGGAGAGGTTATTTCCTGTCATAGCTGAAGTGTGAATTGGCCTTATGTTCGCTGCCTCCAGACCCTATTTTCCTGCCTCATCTCCCCCTGAGAGATGTGATGAACCCAAAGTCCAAGGTCCTGAAGTTTTGTTGTAGTGTGGATGGCAAGGAAAGTCTTTCTCCAATGTTCTCAGAAGATTCAAACCATAAAAAGCCTTTTTACCCGGTGAAAATACACTGCAGCGTAATAATCTACTGTTATAACATCAGCCCTCTTGCATGGGAAAGCTTTACAACCAGAAAATATGCATCGAAAATAACAATCGAATGATCCCTTTAAAACGTTTAAATGACCCACTGGGTATTTTCTTTTTCTTTTCTTTTCTTTCTTTCTTTCTTTTTTTTTTTTTTGAGACAGAGTCTTGCTGTGTCACCCAGGTTGGAGTGCAGTGGCACCATTTCGGCTCACTGCAAACTGTGCTTCTGGGTTCAAGCGATTCTCCTGCCTCAGCCTCCCAGGTAGCTGGGATTACAGGCATCTACCACCATGCCCGGCTAATTTTTGTATTTTTAGCAGACAGAGGGTTCACCATGTTGGCCAGGCTGGTCTTTAACTCCTGACCTCAAGTGATCTGCCACCTTGGCCTCCCAAAAAGTTGGAATCACAGGCATGAGCCACTGTGCCTGACCAAATGTATGTGAAGCTTAATTGTTTTCCCAGGAATATGGGGTCAAGCATTGGTTATAAACATTTTAAACAATTTCACTGTCAGCTGGCTTAACATGAAAATCTGACAAAATATTTTCTTGGTATTTAATTAATTTTTGGGTTTGTAGCTTTATACAAGGAAATTTGGTTATTTCTGTGGTTTACAATAACTTAACATAAAAACCATAATTATAATTTATATCATATACTATTTTAGAAATCCCATACAATTTTGGAACATATGTTAGATTATTCACAAAAATATAACCTAAAGAAGATTGAACACCATTTTGGCAATCCCATGTACCTAAACACGTCAAACAATCCTGTTTACCTCTTCTCTTTATATTTTCGGGGCCTCTGATCCATCCTGAAAGTCAGGCATTAGGAAGACAATTTTGAAACTGAAGTTTTATTTTGGAATTCCATATTACCATAAATTATTTATTTTGCCAGATGATAACTCAGAAATTATAAAGAAGCAAAAACCTTTTATAATCTTTTACAAAAAGAACACATTCTACCGTTTTTACACACCTTGTATGTAAAACTGTTTGTAGTAGTCTTAAATGCATGTTACAATGGTGACTCTTAGCAATTTTAACTTTAGTGTAAAACCTAGTAAGTTATGTTCTGATAAGGTTTGACTATTTCCAGCATAGCTAGGGCATGGCCAACCCCACATGTACCTAGGCCTTACCTAGCAGGAAAGCAGGCGAGTTAAACAATTTTCAAAAACCAGAAAAGCAGCCTATGACCTTAAAGCATGTAGCAAACCTAATATTTGAACATAATTTAGACCACATATTTACAATTGGAAGACAATTGTATTTTACCAATAATCTTTAAAACCATCTTTTTTTTTTTTTTTTTTTTTTTTTTTTATGAGACAGTGTCTTGCTTTGTAGCCCAGGCTGGAGTGCAGTGGCATGATCTTGGCTCAGTGCAAGCTCCGCCTCCTGAGTTCACGCCATTCTCCTGCCTCAGCCTTCCAAGTAGCTGGGACTACAGGGGCCCACCAACACACCCGACTAATTTTTTGTATTGTTAATAGAGATGGGTTTCACCATGTTAGCTAAGATGGTCTCAGTCTCCTGACCTCGTGATCCATCCGCCTCGGCCTACCAAAGTGCTGGGATTACAAGTGTGAGCCACTGCCCCTGGCCCTAAAACCATCTTTATTTCCCAAAGATTGCCAAAGTCATGTGAGCTAAAAGGCATTACATTTTCTACATTTCTGACAAAATATTTGATTTAATCTCTTATTATTATTAAACCAATTAATTTAAAAGTTTACAGAGGAGATGAACAGTGACTTTTTCTTCACATTTAATCAGTTTACACAGACAGAAAGAGGCCAGAAACTGACTAGTAAGAAATTCTTACCCTTTTGCTGGCATGCCAGGTTTCTGGGTTCTCTGCCTGAGCAGCCCTGGCGGCCCTGGCAACCCTGCTTGACTGTATGCAAACAAACACATTGTCATGAATTAAGAATATTCACAAACAGTTTACAAATGTTGGAGAAATTAGGCAGAGGGAGAAATCTGACTCAAATTCTATTTATGAAAGTATACTCAGCCCATTTAAAGTATCAAGAAGCCTAAAATCCAAAAAGTTAGTTTATAGCTGGTGTGCTCCATCAATTCCTGCAGCTTGACAAAAGTAGCTTATGAATTCCAGGTAAATGAAATGAATGATGACTTGCTGGAAATGTGGAGGAAACAAAATAACTATTCATAGAACCAAATAAAAGCCTTCCACTAGAAACTAAAAAGCATCAGGGTTTTATATATATGGATACATAAGCAAAGCCAGAGGAGAATAAACAGCAAATGAATGAAAACTAGAAGCAAAAACAAATAAACAGAAAACCAATCCTAAATTTTCCTACTTAATTTACCCTGGAGGCTACAGTGTTACCTAGGGTCCCTGAAAACCCACATAATGAATATTTTATTCCTGATACACAATTCAATACCCTTAAGTTCACCAATATCATTATACTTCTGTGCAATCAAGAAGATGGATCACTTGAGGTCAGGAGTTTTAGACCAGCTTGGCCAACATGGTGAAACCCCATCTCTACTAAAAATACAAAAATTAGCTGGGCATGGTGGTGTGTACCTGTAGTCTCAGCTACTTGGAAGGCTGAGGCAGGAGAATTGCTTGAACCTGGGAGGCAGAGGTTGCAGTGAGCCGAGATTGAGCCACTGCACTCCAGCCTGGGTGACAGAATGAGTCTCCATCTCAAGGAAAAAAAAAAAAAAAGAAAAAAAAAGAAATCCTCTTTAGGCACATGACCAGTAAGTACTCTGGCACTATCCACACAAAACAGTAAACATAGTGTGAAACAATCCAAGTGTGTATGTGAAATTTGGCTTTACACTAAATCCAGCTTCATGTTTAACTATATTGAAAAAATAATTGCTAAACTGCCGATGCATTATACAATACTTTTTATTTTATTTTAATCAAGATTAAGAGATTTAATTATGAAAACGCTCATTAGCCAAATGTTTCCAATTCTGTATCAGGTTTTAAAGAATATTTTATTGTTTAAATTTTTTCCACATCTACTACATTGTTTCATAAATAACCTTTTCAAATCTGTAATTTGAGCTAATTTTTAGATAACTTCTGAATTAGGCAAAATTATTTTTTTTCCACTAATAACCCTGTCTGGCACATTTTGTATACAGAATTGCATGTTAATTAGAATTGTATCCCTAGTAACCTAAAACTTTAGCAAAACTCTAAAAAGCAAGAAATCCTGAACTGTTAGATATGGGCATTTATAAATAAGAACAATTCCATAATTTTAGAAACATATTTCCCTATAATTACAACTATTTCTTAATTGGAAATGATCCAAATATTAAATGAGTGTTAAAAATAACTTTAAAATTTTAATTTACAAAAAAAGTTTACCTAAAACATTTATCCCATGCACTGTACTTAATTTTTTTTTACTTTTAACAAGAGAGACATGAGACATCAATCAACTTTGTAAAATGAACATTGTAAAATGAACATTGTAAAATGAACATTGTAAAATGAACATTGATTCCGTCTGGAAAGGCAGGACAACTAGAAGCTGGGAGGGGGATTAGGGCTTCCAGGTTACAGGTAGGTGTGAGAGGAGCAGTTGCATTCTTTTGAGTTTCTGATGAGCCTTCCCAAAGGAAGCAACCAGATATGCATTTATTTCAGTGAGACTTTGAGTAGCTTGCTCCAAGCAGCTACCAGCTTGAATTAACACTGACATTTAAAAATATATAGCAAAGACAAACATAAAATTCAGACAAAATGTATGTTGACAATTCTGAAGGCATTTCTGTTTTTATCCCACCAATAATTTTAAAGCCAGCTTGTTTAGTAAAGGTATACTTTAAGTCACATGAACTTGAAAATTGCTTAGACTGACTGACTTAATTTATGAGTGCTCTTTTACTTATAAGCCAATTTGGTAGACACAACATATGTATAACAATAAGTGTACATATAAATAAACGCATCTAGACATGTATACACATACATAAATGAATATCCAATAGCTTGGAACCTTAGCCATGAGATAGCAATACACGCTTGCCAGTTTTACTTTGCCCCAATAGATAATCCAATGAAGGCTGTAAACCAAAATTTCAGGTAAAGCAGTCTCCATGGCAGTTTGATTTTTTTTTTTTTTTTTTTTTTTTTTTTTTGAGACCACATCTTACTCTGTCACCCAGGCTGGAGTGCAGTGGCATGATCTCGGCTCACTGCAACCTTTGCCTCCCAGGTTCAAGCCTTTCTCAGGCCTCAGCCTCCTGAGTAGCTGGGACTACAGGCGCCCATCACTGTGCTTGGCTAGTTTTTTGTGTTTTTAGTAGAGACAAGGTTTTGTCATTTTGGCCAGGCCGGTCTCAAACTCGTGACCTCAGGTGATCCACCCACTTCGGCCTCCTAGTGTGTTGGGATTACAGGCGTGAGCCACCATGCCTGGCCTGGCAGTTTGGTTTTTAAAGGCTCCTCACCAAACTCCAAAGATCACTGGGGCCAAACCATACCAAAGGAGGGCGTCACACGTGAACCAGGCCCCCTGCTTAGAACTGCAGCACAAAAGCCTGGATACATGCAATGCTATTCCACTTTCCATTCAATGGTAAACTCCAGATTCCAAACAATATTGGAGACAAACAGCATGGCAACTACGAGAGAAAATTCTAAGGAGGGTTAGTACTAGACCTCAGAACCTCTGATGAGAGCAGCCCCTTTGGGCAGGTTGACATCTGCTGGACCCCTGGGACCGTCTTCCTGTGGGGTCCAATCTTAGAGTGCCAGACATCTCTGGCCTTAGGTGGTGCCACATGCAGGTTTTCCCCTCCAGAGCCTACTATGAGCTTTATAAGAACAGCCATGAACTGTAATGTGAACTGGATGCTGGGTGGGCCTTTTTGTTCCTCAGTCAGTTGAGTTTGATAAGGGAAGAATTTAGCATAGGAAAAGAAGGTTGATGTCCCCTGAAACATGTGCGAGTTTGCTCCAAGCTGCACCTCATGTAGGGATCAGGGACAGTGCGTGGAAAATATTTTTAAAAAGTCCTTCCCCCTTTGGGGCAGGGCAATTGTAAATAGACACTGAAAGACTGAAAAAGAAAGAAAGGAAAAAAAATAAATAAAAAGAAAAAGACCCAGGTTCCTTAAGCCAACCGGAAGGTGGCAGTCAGGCTTCTCCACATGGAAAGCCCTTAGTTTCACTGGCCACGGCCAGAAACCTGCAGTTGCTTCCATGTTTATGTGCTGCCCACCAAGGGTCCCAAGTTGGAAAGGAAAAGAGAGACAGGGAGAGGGAGAGCCCCTGTATGGAGCAGAAAGGATAGGGAGATAAATGAATCCCAAACTTTGGGCTTACATCTTCCTCCTGGCTGGCTCAGCAAAATATGCTAATGGTGGAAGGTGTCCAGGCTCTTGATGTCTTCAACAAAGAATTGGATAAAATGCACAAACAAAGCAAGGAGGGAATGAAGGGTTTTATTGAAAATGAAAGTACACACTGTGGGAGCAGGCATGAGCACAGGGAATCAAATGCCCTGTTACAGAATTTTTGGGAGTTTCAATATTCTCTACTTGGGGTATGCCCTATGTAAATGGAGAGGATGAAGTAAAGTTACAAAGTCATTTACTTGGCCTATGCCTTATGCAGAGGGTTGTGGGGGATTGGTCATAGTGGTGGGAAAAACTATAGGGAAAGGGTGCAAACCTTCTGAAAGGTCAGAAGGTTCTACAGAGCCCCGGGGGAGAATAGCTGAAGGCAGCTGTTCTATAGCCCTGATGCAGGGGGCAAAGGGTAGGTACAAGGGAGTGTAGGGGAATTTATCATAAACAGGCTAGTTTACTTATGTTGACCAGGAACTGACCTTTGATCATCTGCATGCCTGACATTCTCTGATAGGGGAACAATAAATGTTAACTACCTATAGGTTGCATTTGCTCCAGGCTTTTGGCATTATGCCTGCACTGAATAAAAGCAAGCAGCTCCAGCTTCTTGGGGCTGCTCTCTAGCCACTAGAGCCGGGCAGTCCCCTAAATGCTCTTATACCGCATATCTGTGTCTGAGCACTCATTTCTTCTGTCGACCAGGGGCAGACCTGGCAGGAGGTGCCACGTGTGAGGAACGCTGCAACGGATCGCGACGGAACCTTCAAAAATGAAAGTGAAGTGATGGCACAGTCAATAATTGGTGCCTGCTGGGGATTTCCAAGTTTGAAGGGATTTTCAAGATATGCATTTCATCATGGGACAACAGTTATCAGCTTAACAGCAACAGTATATAAAAGTGTTTAAACCGCTGCTTAAAGCTAGCGAAGCCTTGCTCTTGGAGGCCCAATTAAGGGACCTAATGCAAACTGTTGTTTTCCATAACCCATGGTTCTCAGAAGAAGGCACACTAGACTTAAAGCTCTGGGAACAAGTGGGAAAAAGTCTTAAACAACATTATGTACAAGGACAATGAGTTCCAGTAACATCTTTAATGTTATGGGCCTTAGTTAGGAGTGCTTTGGCCCCTGCTTTACACAGAAGAGCCTAAAAGGGAGGCGAGGAAGAGTCATCATCTACTTTACTGCCTCCTTCTCCCGCAGCCCTGCTGTTACCAGGTAAAGGTGCCACAGAGGAGACAGATTTTCGCTGAGCCCCCTCCCCCAATTAATTGGAAAAAGACAAGGGATACACCACAGTTATGGGACCCTGTCTTAGGCAAGCAGCATTAGAAGGGGAGCTCTTGGCCTGCCCAGTGATGCAAGATCAAAAGGCAATCAGAGGCTGGGCGCAGTGGCTTAAGCCTGTAATCCCAGCACTTTGGGAGGCTGAGACGGGTGGATCACGAGGTCAGGAGATCGAGACCATCCTGGCTAACACGGTGAAACCCCGTCTCTACTAAAAAATACAAAAAACTAGCCCGGCGAGGTGGCGGGCGCCTGTAGTCCCAGCTACTCGGGAGATTGAGGCAGGAGAATGGCGTGAACCCGGGAGGCGGAGCTTGCAGTGAGCTGGGATCCGGCCACTGCACTCCAGGCTGGGCGACAGAGTGAGACTCCGTCTCAAAAAAGAAAAAAAAAGTCAATCGGGTACATGAACCCATTACTTTCAACACTTGTAAAGAAATAAGAAAAGGCATTAGAGAAAACGGAGCCACTAGCCCATTTATGAGAGGATTAATTGAGGCCATAGCAGACAACTATCATATGACCCCTTTCTGATAATGGCCACTGTTGTAATTTCTCCCCTACCCCTGACATGGCTCTCTCAAGATCCAATTTAGGTAGAACAGTGGCCTTCAAAGGGAGACAAGTTAATAATGATCCCATGAATTAGTTGAGGGACAATTAAAAGCTGGCCGTATAGAACCATCAAACAGCCCTTGGAATTCGTTCATTTTTGTCATTCCCAAAAAGTCTGGTAAATGGAGACTTTTGTATGACTTACGTGATATCAATGTTAATTTGCAACCTACTGGGCCCCTTCAACAGGGGGTCCCTTCCCCTGCAGTGATTCCTTGAGATTGGTCTGTAGTCATTATTGACTTAAAAGACTGCTTTTATACTATTCCCCTTGCAGAACAGGACAGAGAAAAATTTGCGTTTACAATACCAGCTATCAATAATGAAAGGTCAGCTCACTGATTTCACTGAAAAGTACTTCCTCGAGGAATGTTGAACAGTCCTACCATGTGTCAGTGTCATGCAAATCAGACTTTGCTCCCCAGTAGGAAAGAACTTCCTAATTCCAAGATCATCCATTATATGGATGACATCTTGCTGGCAGCCACAATGGAGCAATACTTTTGAGTTTATATGCCTCTGTCAAAAGGAATACACAGTTAAGAGCTTTAATCATAGCATCTGAAAAGGTACAGATGTCCTCCCCTTGGAAATATCCTGGATACATACTAACTTCCTGGTCAGTAAGACCTCAAAAGGTTAAATTGAATACTAACAACTTACATACCTTAAATGGTTATCAAAAATTACCAGGAGTTATCAATTGGCTTCACCCCAACTTGGGCATAACTACTGACAAATTACAGAACCTGTTTTCTATCTTAAAGGGCAATGCAGCCCTGGACTCCCCCAGGTATTTAACCCCTGCTTCAAAAAGAGAAATTGAGGAAATAGAGCAAGCTATTTTTCAGAGGCAACTAGATTGCATAGACCCACAATATTCAGTCCAATTATTAGTATTTCCTACTAAAACAAGATTAATAGGAGACCTTCAGATAGCACTCTCTGATTATGCAGGCCATATAGAACATCCCCTTCTCACTGATAGACTATTCCAGTTCTTATCTCATACTCCTGTAGTTATGCCTACAAAGGTAGTTCACACCCCCATACCTAATGCTTTAACACTTTTCACTGATGGCTCTGGTAAAAATGGAAAAGCAGCTATCTGGTGGGAACCGCATGACTCCCTCACTTGATCTGGATTTACTAGTACTCAGAGAGCTGAGGTTGGAGCCCTAATATTGGCCCTGGAAACCTTTTCCACTCAGTCCATCAATATTGCTAGTGACTCTGCTTACTTTGTTTGTTTATTGCAAAACCTTGAAACGGCCCTCATTAAGTCCACTCTTGAGCCTACCCTGTGCACCCTTTTTCTTTGACTTCAGCAATCACTGGCTCAATGAACACATTCTGTTTTTATTATACACATTCAGGCCCACAGCTCACTGCCTGGTCCACTAGTTCATGGTCATGATCAAGCAGACCTGCAGGTTATGACATCACTGCTTGGCCAAGCCACCAAATCACATTAATTTTTCCACCAAAATTGGAGAAATTTTTCTAAACAATTTCAGTTAACTGAAAGACTAGCTAAACAAATTATCCTGCAATTCCCAGATTGCCAGCTCACAGGCAAGTCCCCTTCCTCAACAGGTATCAACCCTAGGGGACTAGAACCTAATTAGTCATGGTAAACAGATGTTATGCATGTCCCTGAATTTGGAAAACAAAGATATACACATGTATCCATTGGTACCAGTTCCCACCTAATTGCTCTTCCTGGAGAGTCCAGCTGATATGTCATTAAACATCTTCTTCTCTTTTACGTTTAAGGGGCCACCCACAGAGATTAAAACTGATAACAGTCCAGTTTACACCAGCTCACAATTTCAACAATTTTGTCATACATGGAATGTCCAACATTCTATGGGTATCCCATATAATCCCTAAGGACAGGCCATAGTAGAACCTGCCCACTCCACCCTTAAAAATATGCTCAGAAAACAACAAAGGGGAAATATGAGTAAGGATCCTACAACACTATTGGCACGAGCCTGATTTACCCTTAATTTCTTAAATTTAGAGGATAAATTTCAATCAGCTATATAAAAGCACTTTGCAAAAATCACTCAAGATATAAAACCTTCAGTTTTATGGAAAGATGTAAATAGTAATGTATAGTGTGGTTCAAATGATTTGCTAACATGGGAAAGAGGTTATGCTTGTGTTCAGACCCCCTCAGGTCCTCTTCAGATTCCAGTATGAGGCATCAAACCTTACCATGGCGTGGTTAGGACACCCAACCCGGTACCAGAAATGAAGGAAATGACCCTGCAGGACCCACAGCCCTGGATAATGCAGCTTCCTCGGATGACACAGGCCCCGGACATTTTGCTGAAGAAGACAACTCAGGAGGCTGAGTAAATCCTGCTCCAGACACAGACACTTCACTCCAGATAATTTGTTCCTTGCTATGCTTTCTGTTGTACCTTACATCTCTCATAGGGTATTAATCTTTTTTAGTCTCTCGCTTTGCCTGCTCCCTGTACTTGCTACACTCTATTGGACCCATCTTCAAGATCTGCCTTTTTTCTGCCCTGTTACTTGGGCAGACACTCCCTTCCAAGCCTCTAACAATGTGATGGATTGGCTGGGAGGGGTTGACATACCCCAGCGGGGTCTCTCAGTAATGGCACACATTGGACTGAGGTGCCAAGTAACACTACATATCACTCCTTGATTGGAAAAGAATAATACTGATTATACTCATGTTTGTCTTATATTATTTACTGGTTCTAGGATGCAAAGCTGGAACATGAGCTGTAACTGCCACACCAGTCAAACCTGTCACTGCGCACATCTGTATGTTTCCATCAACAAAACCTGATGCAAACAAAACGAAATGAAACAAAACAAACAAACAAACAAACAAAAAACAGAAAAGGGGGAGATGTGGAGGATTGGTCAGAGTGGAGGGAAAAACTATAGGGAAAGGATGCAAACCTTCTGAAAGGTCGGAAGGTTCTACAGAGCCCCATGGGAAGAATAGCTGAAGGCAGCTGTTCTATAACCCTGATGCAGAGGGCAAAGAGTAGGTACAATGCAGTGTAAGGGAATTTAACTTAAACAGGCTTGTTTACGTATGTTGACCAGGAACTGACCTTTGATCATCCACACACATGACATTACCTGAAAGGGGAACAATAAATGTTAATTACCTACAGGTTGTGTTTGCTCCAGGCTTTTGTCATGATGCCTGCACTGAATAAAAGCAAGCAGCTCCAGCTTCTCGGGGCTGCTCTCTGGCCACTAGAGCTTGGCAGTTACCTAGCTACTCTCACACTGCATACCTGTGTCTGAGTTCTCATTTCATCCAGGGTCTGCGGGACAGACCCGGCAGAAGATATTTCCTGTCATAGCTGAAGTGTGAATTGGCCTTATGTTCTCTTCCTCTAGACCCTATTTTCCTGCCTCACAACCACCCTGTACACATGTTCTCAGGATCTCCTGAGGGCTGTGTCACAGGCCATGGTCATTCATATTTAGCTCATAAGGACTAAACTGCTTTTTTTTTTTGAGACAAAGTCTCACACTGTTGCCGGGCTGGAGTGCAGTGGCACTATCTTGGCTCACTGCAACCTCCACCTCCTGAGTTCAAGCAATTCTCCTGCCTCAGCCTCCCAAGCAGCTAGGACTACAGGGGCTTGCCACCATGCTTAGCTAATTTTCATAGTTTTAGTAGAGATGGGGTTTCACCATGTTGGCCAGGATGGTCTTGATCTCTTGACCTCTTGATCCACCCTCAGCTTCCCAAAGTGCTGGGATTACAGATGTGAGCCACCGAACCTTGCCATAAACTCTTGATTTTTTTTAATCTTGCCCAAATTCTTATCTAAGTGGTCTGGGGAGTCATGCCCTACAAACCAAAAAGTCTCATTAGATGGGTTTTATTTAACCCTATATATTGTGACTTACTTTCCAACCTGACTCTGGCATAACATTATGAGACAAGGAACAAAATCAAAATATTTTACCCCAAAAACATGTTTCTTTGTCACATTTTGAAATGTCCCTGCAAGCTGTCATTTGTGGGGAAAATTTGCATCTGGAAAGAATATCAATTAAGATAACTAGACCTTTTCCTTCCAGGCCCTTCCAATTCTGAATAGGTTAACTAAGAGTCTCACACCATTTAAAAGGTCTTAATAGGAAGCATTTGTCATCTATTGTTTCCAAGGGCAGTTGCTATGAGACTTCAAAAGAACCTTGGTCTCCACAATCTTTTATCTTAACCTGAACATTTCCTTTCTATTGATCCCAGGTCTTTAGACAAACTCAACCAATTGTCAATCAGAAAATGTTTAAATTTACCTATAGCCTGGAAGCTGCCCAGACCCCGCCACCCAATTTGAATTGTCCAGCTTTTCTAGAACAAACCAATAAACCAATGTATTTCTTAAATGTATTTGATTGAAGTCTCATGTCTCCCTAAAATGTATAAAATCAAGCTGCACCCCCAACCACCTTGGGCACATGTTCTCAGGGCCTCCTCAGGGCTGTGTCATGGGCCATGGTCACTTATATTTGGCTCAGAATAAATCTCTTTGAAGATTTTACAGTTTGACACTTTTCGTCAACATTCAGAATAAATCTCTTTGAATATTTTACAGAGTTTGACTCTTTTGGTCACCAGTGTGTTCCACTAATCCGGATGACTGGGGGCGATTGGCACAAGGAAAATGTTGTAGAATGGGCCATATTTCACATGCTGACTGGATTATTTGTCTAATAAAACGAGTGTCCCATACACTCATAAAATGAGTTCATTTGAGAGGAACTCCCAAAGTTGAAATTATTTTTTTCTAAGGGAATTTTACTTATGGCCAAAGGTTATGGTGGTAGGTGAATAAAATCTAGTTGCCGTACCTCCAAGCAGCCTTTAAGGAAAACAACTTGATAACTGTGTAAAGGTTTCCACGGATTATATTTCGGGCAGGGATTTTTACTCACACAATGGGTGGGTTCAATTGCTTGGTGGGTGACAGTTCACTTGAAGTGGCATTGATGTCTTGGGTAAATACCAGAGGTTCATTGTCTCACACCAGGGAAATCAAGGACTTGAACATACAAGAAGTGAGTTTAAGAGTGGAGGTTTTATAGACAAAAGAAAAAGAAAAGAGAATTGCTCTTTCTTGCGGAAAGAGAGGGGCTCCTGAATGGGTTTTCTGGACCACCGCATAGTGCATGCGGTCTTATAGGCTGGCTTGAGTAGGCAGTGTCTGATTTACATAGGGCCAAAAGATTGGTTGGACCAGGTGTGCCATTTACATAGCATGCAAAGAAGCTGGCCACCCCACCCTAATCTTTTATTATGCAGTTGGATTCTCTACCTGGCCAGTGCCATGTTGCCTGCTACTTACTGCACACAAGGTTGACAAAGAAAAGAGAAGATGTTGGGAAAACCAGCCCCACACCACCCAGCAGGTACCCTGAGTCCAGCGGAGACAAAGGAGTTAGAGACAGAATAAGAGTTTAAAAGGCGAGTCCTGGGGACCAGAGTGTCAGAGGCTTGCTCACGGCCCAGAGCTCTCGGGCTCCGCCTAATTTATTGGTTTACAAGCTCTTTGTTCTTGGGGCAGATGGGAGGGTGAGGAAGGGATGAGGAAAAGGATTAATCAGTGAAGGAGAACTCGTGAGTCATTCAATAAGATGTATAGCAGCGGTGGTTTCTGTGAATTTCCTTGAGCAAAAGCGTGTGTCTAAACTACTTAAAATCTTTAACTTAGCTCACGCCTGTAATCCCAGCACTTTGGGAGGCTGAGGTGGGTGGATCACGAGGTCAGGAGATCGAGACCATCCTGGCTAACATGGTGAAACCCCGTCTCTACTAAAAATACAAAAAAAATTAGCCGGGCGTGGTGGCAGGTGCCTGTAGTCCCAGCTACTCAGGAGGCTGAGGCAGGAGAATGGCATGAACCCAGGAGGCGGAGCTTACAGTGAGCCGAGATCGTGCCACTGCACTCCAGCCTGGGCGACAAAGTGAGACTCCGTCTCAAAAAAAAAAAAAAAAAAAAAAGTCTTTAACTTATCATTGGGACTGAAATGGGTGGGAGCAGGTTTCAGGAGGAGCCAAGACGTTTGATTATACTCCACTGCTTCAAGGGAGTGTTATCTCCCTGAGCAACCTGTGGAATGCCGCAGAGTGATTATGCTCTCAGGCATAAAGACATGAAGGCAATAAGAAGGCTTTTCTTCTCAGAGGCCGCCCATGGCTACCCATGGGTGTCTCACACAGGGGAGACCAACTCATCTGGCACCCTAGAAATTCTCTTTCCCACAGAAGATGGAGCCACCATGTTGAACATGCTTGGCCTGCAGGTAGCCTTTTCCTACAGGCACAGCTGCCGGCGTTCACCTGTGCAGGCTCCCAGCTTGCTTATCTATGTTTGCAGCTCAATTTTACAGGCTGCTCTTTGTTAAAGAAGAAATGATTTGACTGGGCTTGGTGGTTCACCATGGCCGAGGTGGGCGGATCACTTGAGTCAGGGGTTCGTGACCAGCCTGGCCAACCTGGTGAAACCGTGTCTCTACTAAAAATACAAAATAATTAGCTGGGAGTGGTGGCGTGCACCTGTAATCCCAGCTGCTCCGAAGGCTGAGGCATGAGAATCCCTTGATTGCAGTGAGCTGAGATCGTGCCACTGCACTCCAGCCTGAGCAACAGAGCAAGAAGTTGTCTCAAAATAAAAATTAAAAAAAGAAAGAAAGAAATTATTTTGGGGCTACTTTTTTTTAAAAGGAAAACCTTCCCAAGGACTCTTACCCTCACTATCTGCCTAAATAATTTCTTTTTAACTCCTGTGTCACAATGACCACAACCAAGGAGGATTTAACAAGGGGTTTTATTATTTGTAACAAGTAAGGAGGACACCAGGCATAGTTCCTAAAGCAGTGCTTCCCTGAGCGATGGTGGAAACAGGGCTTTTACTGGGCTGGTGAACTGAGTTATTGTATGTAGAGGTAAAGTAAAGGCAGTGCAGGTGCAGTTGCTGATCATGCTTCACAACACATGCATAGGAAAAGTTGAGTAAGCTCCTCCCTGGGCGAGGATTTTAGTATGGCCACGAGGGGAGTTCACTGAAGTTCATTTCCAAATCTAGCATCATTGGATCCAACTGGTTTTTGTTTTTCGGGTGCTGGGCTTCTTCATGGAATTCAAGGTGCAATAGTTACAAATGGGTAGTTTTTCACAGTGCTACCCCAAAACTGGGGACCCAGGGTTACAATGTGGCAGCACTTGTACACCTTATGAGCCACCGTTGGACCGAGTTTCCTATTACACTGTTTTCCCCAAGCAATCAAATGATTGAGGCTTCAAAGAGTTAAATCTTGCACATAAATTAAGAAAGATTACGGTAATTACATTGGGAGTATGGGTAGACCATTTGGTCTATACCATAGCCCAGTTTCAGAGGAGTGTGTTCCCCCTTTTGTTTCCCAGTTTTCTTTTCGTTTTGAAATGCCCTTGGCAAGGTAAAGCATTGAAGTGCTAGATATTACTTTCACAAATCCTCAGTGTGCTTTATATAAACTGCTTGCCTCCTCAGTCCTGTAATCCTTCCCCCTGTTTGTGATGGCTTCCTTCCTTCCTTCCTTCCTTCCTTCCTTCCTTCCTTCCTTCCTTCCTTCCTTCCTTCCTTCCTTCCCTCCCTCCCTCCCTTCTTCCTTCCTTCTTTCCTCTTTCTCCCTTCCCTTCCCCTTCCCTGCTCTCCCCTCCCATTCATCCCTCCCTTGCCTTTCTTTCCTTTCCTTTTCCCTTTCTCCTTTCCTCACTCCCTTCCTCCCTTTCTTTAAAAAAAAATAGATCATAATATATTTCTGTGACATTTAAACCTGTAACTTTAAAAAATTTAACAATGAATAAGTTATATCTGTAAAATGCCTCTAAACTTTAAACAATTGCTGAAAACTCCAATAGCATTCAGTTTAGCAAAGATTTAGCAAAACTGGAAGGATTTTTCTCATTTCCTAATACGAAAAGCCAAAAAAATTAACTTTGTAACTAATTAATAGACTTCAATTAAAATCTACTATAGAGCTAGAGTAAGAAATAGAATATTAAAAAATACCATCTGGTTGTTGAGAAGTGAAGGAAAAGGTCACTAAACAAATTGTGTAAACTCTCAAGTGATACAGAATAATAATGGAAATAGTGCCACCTTAATGAGGTCTTAATTTTCTTTAAACAAATAAGACAATGAAGAAAAAGGTGTGTTTTAAACAACTACCATTGAAGCAAAACCAATTCTACTGTTTCAAAAGATGGTTATCAGCTTTCCATGTCGTAAGAGCAGAAATCCACCCTCAAGTTAGAGATTTGATCTGTAGTTACCCTCGAAATGGCACCACCATAGTTTATACATTACACAGTTTTTCTTTTCTTTTTCTTTTTTTGAGACAGAATCTCACTGTGTCACTCAGGCTGGAGTGCAGTGGTGTGATCTCAGCTCACTGCACCTTCTGCCTCCTGGGTTCAAGTGATTCTCCCACTTGTAGCTGGGGTTAGAGGTGTGTGACACCCCACCCCGTTAATTTTTGTATTTTTAGTAGAGACAGGGTTTTGCCATGATGGCCAGGCTTGTCTTGAACTCCTGGCCTGAAGTGATCCACCTACTATGTCTGCCTCCCAAAGTGCTGGGATTGCAGGCATGAGCCACCATGTCCAGCCACATTTCTCAGTTTTTCTAAAGCAGATGTTTTAGGACTAATGGGCCAGTCCTGCCTATTCTCTAGCTGTTTGCTGAAATCATCAATCCTTTGATCCTTAGCAATCCTTAAAAGTCCAGACTATCTGAGAACCACTGGAGTTGACAGGGATGTCCTACAAAGGGGCTGGGAATAAGGGAGAGGGTTATGTCAGAGTACAGAGTTTGCATCATTGCCTGCTTTTTAATAGTGAGTGAGCTCTGTTTCCAGAGCCTCAGTTTACCTAAGATTTCTTGAAATGAGAAAAATCTTCATGCCCTATCTGCTTTGCAGGGTCATTGTGAAGATCAAGGAAAAATCACAAAATAAAAAGTATTTGTAGACTGTTTGACAAATGGAAGCCTACACAGGGCTCCATTGAGTTCTGTGATGGTGGGTACCTCCTTTCTCTGTGGTCTGGAAGCACCCTGTGTTCTCCGCTATTAGAGAATACCTTGTCATAGTGTAAATATTTAAATCTTCCATTTATTAAATTGTGAGTTTAAGGAGAGAGAACCATTTCCCTTTGCAACCAGTGCTTACCAGAGTGTTCAGAACATGGGAATCTATTTGATAACAGTTTGCCAAATGGGTGTGAGCAAGTCATTCTCAGGATTTAGCTGCAAGATACTTTTATTCAATATCACACAAAATGAATCCTATTCTTGCTACTCCCCAAATAATCACAATCTGAATGGCTTGTTTAGTGATAATTTTATTCATGTAAGAATTATTTATCATATGGCATAGAGGATGTTGTCCCTGGGGTGGGGGTAATTAGTGTGGAAAGTAAATGACTCCCTGATGCTTTTTGCTTTTAGGATTGAGTTACCTTGAATCACATGAGGTTCAGGTGTGTTCCCGCCAAGCAATTTCACTGCCCTGCAGGGAAGCTCGAATTCACGGGAAAGAGTTGAAGCAATTAGTCCAAAACAGTGGTTCGCAATGTGTGGCTCTGAAAGAACAATGTAAATATTACTCGAGAACTTGTTAAAAATGCAATCCTTGGTCCTCAGACCTAAGGAATTAGAAAGTCTGTGGATGGGACGGAGCAATCTACGGTTTAATCACCTCCAAGTGATTCTGATGCCCACTTGTGTTTGGGAACAACTTCCAAAACCAAGGAAATCCCAGTGAGTTCTCTGTTAATGAAGGTTCTTACCATCTCATCATGTAGGATGGTTTCATCTCCAGGTTATCATCCCAACTTCGACTGACTTCACAGTTAAGTTTATTATGTCACATTACAAGGATTCCAGATGGAGAGTGGATTCAGAATCACTGTGGTGTCGGATGGGGCCCCAATCCCATTTCCCGTGGTTCTCCTCACTCTGCCTTCCTTTGCGAATTGACTTTGTTTTTGTGCTTGGTAAATGGCCATGGCTGTTACAGATGTCACATCCAAAACAAAGACGTCTCATCTGGTGTTCTCTTCTTGACAGTTAGAAAAACTTTCAGTGAAGCTGCAGTTGAACACCTCTTCCTATGTGTCTTTTTGGTAAACACAGAGTCACATGGGAACTCCTATACCAGTTCTGTGGAAAGAGGGGGAGACTGCTTTGACAGATCAATTGAGTTTTGCTTTTTAATCTGGGTATTCTGTTCTTCTCTGTGAGTCAGTCCCATATGTCATAACTGGTCACCAGAACAGAAGAAGACTGAAGCTCTGCCTGCAAGTCTTGTTTTTGTAATTTTTTTTTTAAATTTCATATAGTTCAGTCTTTTGGATGTACTGTTCTATGACCCTTTTAAAAAACTTTTTATTTTGAACTAAGTATAGACACATGAAGTTGCAAAGATGACATGGAGGGATCCCATGTAACTTTCCTGTAGTTTCTCCCAGTGGTTATATCTTATGTAACTGTGGCATAATACCAAAATCAGAAAATTGACATTAGCACAATGTGCATGTACAGTTCTGTGCTCTTTTATCACACATACAGATTCATCTAACTGCAATCAGGATACAGAACTATTCTATTCTATTTATTTATTTATTTATTTATCTTGAGACAGAGTCTCGCTCTCTGGCCCAGGCCGGAGTGCAGTAGCGCAATCTCTGCTCACTGCAAGCTCCGCCGCCTCCCGGGTTCACACCATTCTCCTGCCTCAGCCTCCCTAGAAGCTGGGACTACAGGTGCCCGCCACCACACCCGGTTAATTTTTTTGTATTTTTAGTAGAGACGGGGTTTCACCATGTTCGCCAGGATGGTCTCGATCTCCTGATCTCGTGACCAGCCCACCTCGGCCTCCCAAAGTGCTGGGATTATAGGCATGAGCCACCATGCCCGGCCAGGATACAGAACTATTCTATCACATCAAACATCTCCCTTGTGCTAGCCCTTTGTAATCACGTGCAACACTCCAGTTCCTAATTCCTGGCAACTGCTAATATGTATTTCATCTTGATACTCTTGTCATTTTGAGACTATCATATAAATGGAATTATATAGTATGTGACTTGTTGTTCATTCGGTAATATCCTTGAGATTCATCTAGGTTGCATGTATCAATAGTCTGCTCCTTTTCTTTTTTTTTGACAGAGTCTCACTCTGTTGCTCAGACTGGATTGCAGTGGTGTGATCTTGGCTCACTGCAACCTCCACCTCCTGGGTTCAAGTGATTCTCTTGCCTCAGTCTCCCAAGCAGCTGGGATTACAGGTGCCCACCACCACGCCTGGTTAATTTTTGGATTTTTAGTAGAGGCGGGGCTTCACCATGTTGGCCAGGCTGGTCTTGAACTCCTGATCTCAGGTGATCCTGCCACCTTGGCCTCCCAAAGTGCTGGGATTACAGGCATGAGCCACTGTGTCCAGCCATCCATTCATTTTCATTGCTAAGTCATACTCTGGTATGGATGTAGGACAGGTTGTTTAATCATTCACCTATTGAAGGAAATTTTGGTTGTTTCCAGTTTTGAACTATTACTAATAAAGTTGCTATGAACATTCATGTACAGGATCTTGTGTGAACATGTTTTCATTGTTTAAATAAGTGCTCAGGAATATGATTGCTGGATTATATGGTGGATGTAGGTTCAGTTTTCATTTTTATTACTATTATTTTTGAGACAGGGTCTCACACTGTTGCCCAGGCTTGAGTGAAGTGGTGTGATCTCAGCTCACTGTAGCCTCAACTTCTTGGGCTCAAGCAATCCTCCCACTTCAGCCTCCTGAGTAGCTGGGACCACAAGCACGTGCCACCACACCCAGTTAATATTTTTTCGTTGTTGTTTTTTATAGAGACAGGATTTTGCCATGTTGCCCAGGCTGGTCTTGAACTCCTGAACTTAAGCGACCTGCCCACCTTGGCCTCCCAAAGTGCTGGGATTATAGGTGTGAGCCATCGCTGCTGGCCTGTACATTCAATTTTTTTTTCTTTGAGATGGAGTCTCACTCTGTTGCCCAAGCTGGAATGCAGTGGCATGATCTCAGCTCACTGCAAGCTTCACCTCCTGGGTTCAAATGATTCTCCTGCCTCAGTCTCCTGAGTAGCTGGGACTACAGGCACGTGCCACCACACCCAGCTAATTTTTGTATTTTTAGTAGAGAAAGGGTTTTACCATGTGGCCAGGCTGGTCTTGAACCCCTGACCTCAGGTAATCCACTTGCCTTGGCCTCCCAAAGTGCTTGGATTACAGGTGTGAGCCACCGTGCCTGGCCTGTATGTTAAATTTTTAAAGCAACTACCAAACTATTTCTGGAGTGGGCATACCATTTAGTCATCTCACCAGCAATGTATGAGATATCTAATTTAACTGCATCCTTGCTACCATTTGGTACTTACACTAATTTTTATTGTGTAGTGATATCCCAGCTTGATTTGAATTTGTATTTCCCTGATGGCTAGTGATGTTAGACATCTTTTCATGGTCATATTTGTATATCTTCTTCACTGATATGTCTCTTCATGTTTGAATTTGAAAAATTCAAATTATAGTTTTTTCTTTCATGAATTTTTTTTTTGTGTTGCATCACTGTATTCTTTTTTTTTTTTTTTTTTTTTTTTTCTGTGCTGATATCTTTCTTTTCTTCTTCAGGCTCATCATTGATCAGAATGTTAGAGTCTTTGGTATCGTTTCAGACGTTCCTGAGGCTATGCTTTTCTTTCCTCAATCATCTTTTTCCCTCTGTTGTTCATATTAGAAGATTTTTATTGCACTATCTTCTAGTTTCCTGATTCTTTAATTTTCATATACATTCAGTTATTGAGTCTCTCCAGGGAATTTTTTATTTCTGTTATTTTATATTTCACTTTCGTAATTTTCCATTTGGTTCTTTTTTTATAGCCACTAATTCTTTGCCAAGAATTAGTTTAATTGTTTCAAGAGTGTTTGCTGTCACCTAATGGAGCATGGTTATAATAATTGCTTTAAAGTATTTATCTAATAATTTCAACATCTGTATTATCTTGGGATTGCCATCTGTTAATTGCCTTTTCCTCTGAGAGTTATAAAAAAGGTTTTTCTGGCTCTTATGTATGTTGCATAATTGTGGATTCTCTCTTGGATATTTTAAATATTATGTTACAAGATTTTGGGTTCTAATAAAATCTTCTGAGGGAATTTTTTTTTTTAAGGCAGGGTCTCACTCTGTAGTCCAGGCTGGAGTGCAGTGGTGCTATCTCTGCTCACTGCATCCTTGACCTCCGGCAGTCAGTTGATCCACCTCAGTGGTCCCCAAGTAGCTGGAACTTCGGGTGTGTGCCACCACACCTTGCTATTTTGTTTTGTTTTTTTTTTTTTTTGTAAAGATAGGGTTTCACCATGTTCCCTAGGCTGGCCTCGAACTCCTGAGCTCAAGCAATTTGCCCACCTTGGCCTCCAAAAGTGCTGAGATTACAGTTGTGAGCCATGGTGCCCAGCCAGTTTTGCTTTATTTTAACAGGCAGTTAACTTAGTTGGGTTTGCTCTGCAAGTCTTGACCCATTTTCTTTAGGCTGTGCATTCAACGTTAATTTCAAAGCTGTTGCAGTACTGTTTGTCTGCTTTATATGTATGCCACCTAGGGGCCAGTCTGGGTCCTGGGGAGTGTTCAGTGTTGTAGTTCAGTTCTCAAAGTCTTTGCTATGTTGATTCTTGTCCATTCCATAGCTCAGGGATAATCTCAGGACTTTACACACTGATCTAAAGGCTCTTGTCTTTAACTCCCTCTATTCGGTGATGTTCCTCACACATAGCAATTCTTAGGGTCACTCTTTCCTGGTGCCCTAGTTAGGAAGCTGGTACTTTAGCGTTTCTGTGCTGTTGCATGCTTCCTACAACAGCGTCCACTTCAGGGCAAAGCAGCAAGTAATTGAGGCTGTGGGACTGCTATCACCACTGTCATCACTGCAGGAGTCCAGATTTGTTATGGGTGTTCACCAGACCTAGGGTTGGAAGACACGACATGGGAGTCCATATGCAGGGACTCTTTTGTAGGTTCTCTGGTGAGTGTAAGAGTGTGTGTTTTTATTTTTTTTTCTCCCTCGGAGCCTTTTCCATATGTCACAATTCCAGGATTTGGGTTGCCCTAAACTCTATGTAAGGCAATATGAGTGGAACCAAATTTTAAGAAAAAGGGGAAAAAATTTACTGCCATCTGGGTTATTTTCTGAGTTAGATTTCTCTGTCCAGTCTCTGTGTTTCTATTCACTTTTCAACATTCTTCAATAACTTTTTTTCTATACGATTTTAAGACATATTAGTTGCAGTATGTGGGAGATAGGGTGGGATGGGCTTAATCCATCCTAACTGGAACCAGAACCTTAAATCTTGGCTTTGAAGTAAAAAAGTCATGGTCCAGAAATAAGGCAGGATAATTTGGAAGAATATTTATCAAATTTAAAAAAATTTACTCCCTAGGAGTCTGGATACATTTGTCTAAAATACAAATGGATGAGATTATTAGGAAAAACTGAATGGAAATAGTTTTAAGAGGGGAGCTTGTACCCGTTGTACTCGTTTCCCCTACCATGTTATCTCCAAGGTGGAGACAACACAGCCCCAAATAGCACTTGGGACCTGAGTGTAGAGGAGGCTAGTGCTCCACTTCCTTCTGAAGCCCTGAGTGGTGAAAGCCTTCCAGGGAATCTGTGCTATCATGGCATGAGAGTGGTAGAATAGAGATGACAGGGGGTCACTGAGGCAGAGATAGTCCCACTGAGATACTCACGGTACCAGGGGATGTCAAAGAACAGCTGAGGGCTCTCTATGTCTTTGAGAAAAAGGGGAGAGAGGTCTCATGGTCAGGATAAGAAGTCATAGCAACAAAGGGTCAGTGGCCTTTGCTATGACAGTAGCCTAAATTCAAATGTGGGCATTTCAGTAGAGTCCAGCAGTGAGGTGGAGTGATGCCGCGGATTGCTCAGGACCATCCAACATAATGTTGGTAAGGGGAGAGATCAGACCTGTGTACAAATTTGGGAGCAGTGAGTGCATGAGTGGTATTTAAAGCCATAAGCTTGGCTGAGGTGTGGGTGAGATGAGAAACTGGCAAACACTGAGTCCAGGACACTCTGAAGTTCAGAGGATGGAAAGAGGAGGAATAAATGATAGCAGAGACTGAGAAGGTTGGGCCAGAGAGGTGGAAAGGGAGGCAAGAGAAAGTTGTGAGGAAGGAATGAAGTTCTGTGCCAAACACCACTGCTGGGGTCATGCAGGAAGAGGTTAGCTTTGGTCTGGCTCTTAGATGTGGAAACATGGAGCATGGGGTTCACAGAAGAAAAGTCAGTGGAGTGGTAAGGACAGAGCTTGACAGCTGTGGATTTAAGGTGGATAGAATGAAGAGTTGTGGATGGAAAGAATATGCACTTGATCTTAGCTAAAAGGCGGAGAAGCGATGACAGAAAATTGACAACTATTTTGAAGAATTCTGATGTTAATAAACAAAGATACAGTGCAGTACTCGGAGGAACTGATTTTTATTTTATGGTAGTGATCTTAGCGTGTTTGTGTGCTCATTAAAGGGAGGAAAACTGATGATCCTGCAAAGGGTATGAGATGCAGCCAGTGCAGCAAGAGGGAGCTGTCTTTAGGTAGGGACAAGGTGGGTCAAGCCATTGTGTCAGGAGGGAAGGCAGATGACCTTAGTAAAGATAAGCCAACCTGGTCCATTTGGTGGAGGGATTCTGTGAAAGTTTCATTCTAACTGCCTCTGTTCATTCAGTGAAATGTCAAGCCTTAGTTTTTGCATTTGTAAAATAAAACATGTAATTCCTACATATTTTATTGGTTTGGTGAGCATCACAGAGGGTTCATTTAAACATATTTTGGAAATCGCAAGACATTGTACAAATATAATCATTGTTATTGGCTTTGGTAAAGTTGTTCCCTCTCTTTGGTTATCGATGCTTTCTTCCTGAGGTCCTCAGGATTCTAGAATGTTGATTTGGGAGGCATCAGCTCCTCACTG
Organism: Macaca thibetana thibetana; assembly: GCF_024542745.1. Classification (NCBI taxonomy): domain Eukaryota; kingdom Metazoa; phylum Chordata; class Mammalia; order Primates; family Cercopithecidae; genus Macaca; species Macaca thibetana. The sequence goes on from NC_065580.1 coordinate 118,295,444, forward strand.
CCCTAACCTGACAACAACTCCTTTAGGGTGAATTCTCTTCCCTTATCCGTACACTGAAGGAACGGTAATTTTTAGGTCCTATTGCTAATAGAATTTTAGATTTTGCATTATGATTCTGCATCCTATGCTTTCAAATTAGACCTAGAGGCTCTGACACCAGAGTAAACAGACATTGCATTTCATATTTTCACCTGGAGAAATACAATTTTACTTAAATGAAAGATGCAAGGAGCATGGTTTAAACCTCAGATTTCTCAAAGGATGAAAAGGAGAATTCTACTCAATGCCCTTAAAATCCTGGCAACTTTTCTTTCAATGGAGAAAAGTAATTGTTAGTAGATTTTTGAGGATTTCTTTTAAATTTTCTTAGCTCAGTGGACACTAAATAGCATTAAAAGTTGAAAACCACTTGTTTCAACTTTTTCAACTTGCTTCAGCTATCCATTTATTATCCTTTGAACAGATATTCTTCAGACAGAAGTTGAAATTATGTTTTTTTATTAGTGTAAGAAGGGAAACTAATTCAGATTAATGAGAAATTACAGAAATTAGCAAGAGAGAATTTCAGTGTCAGAAAAAAGTAAGTTATTTAAATGACCTTTGAGACGACTGTTTTCAAGATTTATAAATTACAATTAAATATGAAGCATTTGAATCATGAAAGTTCTTTAAGCTATGAAACTTCTAATTTCTTATTGCCTCTAATTTTAATAAAGCTTTTTAACAAAGAGGCAATTTTATCAGAAAACATGGAATATTTTACTTATAACTTTGAAACCACATTACCATAACCTTTCAAAGGAATCAGTCAAGTGTTTCTTGATCATCTCATACATTCAAGTCCATTGCATGCTCAACTGACAGTTTGCTGGGCTCTTTGGGAACTATTCAACTCTGACCAACTCAAGTTATGTTTGAAACTTATTCAATCCAAGCAGCATTAGACTTAAGTGTACCTGGGAAAGAGATAAGTTGGTTTTTGGCCTGCTGGGACTTTTGTTCTTCATTCCTTTCTTTCCTGGATTAGGCCCTCCTTTCTTCCTTCCCTCCCTGGTCTGTGTGGGGCTTCATGTACCCTTACCCCATCCAGTTCTCTAAGGAGTCAAACCTCCATTCAAAGAATCAAGTAGAATGGCTTCAGGGTGAAAAGATGGGAGGTGGTAGAGGTGCAAAAAAGAGCAGAGACTGGGAGCAAGTTTTGTTATTAGTCATAAAGCCAACTGTTACTTTTGTAAACCAATATGCGATGTCTTATGAGAAAGCACCAGTAGACCTGGAATTCTGATTTGCAATGACTGATGCATGAGGCACGTGGTCTGTCCTACACGGATAATTTGTGATTCTATAGTGAGTATAGAGGGACCAGTTCTCCTCTGGGGGAAATTCAGCTTTAGACATGATCTCTGAAAAGTTTCATCCTCTGGATCCTTTCATATAAAGACTTTTCTGTTAACTCCATGATTTTCTCAGTGCCTTTCAGGGTCAAATGAATTCCCTGATCTAGGTAAGGTGTGAGCATCAACCTTAAATTCCTTAGCAAGACTCATCTTCAGGCACCCAAATACAAGTTTAGGTTGCAGGTCCCCTTTTTAACTCCTTTGTGTTAGTTTGCTAGGGCTGCCATAACAAAATACTGCAGACTGGGCAGCTTAAACAAGAGAAAGCTATTTTCTCACAGTTCTGGAGGCCAGAAGCCCAAACTTAAGGTGTCACTAAGGTTGGTTCCTGGTGAGGCCTCTCCTCCTGGCTTATAGCCAGCCACCTTCTAGCTATGTCCTCACATAGCCTTTCCTCTGTGTGTGTCCACTCCTGCTGTCTCTTCTTTTCCTGTAAGGACACTAGTCTTACCACATTAGATAAGACTAACCTTATGATCTCATTTAACTTTATTGACCTCCCTAAAGGCTCCATCTGCAAATACAGTCACATTGGGGGCTAGGGCTTCAACATTAAATTTTGGGGGAAGGCAATTCAGTCCATAACACCCTCCTTTCCTTCTTGGACTCTTCTTGTGATATTGGTTTCATAGTAAATATCTCACTTCCTAATCACTGTTGAACTAGCAAATCTTCACTTTTGTGCATTATAGTAGAAGAGAGACTGATGACCTTTCTTTCATGGCTTTCTCCTTTGATTGTCATGGCTGCATTTGGACTTTTAATGCTTTCCTCTTTGCATATCATCCACTGAGCAGAGAGTTGTAAAAGAGGTGGTTGTTGAGGCAGGTGGCTGACATCAGGGAAGATGGCAAGAAGTGAGTCAATCTTGGGATGGAAGAATCTGGGAGCAGGCAGCATTAGGAGAATGAGGATTGTATTAAGTATTTAATCGCATTTCATCCATGGTGTTCTCTTCACATAGTACTGATTGAAACAATAAGGCTGTGGATGGCCAAGGTCATGCTGGTCATTAATTACAGGTTGGATTAACTACATGCTGTTCATTAACTCCCACCTGGAGGATTCCAGTGCCAGAACCTGACTTCCCTTGGAAATCCAGCCACTTACTGTGCCACAAACCTCCCACCTCCACTTTTTCACCACCCTTGGCTTCTCCTCCTTCTCTGCTTCTTTGAATGATGTCATCATTCATTCCTTTGTACTTTTTTCATGTCTCAGCCTCTGCCAAAGGCCCTTATTCCCTTCTCCTTGGACAGTTGTCTTCTTCCTGCTGGCCTTCCTGCCTCTAAGCTGTGTTAAAGGGGAAGTGGATAGTTGAGATGGTTATTTACAGAGAAAGGGAAGGATAGAAAGCAGGGTTCCCAGGATTTCCCATGGATAAATTCTGTCATCTTTCAGCCACTTGTGTCAGGGAGGCATGTTAGTGAGATGAGAGAGACAGAGAGCCGGGAGTGAGCGGGGGGAGAGAGAGAGAGAGAGAGAGATGCTTCTTCCTGATGACCATGGCAAGCTGGCCTCAAATCCTGACTCGGCCATTCCCCTAGAAGCTGATTTTTATGAACCATTTGGTGGACTATGTATCAATAGGATCAACAAGAAAAATACAACTTAATACTGCATATTAAAACTAGATAAATTTTAGTGTAGAAAACTTGTGTAGGTGATGGAAGAGCCGAGAAGCCAGACAGGCAGTGGTGAAGCGACTCAGGAATCGGCAATTAGGGCAATAAATGGCCAATGGGGGCTCCAGGCTGGAGGAGCAAGGGCAGGAGGTGGAATTGCTGAAACTCAGGGTCACTTATGCAGGCGGGAGCCCTGACAGGGGAGGGAAAGGCAGGGGGAAGAATGGAGGGTGGAGGAGAGGAGGCAGGGAAGAGAATTTCCCTAGAGAACTCTGCCATGCTGGCCGCTTTAACTCACTAACATCCACACACCACTGGCTTAGCTCAGGGCTGCTGGCTTCTGCTTACCAAGGAGCCCACCAGATGCTCTTTGCTCAGGGGGTTTTGCCACATGTGGGGTTCTAGGGCCCAGGCTGCTTCCATCTTGTTCTGCCATCCCCTAGGGCCTCTACTGGAGAGAGGAGAACATTACCTGACACTGAAGGCCCGGACTTGGAAATGACAACGGTATTCCCCTCACCTTCAGTGGCAAGAGTAAGCCACTTGGCCCAATGCAAGGGGGCTGGGAAGTTCCTTGCTGAGCGTCCCCATGGGCAGCGGCCCTGCACTGTGTGAGGAGAGTGCCATCCTAAGGGACATTGGCCACCTCTGCCTCATGGCTTGGAATACTTTTTTGCTTGTGAAGGAAACCAAAATATTTCACCCATATATATGTATTTGGACATATTTAGAGATAGCTATTCTGAAGGACTGGAAATACAAAAGTAGCAGAAAAGCTGTCCTTCTAGGGGAGAGCTGTATCTGTGGAGAAATTCTGCATCCCCCTTCTCGGGGTAAACAGAACTTACAGTGTCTTTTATCTACTCTGCCAGGCTGGCTGGCTGCTCCCTCAGGAATTACCTCCTATGTGTCTGGATCATATAAACTTGTCTGCAATTGCTTAATGTTGAGATGTAGGTTCCACATCAATCCAAATATGCTCTTCTGCTCTATAACATTTAAAACCAAATATACTGTCCCTAAATTAATCACTCTTACAATCCATTTTAGTAAAGATGTCTCAGGAAGCTGATAATACTGATCTACAAAATGCAACAACTCCTTCACACTATACCATTTGGTTTCAATTGTTAGTTGGTTTGCCCCTCCTTCATATTGATTATTTTCTTGGTAACCACAGGTCTCAGAGGTACCTTCTGTTGTCCTTGTATAATTTTTTCCTTTATTGTTGACTTTGAGGCTAGAATCCTGAGCTCAGATGGACCCACATCTGAACTTGATCCAGCTTCAAGTTCTGACTCAGCACCCTCTTTTCCTTTCATTTTAGCCATTATAGATAACAGTCACCAAAAGATAGAATATTTTGTTTTTTCCTTATTAGTTTACATTTCCTTATGTATCCAGTGAACCAATTCCTGGGGAGTAGGATCCATCTCTAAATTCCATTACTTTCACCTTTAGTAATTGATCTCAACATGGCTGTGGCTTTATAACATGAGTGACTGCCTGGCTACCCAGGAATCAAATATTCCTCATCCCCCACTCTTTGTCCTTTCTCTTCCCAAGCCACATGTTTCCATGAGTCAGTGCCATTCCAACAAATCCCACTTCACTCACCAATTGTGTAGAGAAAAACTTTTCTCAAACTGCATGTTCCCTCCACTCTCACACCACAATAGTGATCGAAGACACTAGCTAAGTGTCCTTTAATTTAGCTCTGACACTGTCTACTCAGATAGTGTCAGATCCCACAGGCTGAGGGCTCAGTCCCTGACACTGTCCCTCTGTACACACCAGTTACAAGTCCAGGCATCTGGAACTTCTGACTGACCAGATTTATGTTGGTGTTCCCATGACCCTCTCTTTGGGTTCGACTAATTTGCTGGAGTGGCTCACAGAATTCAGGGAAACACTTATGTTTACTGGTTTATTATAAAGAATATTGCAAAGGATACAGATAAAGAGACACACAGGGGAAGGTATGGGGGAAGGGGCATGGAGCTTTCATACCCTCCCTGGGTGCCACCCTCCAGGAACCTCCACTGTTCAACCGTCCAGAAGCTCACTGAACCTTGTCCTCTTGGGTTTTTTGGAAGCTTCATGAAATCAGCATTCATTCCCCCAGCATATAGGATGGGACCCTCTCATGGGAGGGTCTTAAGATCCACAATCAGAAACGCAGGGAAAGGAGGGCAGGAGAAAGTAAGAGTCCTGTCCCTGAGGCCTAACATACCCAACATTATAAGAAAAGATTGTAACAAGGGCTATGAGAGTTATAATCCAGGAACTGTGGACAAAAACCAATGTATATCATAACACCACACTGCCAAAATAAGTTTAATAAGTGAAAGAGAAATAAAATCTTTTCTAGACAAGCAATTGCTAAGGGAATTCACTACCACTAGACCAGCCTTACATGAGGTCCTTAAGGGAGTTCTAAATATAGAACTCAAAGAATGATACCTAATACTGTGTCTGGAGTTGGTTCCTTCCAGTGGGTTCTTGGTCTCACTGACTTCAAGAATGAAGCTCTGGACCTTCATGGTGAGTGTTACAGCTCTTAGAGGTGGTACTGACCCAAAGAGTGAGCAGCAGCAAGATTTATTGTGAAGAGCGAATGAACAAAGCTTCCACAGCATGGAAGGGGACCACAGTGGGTTGCCACTGCTGGCTAGGGTGGCCAGCTTTTATTCCCTTATTTGTCCCAGCCCATGTTCTGCTGATTGGTCCATTTTACAGAGCGCTGATTGATCCATTTTACAGAGCGCTGATTGATCCATTTTACAGAGCACGGATTGATCCATTTTACAGAGCACTGATTGGTCTGTTTTACAAACCTCTAGCTAGCCACAGAGCACTGATTGGTGTGTTTTTACAGAGCTCTGATTGGCGCATTTTACAAACCTCTAGCTAGCCACAGAGTGCTGATTAGTGCATTTTACAATCCTAACTACAGAGTGCTGATTGGTGCATTTTACAATCCTCTTGTAAGAGAAAAAAGTTCTCCGAGTCCCCATCCATCCCAGAAGTCCAGCTGGCTTCACCTCTCAATACCATAGAAACACACTTAAGTACATAGCCCACAGTCTCTATAAAGCAACGACACCATCAAGACCGCAAAGCAACCAGTGATCAACTTTACAACAGGATCGAAACCTCACATATCAATATTAACTTTGAATGCAAATAGTCTAACACCCCACTTAAAAGGCACATAGTGGCAACTTGGATAAAAAACAAGACCCAATCATCTGCTGCCTTCAAGAGACCCATCTCATATGTAATGACACACACAGGTTCCAAGTAAAGTGTTGGAGAAAGATCTATCATACAAACAGAAAACAAGCAAGAGCAGGGGTCGCTATCCTTATATCAGATAAAACAGACTTTAAACCAACAACAGTAAAAAAGGACAATGAAGGACATTACATTATGATAAAAGGTTGAATTTCATGTGAAGACTTACCTATCCTAAACATATGTACACTCAACACTGGAGTACCCAGATTCATAAAACAAGTACTTCTAGACCTATGAAAAAACTTGGAAAAATACACTACAATAGTTGCAGACATCAGCTCCCCACTGACAACATTAGGTCGTTGAGGGAGAAAACTAACAAGGAAATTCTGGACTTAAACTTGATGCTCGACAAATTGGACCTAATAGACATCTACAGAATACAGCACCCAACAGCTAGAGAATATACATTCTTCTCATCTACACATGGAACATACTCTAAGATTGACCACATGCTGGGGCATAAAGCAAATATCAATACATGTTAAAAAATGGAAATCAAACCAAGCATATTCTTGGACTATAGTGGAATAAAAATAGAAATCAATACCAAGAAAATCTCTCTAAACCAGTGGCGCCCAACCTTTTTGGCATCAGGGACTGGTTTTGTGGAAGACAACTTTTCCACAGACTGGGGGAAGTGGGGATGTTTTTGGGATGAAACTGTCCCACCTCAGATCACCAGGCATTAGATTCTCATAAGGAGCATGCCACCTAGATCCCTCACATGTGCAGTTCACAATAGGGTTCGCACTCCTACGAGATTCTGATGCTGTTACTGATTTGACAGGAGGGAGAACTCAGGTGGTAGTGCTTGCTTGCCTGCTGCTCACCTCCTGCTGTGTGACCTGGAGTTGGAGGGAGTTCGGGACCCTTGCTCTAAACCACACGATTACATTGAAATTAAACAACTTGTTTCTGAATGACTTCTGGTAAACAATGAAATTAAGGCAGAAATTAAAAAAAAATTATTTGAAATAAATGAAAACAGAGACATAGCATACCAAAATCCCTGGGATGTAGCAAAAGCAGTGTTAAGAGGAAAGTTTATAGTGCTAAAAATGCCTACATCAAGAAGTTAGAAAGATCTCAAATTAACAACTGAACATTGTTCCTAGAGAAACTAGAAAAACAAAAGCAAACTTCAAAGCTAGCAGAAGAAAATAAAAAACTGAAATCAGAGTAAAACCCATTGAAATTGAGACCCTAAAATCCACATAATGGATCAATGAAATAAAAAGTTGGCAATTTGAAAGGATAAACAAGACTGATAGACTGTTAGCTAGATTAACAAAAGAAAAAAAGAGAGATCCAAATAAGCAGAATCAGAAATGACATTGCAACCAACGGAGATACAAAAGACCCTCAGAGAATATTATGAACACCTCTATGCACACAAACTAGAAATTCTAGAAAAAGTGGATAAATTCCTGGGAACACAACCTCTCAAGATTGAATCAGGAAGATATCGAAACCCTAAACAGTCCAACAGCAAGAATGAGTTCCAAAATTGAATTAGTAATAAAAAACCTACTAATAAAAAACAAACAAAAAAACCCTGGACCAGAGAGATTCACAGTTGAATTCTACCAGGCCTACAATGAAGACCTGATACCAGTTCTGCTGAAACAATTCCAAAAAGTCACAAAGGAATGGTTCTTCCTTAACTCATTCTGCAAAGTCAGTATCATTCTGATACCAAAATCTGGAAAAGACAATGATAAAAGGAAAGTTCAGGTCAATATCTCTAATCAATATAAATGCAAAAATCCTCAATAAAATACTAGCAAACCAAATCCAGCAACACAGCAAAAAAGTTAATTCACTACAATCAAGTAGGGATTACTCCTGGGATGCAAGGATGATTCAACATATGTAAGTCAACAAATGCAATTCACCACATAAACAGAATCAAAAACAAAGTATATGATTATGTCAATAATTGCAGAAAAAACTTTTGATGCAATACAACATCCTTTTATGATAAAAACCTTCAAAAAGCTAGGCATCACATGAACACATCTCAAAATAATAAGAACCATCTATTACAATCCCACAGCCAACATACTGAATGAGCAAAACCTGGAAGCTTTCCTCTTAAAAAGTGAAGCAAGACAAGGATGTCTACTGTCACTAAACCTATTCAATATGGTACTGGAAGCCTTAGCCAGAGTAATCAGGAAAGAGAATGAAATAAAAAGCATCCAAATAGGAAAAAAAAGAAGCCAAATTATCTCTCTTTGTTGATGATTAATATGATTCCATACCTAGAAACTCCAAAGGCTACTTGTACTAACTTCAATAAAGTTTCAGGATACAAAATCAATGTAGAAAATCAGTAGCATTTCCATACACAAATAACATTCAAACTAATATCAAAATCAAGTATACAATCTCATTTACAATAGCCACAAAACCCAAAATAACTAGAAACACTCCCAACCCAAAGGTGAAAGAGCTCTACAAGGAGAACTACAAAACACTGCTAAAAGAAATTATAGATGACACAAACAAATGAAAAAACATTCCAGGTTCATGGATTGGAAGAATCAATATTGTTTAAAATGACCATACTGCCCAAAGCAATCTGTAGATTCAATGCTATGCCTATCAAACTACCAATGTCATTTTTTACTGAATTAGAAAAAACTATTATAAAATTCATATGGAATCAAGGAAGAGCCTGAATAGACAAAGAAATCCTAAGCAAAACAAAGCTGGAGGCATCACATTATCCCACTTTAAACTATACTGCATGTCTATACTAACCAAACAGTGTGGTACTGGTACAAAAACAGACACATAGACCAATGAAACAAAAATAGAGAACCAGAAATAAAGCTGCACACCTACAGCCATCTGATCTGTGACAAAGTCAACAAAAATTAGCAATGAGGAAAGCACTCCCTATTCATAAATGCTACTGGAATACACCTGCAATACCTGACTAGCCATACACCAAAGAAAATAACTGGCCCCCCACATTTCACCACATACAAAAACTAACTCAAGATAGATTAAAGATTTAAATGTAAGACCTCAAACTATAATAATACTAGAAGAAAACCTAGGAAACACCATTCTGGACATTGGCCTTCAGAAATAATTTATGACTAAGTCCTCAAAAGAGACTGCAACTCCCCCCAAAAAATTTACAAGTAGGGCTTAATTAGACAAAACACATTTTGCACAGCAAAAGAAACTATCAACTGAATAAATAGGCATCCTACAGAATGGGAGAAAATATTTGCAAGCTATGCATCTGGTAAAGGTCTAATATAGAGAATCTATAAGAAACTTAAACAACTGAACAAGTAAAAAAAAAAATTGTAAAGTGGGCAAAAGACATGAACAAACACTGCTCAAAAGTAGACATACGAAAGGCCAGTAAACATATTAAACAGTGCTCCACATCACTAACCATCAGAGTGATGCAAATAAAAACCACAATGAGATATCAATTCACATCAGTCAAAATGGCTATTATTAAAAAGTCAAAAAACAACAGATGCGGGACAGGCTTGGAGAAAAGGGAACACATATAGGCTGTTCATTGGTGGGAAGGTAAATTAATTCAGCTACTGTAGAAAGCAGTTTGGAGATTTCTCAAATAACTGAAAGCAGAACTATCATTCAATCCAGCAATCTTATTACTAGGTATTCATCCAAAAGAAAATAAATTGTTCTATCAAAAAGACACACTTATATGTTCATTGCAGCACTATTCACAATAGCAAGACATGGGATAAACCAAGATGCCCATCAGTGGGGGAACAGATAAAGAAAATGTAGTACACATATACCATGGAGTAGTATGCAGCCATAAAAAAGAATAAAATCATGCCCTTCACAGAAACATGGATACAGCTGAAGGCTATTATCCTAAACAAATTAGTGCAAGAAGAGAAAACCAAATACTGCATGTTATCACTTATAAGTGGGAGCTAAACATTCAGTACTTATAGGCATAAAGATGGCAACGGTAGAAACTGGCACTACTTGAGGGGCAGGGAGAGAGGGAGCAAATGTTGGAAAACTTAACTATTGGGTACTATGAACAGTGCCTGGTTGATGAGAGAAATCATACATCAAAGCTCAGCATCATGTAATACACCCAGATAGCAACCCTGCATCTGTAACTCCTGAATCTAAAATAAAAATTGACATTATTAAAAAAAAAGAACAGGAAAGAAACAAAACAAAACCTAACAAAAATGCTACCATCTCCCTACAACTAAATATATGCAACTAAAGCACAAACTAGAATTTTAAAAAATGCAAATACCAAACTCATAGCATTTCTGATGATGAATTTTGTGTCAACTTGGCTGGGCCACAGGATTTCTAAATATATGGTCAAGTATTATTCTGGGTTTGTCTGTTGGTGTATTTTGGATGAGATTAACACTTGAATTTGTAGACTGAATATAGCAGACTGCCCTCCCTAATGTAGGTTGACATCATCCAATCAGTTGAAGGCCTGAATAAAACAAAAAGGCTGATCCTCCCCAAGTAAGAGAATTCCTCCTGCCTAATGATCTTTAAATTGCGAACTCAACTTTTTTTCTGCCTTCAGCCTTGAACTGAAGCATTGGCTCTTTGTGGATATTAAACATTCTGGCCTTTAGATGGCACCGTTTGCTTTCCTGGTTCTCAGACTTTTAGAGTCTGACTAGAGCTAAACCATTGTCTCTCCAACTTGCTACACCATTATCTCCAAGTTGCTGACTCACCTGCAGATCTTGGGACTTGCCCAGTTCCATAACTGCTTATGCCAATTCCTTATAGTAAATTTCTTTATATATATAAATATGCATATGATTCTGTTTCTCTGGAGAACCCTAATACAGATTTTGGTACTAAGAACAATTCTGGAGGAAGAGAATCTTAAGGATAAACTTAAATAGGTTCTGAGGTTTCTGTGATTGAATCTCTAATCTGATTAGATTTAAAGACTATTGACTCTGTTTCTAGTAAAGAGAAAATTGGTGGTCCATGACATGATGTGGCAATAGAGATGCACAAAATATCACCATTAGATACTTCTAATCAAACACAAGAAGCAAGGGACTGGATGACCTTGTATTTGATACTTTCCAACATTTTTGTCAAACTCATGAGTAAAATGAGGTTGACTGGTTGTTTCTAATGTTGCTGGACAAAGTAGAAAAAGAAAAGGATGACCTTAGGGGTCAAATTCCCAGCTGAAGTGCTGTATAAATGACCTGAAAGTTTCTATGCGTGTCCCTGAAATAGACACTTACTTCCTGTAGCTGCAGGGCTGAGGTTGCAGAAAATCAAACCAGAATTTCATCTTGCAAGTGGCTGAATCACAATGCAAGTTGACTGCTAGTATTGCAGGGTGTCTACTATCAAAGTAAAGGCATTGACTTGGAGGGAATAGGGTGCTAAAAGTTGGAATGGAGATATGTGGGAAGACTTTAATGAAGCTAGAGACACTGAGCCCCTAAATAATATCTTCTTTATTACGTGGAAGAAGTCTCCACACCCAAGTGCAGGCAGTTTTTCCAGTCCTAGTGGAAGCAATCTCTTACCCCATGTCTGAGGAGATTAACCCTGCCTTGCCTAAGAAAACTGTAATGTCCTAACATGAGGCAGTTGCCATGCAAGGCACTTCTGCTTCTCCTCAGAACCCACCCCCACCACCATTCCTCTTTCATTTCAGACCTATAACTAGATTCAAGTCCCAGCAGCACCCAAAGGGGAGATATAAAGTGTAAGCCATGAGGAAGTGTGCTATACATCAAATGGACAATTTGAGTTTTCTAATGTATACAAGCAGAAATCTGGGGAATTGGCCGGGCGCGGTGGCTCAAGCCTGTAATCCCAGCACTTTGGGAGGCCGAGACGGGCGGATCACGAGGTCAGGAGTTCGAGACCATCCTGGCTAACACGGTGAAACCCCGTCTCTACTAAAAAATACAAAAAACTAGCCGGGCGAGGTGGCGGGCGCCTGTAGTCCCGGCTACTCGGGAGGCTGAGGCAGGAGAATGGCGTAAAAACCCGGGAGGCAGAGCTTGCAGTGAGCTGAGATCTGGCCACTGCACTCCAGCCTGGGCGACACAGCGAAACTCCGTCTCAAAAAAAAAAAAAAAAAAGAAATCTGGGGAATATGTGTGGAAATGGATATAAGGGTGTGGGATAATGATGGAAGGAACATAATTTGGATCAGGCCAAATTTGCTAATATGGGCTCACTAAGCAGTGATTCTGCATTTAATGTGGCTGCTCAAGGAGTTAGGAAGGACTCTAATTGCTTGTTTGTTTTCTTGGCTGAAACATAGAACAAAAGATAGCATTATTCTGGGAGTTTCTGTGAGGGTGTTTATAAATGACATTAACATTTAAGCAGGTAGACTGAATTCAGCAGATGGTCCTCCCTAGTGTGAGTGGGTCTCATCCAATTAGTTGAAGACCTAAATAGAACAAAAAGTCTGACCTTCCCTTAAGTTAGATAATTATTTTTGTCTGATGGCTTCATACTGGGACACTGGCTTTTTTTGTTTGTTTTCTGCCTTCAGACTTTATGGAAATACCAGCTTGTCCTGGATCTCAAGTTTCCCAGTCTTTGGATGGCAACTATACTATTGGCTCTCCAGTTCTCAGATCTTTGGACTTGGACTGGAACTATATCATTGGCTTCCTTGGGTCTCTGACTTGCTAAGTCACCTTGCAGATCTTAGGACTTGCCCACCTCCATGATTGTGTGAGCCTATTCCTTATAATCAATCAATCAGTCAATCAATCACCCATTGATTCTGTTTATCTGAAAACCCTAACACAGCATTGTTCCATGAAAGCAATGGATGAAATAATTTTTATGCCTCTGGCATAATTCTGGCATAGCAGCATAAAAACTGGCTGTTATGAACATAAAATGAGAAAAACCTTATGGTTGGAGGCTTTCTCTTATACTAGATTTTTAAAAATTATGACAATTACTTGTAATGTAAGGTGTTCTAGATGTTATCTGCAAAGAGCACCAGAGTAGCAATACTTAGGCAACCCCAAAGACCTTTGAGAAGTCACAGGTCAAGGGAGAACATCATAAGGGTATCAGGCAAATCCACTTATGGGTGCTGGGCCCCATCCTGCTAAGTAATGGCCTTCACTCTAGCGCTGCCAGTCATGTAACAAAAAATAAAATAAAATAGGCCTCCTTTAAAAAATAAGTTTACAAAATAATTGAGTCAATTTCTTTGCTGAAGCCTGTATTCCCTGTTTACTATTGCAAAAGTCATTTATCGAGCATTCACAGCTTGTGAAAATTGCTTTATGAAATAGAAGACCACAAGACTGCATTGCCTGAAATTCTTCTGACCACAACTGGGGGCAACAGGAACTCAAGAGGGCCTGGCTTCCAGGACTATGAAGCCACCAGCTGGTGAGCTGAATCCATCATGCCACTTAGAAAGTGCAAGTGTGCAGTAATCAAACAGGACTCAGAGGTAATCCACAGGCCACTTGCTGAGTCCAGTCACGTCTGCACCTGATACCATCTGAAACGTAGATCCTGATCCCTTTGGAGGAAATGGGTGAAGGAGAAGTATGAAGTGTAGGTGCAGTAGCAGAGTGGAACTTGATTCACCCATTCCCCAAACTCCCCCAGACACCTGCACTGCTTCCATCTCCTTCCCGTGAAACTCTCTGCCGTGGGACCACCAAAATTGAAAGATTTTGGCAAATTAGTATAATAACCAATGCTTCAGAAGAATAATGGAAAATTCCATCTAATTAATATCCAGAAAAAAAGAGAAGTAAATGATAAATGTGGGCATTACTTCTTGTCGCACAGATCAGTTGTGTGGGTTCTTGGAGAGGGAGGGCGCCCTCTGTGTGTATGTGTGTATGCCCAAAAAAGTCCCTGAAGGCAGCTTTCTGTAACTCAACCCTCTCGAAACACTGAATGGCTAGTGAAAAGATTTCTCAGCAGATGCAAAACAAGAGGGGACATCTGATGCCTGTTTTATTCAGTCACCAGTAATCTCTCTTGCATCACTCACTTTTGTTAGAATTGACTAATAGGCAACATGCCTTCGCTTGAGCCCAGCAGATATAAGCACCATCCTTACAGGCAGGCTTCCTGACTGAGAGCAGGGAGCAGCAGGCATGGGGCACGCCGGGCGCCAGTTCCAAGCCCTGCTGTGGAAGAATTGGCTCTGCAGACTCAGGAACCCGGTGAGTGCTTGCCTTGGTTTTCCATAGGGTTCCAGTGAGGTCTGAAGTGAGATCAGGGTCTATTCTTGTCTGCCTGCCTCTGCCTCCTGGCAGGTACAAACACCCACGCTGCAGGGAATTTGGGAGGGTTGGATTATTTTAAATCAAAACCTGTCCCAAGGGTCAAAGTAGCTGAACACTTTAATGACCAGCATGAAATAAAAGCTGAATAATTTATCAGAAAAGGGCAAATTTAGAAAAATTCTAAAAAACAAACAAGCAAACAAAAAACAAGTGGAATTGAACTATAATTTGTGTTCTAAGCATTCATTGTAACGACTGACCAGTGAATTCTCAGGTTTAAGGAACAAAGCATTGGTGCATTTAATGCATAAACAGAATGTTAAAGGTACTGACTCCAAAGCACAAGACTGCACAATGTGCCTCACCAGAGCAGGGCATGACGCGTCCACGCAGTGTTATCCTGTAGGGTCACAACTTTAGTGTTATAGAACTTATTTAAATTACATTAGCAAGGTTTTCTAAGCAGATTGGAATTGTTCAAATCAAACTTGTGTGAGTACTTAAGCAAATATCCTGTAAGTGTATGTTTTTATGAAATAGAAATCAATTGCTTATTATTATGATTAACTTTATTCCTGATGCTACTATATAAACATTAACACCTATAAATGTCATTTTTAGGAGAAGTAGATGTGCAGTAATTTACCTACATCATTTCTGATTTTAAGGTCTATAGTTAACCTACGGGATTTTTCTGCTGACAAATGCTTCGGTTTGAAGAGATTCAGTAATTGACATTGAATTACATTTTGCTGAATCTCAGAGCCAGAATATTCTATTTCTCTGTCTTGAAATAAAATACATGTTAAAGGAGATGTTTTCTTTTTTATGTGATCTTCAGGGTCAAAATAATTTCAGTTGAAAGTTTGTACAAAAGTTTTAAGTTCAGGAATAAAGGAGTGAGACGCTCTTCATCGATTGTTAATGTGTTCGTGTCTGTGTAGGTAGTTTTACATTTATAAACAGTGTATTTCATTGACATGCAAGTTTGTTTTAGGGAATTAGCCTAGTTTCCCATGAAAGAGTGTTATAGGTGGAAGTTGGTTCCCAGGCACTGCTCTTTCCGCTTTATGCTTATCAACCTCAAAACAGTTCGGTGACCGAAGTAGCCAGCCTGCCTACTCCTCCTTAATGGACACTTGAGTTTTAAAAAATTTTCACAATTACTTTTGCTGCTAAGGTAAACATCCTCATCAGAAGGTTTTATTTGTTTGATAACTATTTATTTAAAATGGTATCTCCTGCATCCCGCCTTTCTTTGCCTTATTTTTCTTTAGTATTTATCACCTTGTAATACAGTACAGATTTTCTTATTTGCCAATTGCCTCTGGATCCTACATTAGTATGTTACATTCATGAGAACTGGACATTTTCCCCAACTGGTTCACCAATATATTGTCCAGCACCCAGAACAGTGCCTAGCACACAATGGATGTTCAGTAAATATTTGTTGAATAAGTAAAAGAAGGAAGGAATAAAGCATTTATGCATCTCTGTTATGTGCCAGATAGTGGGTGAACAAGAAAAGTGAGTTCCCGGCCTGCAAGGAGCTATAGTCTGTTCAGACAAAAGCAACAAAAAATGCAATTAAATATTTAATGAAACCACCTCTTGGGATACATCCTACAGATGTCCTTGTACAAACGGGAAGTGATATTTTTACAAGGTTATTCATTATAGCAATGCCTAGAATAGCAACAGAGTGGAAACAACACAAGTGGTTCCATGCATGGAATTTGGAGCTGCCTGACTGGGTTCACATCCCAGTTCTGCCACTTACTAGTTTACTTTTTCAGGCAATTTCTTAACTTGGTCTTCTTCTCTGTAAAATGAAATTGTTTGTATTAAATGAGTTTGTACATGTGATTGCAACAGTACCTGGTATGGGAGCTATTTTCTTATATGGTAGAAATGGGTGGCCTCAGACATCTGTGGACATGAACTGTGGGCTGTGAGGGGAGGAGGCACAGGGTAACTCTCAGTTTGTGGCTTGCACAATTGGGTTAGAACAGAACTCCAGGGGGATAAAATGTGAATATGTTTACATATCTTAATGTTATTTCAGTGGAAATATTGAGGGCAAGCCCCTCTGGGTGAATGTCTTTAAACTGACCTATTTTTCACAGCATTCTCCCATTGTGTAATGATAATCTGTAAATTCTTTGTTTTTGAACTATGGAAGTGAGGTGTTGGCATGAACTGTGGAAAACCAAACTGCCCGAGTGAATAAATGGCCTCAAATATATGTTTATTTAGTGAGTAAAGCCAGGAACTACTTGTTAGATGAAGGAAACTTGTCTGTTTTTACATTTACTGGTTTTTTTCCTAGCTTTTTTTAAAAAAAATAATTGATGCATAATAGATGTCCATAGTGTCAGCACACATGTGATAATTTAATAATTTGTATCATTCATAAAGAGCAAATCAGCATATGCTTTTACATTTGCTTTTTAAAAATCTTTATTATATTTCATGATTATAGTTTCTTCAAGAAAATCTTATTATAGATTCAAACAAAAATTTAAAAAAATAGAATAAAGGATAAATAGTACCCATCATACTTAATACCTAGCCTTATAGATTGTTAAAATTCTACTATTCTTGGAAAAAATAGTTTCTTACCATTATTTTAATACCATTTATTTTTTCCTCTTGGTTTTTATTTATTATAAAAACAGCACTAAAACAAAAGATAAACATTTAAGGTCATCTAAAATTTTATTATCCTAATTAACTTACTTTTGTGATCTTTTCTTATCCTTAGGCATACACAATGCAATATTTTTATGTAATTAAAGTCATAGCTTTTTTCTCACTTAATATTGAAGCCTAACATTTTAAAAGTTGCTGTGTGGTCTTCTTATTTAATGGTTTTATTGAATAATAGTTAATCAGTTGGATACACATAATTATTTGACCATTTCCTTATGTTGAAGATTAAAGTACTTTCCAGCCCTTATTGTTATGAATAACATCATTATGCACAAAGGATACACCTTCTCCTGGATCATTTCTCTTGAATAAGTTTCCTGGGGAAGATTCTGGGTCAAGGTAAGGACACATTGCTTTTGGGCAGGTGGAGAGCAGTTGACGATGCCTCAGGGGAGTCCCCATGGATAGTTCCAGTGCAATGCCATCAACATTGTCAAATATTCAGTGGCTTCGAGCCATGCTTTTCCACGTGAATTTCTATTAATTTCTACATTTTATTCTAACTGTAAACCAATCTAATTCATTACTTATTTTACTTTTTATTTATTTTAATTTTAATTTTTTTAAATTGACATAATAATTGCACATATTCATAGGGTACATAGTGATGTTTCAATACAAATAATGTATGGTGATCAGATCAGGGTAATGAGTATATCTGTCATGTCAAATGTTTATTATTTCTTTGTGTTGGGGACATTTAATATTCTCCTCGTAGTAATTTGAAGCTATATGATATATTATTATTATTATTTCATATGGAGTTTTGCTCTTGTCACCCAGGCTGGAGTGCAATGGCATGATCTTGGCTCACTGCAACCTCCGCCTCCTGGGTTCTAGCGATTCTCCTGCCTCAGCCTCCCGAATAGCTGGGATTACAGGCACGTGCCACCATGCCCAGCAAATTTTTGTATTTTTAGTAGAGATGGGGTTTCACCATGTTGGCCAGGCTGGTCTCGAACTCCTGACTTTAGGTGATCCATCCGCCTTGGACTCCCAAAGTGCTGGGATTACAGGCGTGATATATCATTGTTATTATATAGTCATCTTACAGTCATATAGAGCACTGGAACTTATTCCTCCTATCTAGCTGTAATTTTGTATCCTTTAATAAATATATCCCTATACTCTCCCTCCCGCTACTTTCACCAGCTAATTCTTATCTTAAAGAATTAACAACAGCAACAACAAAAACAACAACAACAACAACAACAACAACAACAAGAAAATCATGTAAGCCAATGTAAGCTCCTTGGATAGCTCTTAGTTCTGCAGTCTATTTGGGTTCTCCCATGTTTTAATATTGAACAGAGCAGCTGAGCCTGTAGCATGTGTACTGTGGATGGCACACTTCCCCTAATCTATCCTTCAAATCATGGAGCAGTGACCATTCATAGGGTGGTTGTTGTCTCCAGGACCCTACATCTGTTGACACTTTGGATCTCTGTTCTGAATCTTGCCTCCTGTGACTGCTACTCACTCCTTTCCCTCCCCACCCAACTGGACAGGACTCTGATCCCTTACTCCATTAAGGAAAGCTGATACCCTGTAAGTGATATCAGCTTTTTGGGTTTGGCTGGCCAATTTTACTGAAGACTTGGGCTAGTGGAAGAGGGTTGAAGCATAGATTAATACAAGGACATCAATGTTTTAAAAAACTCATGGTTCTCTCCCAGCTATGGGCTGGAAGAGGATAATGGAAACAACAAAACTACACTGGCCACAGTTTTACTAGGAACATCCTTCTGCCCATGGAAACCACACCCCAGAACCCAGTGACAGATACCCAGATGTCCACCATACATAAAGCACCGCATTCTTTTTTTTTTTTTTTTTTTTGAGACAGAGTCTCGCTCTGTGGCCTGGGCTGGAGTGCAGTGGCCAGATCTCAGCTCACTGCAAGCTCCGCCTCCCGGGTTCACGCCATTCTCCTGCCTCAGCCTCCCGAGCAGATGGGACTACAGGCGCCCGCCACCTCGCCCGGCTAGTTTTTTTTGTATTTTTTAGTAGAGACGGGGTTTCACCGTGTTAGCCAGGATGGTCTCGATCTCCTGACCTCGCGATCCGCCCGTCTCGGCCTCCCAAAGTGCTGGGATTACAGGCTTGAGCCACCGCGCCCGGCCTGCACCGCATTCTTGATTTAAAAGGCCACAGTGATAAAATGCATACTTTCTTTTAGTTATGAATAAGAATTATGGCGTCACACCAGGGTTCATCCTCTGACCTGGCCTGTGGGGAATACGCGGAAGCCTATTAGAGTGTCTGAGTTCAAATGCCATCCCTCCCACCAGCATTAGAGAGACCTGAGTCAGCTCACCCAAACCCAGGCTGAATCCCTGCTGGGCTCTGCCGCTGCCCATCTACCTCCTAGTAATCTACCCTGGGGCTAGGGAGAGAGCTTTCCAAGATCACTACTTTGGAAATCACTTTTTTTCCTTTAAGATGTAAAGAAACATATTCTAAAGTTTCAACTACTTCAAACCTCAGGGCTTTTGTGTGTATATGTGTGTGTGTTTTTCTTTTCTAAAACAAAAACTCTCATTTCTTTGAGATTTTTGTCTATTACCGAAATCAGGTGCTAAAAACTGAACTTGGTGTTACAAAGAATACTTTTATTTGCAAACACTAATCCTGCTAGCTACAGTTTCTGTCTTTTTCTGAAATTGAAAAAAATTTATAGATATCAAGCCTCAGAAGTAAAGTAGCTCTTATTTCTTCTGGACATTGTTTTAGAGGTTGGATTTTTGCTGGTTTTGCATAGTTACATGTTATAGCTCATCAACTATTTGTTGTCAAATCTGATGCCAGAAAGTAAAAGGTGAGGTGAGGTGCCTGATCTCTCTCATAGTCAGAGTTGGGAAAAGTCTTTTTTTTTTTTGAGACAGAGTCTCGCTTAGTCGCCCAGGCTGGAGTGCAATGGCGCGATCTCGGCTCACTGCAAGCTCCGCCTCCTGGGTTCACGCCATTCTCCTGCCTCAGGCTCCCGAGTAGCTGGGACTACAGGCGCCCGCCGCCTCGCCCGGCTAATTTTTTGCATTTTTAGTAGAGACGGGGTTTCACCGTGTTCGCCAGGATGGTCTCGATCTCCTGACCTCGTGATCCGCCCGCCTCGGCCTCCCAAAGTGCTGGGATTACAGGCGTGAGCCACCACGCCCAGCCGGGAAAAGTCTTGAACTAACTAGTCTTGAACTGCTCCTGTGTCTAGAGGTCCTTGGGGTCAGGGCATCCTCACTAGCTGTGGGTCAGAAGTGGCGCTGGGGTGCTGCTGAGCAGCCACCTGCGAGCCAGTGCACTTTCTGCTCCACTTCTCAGCAGCGGCCCACACCCAGGGGCGCTCCATATACAAACCCGCTCAGCTGCAGACTCCAGCACTGAGGAACAAGATTGGCAGTGAGAGGCGAGAGGGTCCTCAGGTGGTGTGGGAGCCCTTGAACTACTCTCGTTTCCAGCACTTACACAGAAGTGACACATTTCTTGCGATTAGGCCACGCGGATGACTGACAAGATGGCTTCTTTGTCTCTGGCTGCAGTCATACAGCAGTGCAGGTGCGATGGAACTCCTGATAACTGGAAGCTCCCACCGAGGGCTCTTTCATAAAATGTAGAGGAATTCAACTTCTGTTTGGCTAGATGAGAAGATAAAGTTGATGATCTTCCCACTTGTCATTAAATCGGGAGCCCGTGGGATCTTGGGGCTTGGCCTGGGCTGCCCTGGCCTTCAGGACTCACCTTGCACTGGACCCTGGTAGGAAACGGCCTCACTGCAAGGCCACTGCGGGCCATTTGAGTGTTTGTCAGGTTTACTAAGAGCAGTGATCTAGGAAAAGCAGTTCAGAAATCGAATTAATGAAAAGCAAACCTCCCTTTATATATATATTTTTTGGCATGGGCTGGCCTCTACTAAGCTGTTTGGGGTTGGTTGGCCTGGTTTTCCCCATTCACAACCATGGTATCAGCAGTGCCTTTTCTTTAATTTCAATTGATCTTAATTTGCTTCTAAACCTTTAATTTTAGCTTTATTTTCCTCCTACACCCTCTCTCAAAGCACTAGTGATTGAATAAACAACCAAGTATAAAAACACAACTTTGAAGGGCAGTGAGGGAACTCCTTGCACAGTGAAAGCGTCTCAGCGTATCATTAAGAGTCTGGCTGTGCAGTAAGCATCTCTTTTGTCCTGCATTGTTGTCTGAGTTTAAGAATGTGAGAATAGTGGCTGGGCGTGGTGGCTCACACCTGTAATCCCAGCACTTTGGAAGGCTGAGGTGAGCGGATCACCTGCGGTTGGGAGTTTGAGACCAGCTTGGCCAACATGGTGAAACCCCGTCTTTAGTAAAAATACAAAAATGAGCCTTGCGTGGTGGTGTGTGCCTGTAATCCCAGCTACTGAGGAGGCTGAGGCAGGAGAATCACTTGAATCTGGGAGGCAGAGGCTGCAGTGAGCCAAGATCACACCAGTACAGTCCAGCCTAGGTGACAGAGGGAGACTCTGTCTCAAAAAAATTAAAAAAAAGTGGCCGGGTGTGGTGGCTCATGTCTGTAATCTCAGCACTTTGGGAGGCCGAGGCAGGTGGATCACGAGGTCAGGAGATTGAGACCATCCTGGCTAACATGGTGAAACCCCATCTCTACAAAAAAAACCCACAAAAAACTAGCCAGGCGTGGTGGCGGGCGCCTGTAGTCCCAGCTACTTGGGAGGCTGAGACAGGAGAATGGCGTAAACCTGGGAGGCGGAGCTTGCAGTGAGCTGAGATCCAGCCACTGCACTCCAGCCTGGGCGACAGAGCGAGACTCCATCTCAAAAAGAGAATAAATAAATAAATAAATAGTAAAAATAAATAAAATAAAATAAAATGAGAAAAAAAGAATGTGAGAGTATCCAGTCTTCTAAAGGTATGGAAAACTGACTGGATTTCAAAGACAAGTCACCCAGTTTCTCATTTACCAATTTGACTGTTAGGCTGAAAAGAGAAAATAATTCTCTCTAGGTTACTCTTTTGCTGAAATTGTTACCAGCATATTGGAGAGAAAATGACAAGATCATCAAAAAGCTAGGTTTGGGAGATTTTATTTAGGATGGTGGATTTACGTGGCTTCTGTGCAAAACGAAAACCAAAAATAATAACAATAAAACAAAGACTTATTTTCCCAAGAGGCTTTTCCTTCTTACTTGTGAATGCAGCTCTCCTTGGGAAGCCTGCAGTTCCCTGGCATAGTTATTTACTTTGGCCCAGATAGGCCAGGGTTTTTCAATTACAGGAAAGGTTTTAAAAACAACAAACAACAACAAAACCATCACAGTAACAATAATGTGAGAGACCAGAGGCAAAGGCAGCCTTAAGCCTTGTTTTTATGAGATTGTATTGGAGGCTGAGGCTGTTGATTGGGGAACTGGTCCTCGTGAAAGGCACATTTCTTTTTTCAATTTGGAACTCTGGGGGCTCTTTTCAAGGAAACCTTGCCCGAGGTCAGTGAGTGTCCTCTCCTCTCTCTGCTTCATTCCTGTCAGGGATGATTTAATCCTCCCCAGCTGCCTGCTGTTGGCTACGCCAGAGGGGTCCCTTGAGGGGTAGCACCTGTGCCTGGTCCTACCTGATTCTGGGGCTGTCCCGGCCAGAAAGCACCTGTCATCCTCCAGGTTTGAACTTGGAGCTCCTGGGAGAATTGAGCCTGTGTGTTCTTGTGCCTACCTACTTGGAAAATAACCATTCCTTAGGGATGAGAGGGAAGCAGCCAGGAGGTACGGTGCCCTGTTCCGGACCCACGGAATGACGTCTGAGTGGCAGCTCACGGGGGCTGCTACAAAAGATCCCAGATGGAAGCTAAAATAGCGCTGTGCTGTGATCCTGGCAGGCCCTGACAGTACACTCTCTCCTTCTGCACTTTGTCACATCGGCTGAGCCAGATGGTGTCAGAGTATGCTCTTTTTCCCTGCCAACAATCATGCACTTGAGACCAGGATATCAGTCCGATTTCACACACCCTGCATGACAGAACTTCTTACTCCCATTTCACAACTACAGAAAATGAGCCAGGAAGGGTGGTTAACTTGCACAGGCCCATTTGAGGGGAAGCAGCAGAGCTGTGCTGAGACTCGATTTTATCTGATGCCTGAGCCCCTGGCGCTTCTGGACAGGTTTCTCGAGTAAACAACACCAATACAGCACTCTGAATGTATCTGATGAAGATTGGAGCGGGTGAGCTAGGAACAAATGCCACCAGACTATGAGAATTAGGAAACACTCTTGCACATGCTAGGGGTGTCAGGAACTACTGGACGTATTGCCACAGCACAGCCTTGAACTCCGTGTCTACAACACACATTGGCATGGGTGGTGTGAATCCCAAATTCCAGGTGGGGTTAGGCGCTGCCCTTACTGCTTCTGTTGCGGGATTTCCTTGTTTCCGGTGGTAATTCGATTATCCTAACATACTATTCTTTTGATACATCACATTATATTGATGCTGGACATCTTTTTTTTTTTTTTTTGAGATAGAGTTTCTCTCTTGTCACCCAGGCTGGAGTGCAATGGCGCCATCTCAGCTCACTGCAACCTCCACCTCCTGGGTTCAAGCAACTTTCCTGCCTCAGCCTCCTGAGTAGCTGGGATTACAGGTGCCAGCCACCATGCCTGGCTGTTTTTTGTTTGTTTTGTATTTTTAGTAGAGATGGGGTTTCACCATGCTGGCCAGGCTGGTCTCGAACTCCTGACCTCAGGTGATCCATCTGCCTTGGCCTCCCAAAGTGCTGGAATTACAGGCATGAGCCACCATGCCCAGCAGATGCTGGACATCTCTTAATAAATTCTAAGCCAGATGTGGTGGCATACGCTTGTATTCTCAGTTACTAGAGAGGATGAGGCGGGAGGATTGCTTCAGCCCAGGAGTTCTAGGTTGTGGTGAGTCACGATCCCCCTCCAGCTCTCCGGCCTGGGTGACAGAGTGAGCCCTCATCTCAAACAAAACAAAATGAAATGAAACAAACAAACAAACAAAACCCACCACCAACAAAACAAAACCAACAAACAAAAAACCCCAGATTCTAAGTAGTAATATGGCTAAATCCAAAGGGAACTCGAATTACTAACCCTTTTTGGGTTCATGCCATCTGTTGACTGGCGTCTACTCAGAAGGGATGCACAGTTCATGTAAAGCCAGTCGATGCGTCCAGTGTTGTATTGTCCTTGACTCAGTGTGGTCTGTGCTTGCAAACAGTACATGTATTAAGGCTTACTTGGTTTTCTATTTTAAGGAGTTAGTGTAAGAATTAACTTTTTTCTCTATTTTTTCCTTCTATAACTTGCCCATCGAATTCTTTCCAGTTGTGTCATTAGAAGCCTGGTGATTACATGCATGACAAGTATTTCTTTGTTTAGTTATCCTCTTTTTTTCTTATTTTTAGTGTTCAGACTTGACAATTCGTATATCTTAAAATATCTTTTCATTTTCTTTGAAACATGTGTTTTGTAATTTCAAAACTGCTGAAATTACACTTCACTCATCCATAACTTTGATCAATTTTCTGCTCTCTTTTTGTTTTACTAAAATTAAATTTACCCTTTTTTACACTTTCATTTACTTTTGAGTTGTATAATGTTTTATCTTTTTTTTTTTTAAAGTCTCCATTCAAATAGCCTAATGTCATTGTTAAATCACTCTTTTTTACCTCCTTGTACATAAAAGGTCATTTTGTTATAAAATAAAAGTAGTAGGGCCTCTTTTTGGACTTCCCATGCCACTGCGTATATTTACATTTCTGTTTTGCACCAATTTTACATTTTTTAAAGCACTGAAATGTCATACTATGTTCTAATATTTTGTAGCATTAGAATTTTTCATAGCTCTTCTTTCTTCTTAGGAAATATTTGTTTTTAAAAACATGTTTACTTACCAATTATATTTTAGAGACATTTTGACTTAATAATTTATTCAATTGGTATTTTGGTTATATTTCCATTTAAATATAAATAGGAGCTTGGGATGAGAGCATCCTCTCACCATTCCTCTTTCCTCATTCCCTGGAGTCTTCTTGGCTGACTCCAGGGTGCCAGTGGAAGGAGTATACTGCTTGATGTCCTGTATACCTACCTCCCTGCTAGTTTCCTTGTGGCTGTGGCTTTCCATAGAGTACCTGCACTCAGCCATGGCAGAAAAAGCACTACGTCCTAAGTCACTAGTGCAAACATTCTAACTCGATCATCATAATTGTGGATTCAAAAAATGTCCATAAATGTATATATTTAGCTCCATTAAAAATAGTTGTGTTTAGCTGAAAATGCTATATCAATACCCTAACGATTGATGCTTAATTTCTAGTTTTTTTGCAATTGAAACAATATTAAAATAACTCTTTTATACCTATTTTAGATACTTTCTCAATTGTTTCCTCATGAAAAATCTATCAAATGAGAATCTTCGGGTCGAAGAGCATGCACATCTCACAATTTTAAAACATCTTGCTTACTTGACTTCCTGAAAGGTTATACCAATATGCATCTCCTTTCAGTGTTCATACTTCATTTTGATTATTTGTGTGTCTCCTTTGAGTACTTGAGTGGAGAAATTATTCCTCATTCATCTTTATAATGCCAAAGTCTCTAGCTCGATGTTTGAGAAAGTGCTAAATAAGTGTTCATTGAATGCATTTTGAAAGAAAAGCAATTATTTTTCAATAGAAAGCCAAAAAACAACGCTACTTCTCACAAAAAAAGAGAGAAAGAAGAAAAAATTGGTTTATTTCTTTCTATCAGTATCCAACTAACTAAAAGGTTTGCAAAAAGTTTACTTGGGGAAGGAATTTTGGACTTTGATGGAGAGACGTTTGGAAGCCTGGACTTCTAAGTGTAAAGGATCTAGGCAGATCAACTGTAACTATATTGCTATTTGGCACTTGGACTCTCTCTTAGCTTTGACTTGTGCTTTGTTGGAACCCCTTGCGTGAACACTGGACTGTGTTTTCCTGCAGTGCTTAACAATAAGAACTTCAAAATACATCTGGGAAAGTCCCCTCTTTTGAGAGGTTGGCATCTGGAGGCCCCAAATGCCCCAAAGAGACACAATAGAATTTCATGCTTCCTTCAAAGCCCTTTGTTTCCAGAGACAAGGGCAACAGACTAATTATGTGCTTTACTTTAGCTTCCTTGATATTCTAAACTTACGGTGTTTTCCTCTTCTCTCAGACAATGAGATCTTCTGGCTAGCTCCTCCCTTTGAAAGGCTCTCTTTCTTTCTTATTCATTTACAATTTTATTTTTGTACCTAAGCGTTTTATTATTTGTGGTTTTTAGTTGCAACCAAATCACATACCGCATGAGCCACTTGGAGGATTTAAAAACGTATTTAAACTCAGTTTGGAAATTGTTTGTTCAAGACAGATGGAAAATTACATATTTAATCTGTGGGCCTGAGCTTCTGTCCAGGTACCATCACAAATTAGTTCCAAGATATTGCACGAAATAATAACTTTATGACATGCAAGATGTAAAACTGGCACAGTATTACCTATCTCACTGGTTGTTGTGAGGATGAAATAATGAATGAGCAAGTGCTTGCAAATGCTCCATGGTTATGTGGACGAACTACTTAAGGATAGGGCTTGGTCTTCACGTCTGAATTCCCAGGAAAGCCTCATTCAGGAGTTGTGTATGGCTCTGCTTCATTTAGTTTCACAAGGACATTCATTCTATCCTTCTGGACAGAAACTAGGTCATGTTGGTTCACTGCTATTTCCCCAGTCCCTGTAACAGTGCCTGACGTAGTACACAATTCCGAATGAATGAATGAGTGAAAACACTTATTTTTATGGCTTTAGTACACCACAGTTTATTGATCTATTCTCCCATTGATGGGTTTTGCATGACTTCCAATTTTTTTTTCTTTCACAAAAACGATGAATGCTGTGTAAACACTTTTGAGCATTGAGCATACCGCTTGGTTCACGTATATAATCCCTTCTTAACAACTGTGTATTTGGTTAAATCATATGGTTTTCTTAAGGTTGAAACCAGTCTAATCTAACAAAATTAATATGGTTCAATTTACTACATGGTTATTGAATTATTGAGTTTAGCTTACTAATATTGTCAAATTGCTGTCCAAAGTTCCTGTTTATCCATATGGTAACTGACAATGAGTATTGTCAGACTTTTTACATTTTCCCGAATTGGTGGATATAAAATGATGATCTCATTGGGGTTTAATTTGCATCTGCTTGAGTACTACTGAAACTGCGCATCATATAAGGTGTTCATATTTTGCTCCTATCTGATCATTTCTTTTGATTGTGTTTGATTTTATCATTTCCTACTCATTGATTTGTAGGCATTTGTAGGTATTACAGACACTCCATTGTCAGTTATATATGTTGAAATGGATCCTTCTAAGTCTATGGTTGGTCTATCCACTCTTCAGATGGCTTTTCTGAAGAACAGAGATTTTAAATTTGTAAATAGCTTGTTTCTTTTGTTTATGATTTTTGTGTCTTATTTAAGCATAAACAAAATATAAAGAAAACTGTATGTTTCCTTCTGAACATTTTTCTAAAGTTTCTTTTACTTTTGGCTGGGTGCGGTGGCTCACATCTGTAATCCCAGCACTTTCGGAGGCTGAGGAGGGCAGATCACTTGAGGTTAGGAGTTCAAGACCAGCCTGGCCAACATGGTGAAGCCCCATCTCTACTAAAACTACAAAACTTTGCCGGACATGGTGGCATATGCCTGTAATCCCAGCTGCTTGAGAAACTGAGACAGAATAATTACTTGAACCTGGGAGGTGGAGGTTGCAGTGAGCTGAGATCGTGCCACTGCATGGCAGCCTGGTTGGCAGAGCAAGATTATCTAAAAAAAATAAAAAGAAAGTTTCTTTTATTTTTTATTGAGACAGGTTCTCACTTTGTCATCCAGGCAGGGTGCATCGGTGAGAACACAGCTCACTGTAGCCTCAACTCCTTGAGCTCAAGCAATCCTCCTGCCTCAGCCCCTCAAGTAGCTGGGACTATAAGGGCACACCATCATGCCTGAATAAGTTTTGTATTTTTTGTAGAGATGGGGTTTCTCCATGTTGCCTAGGTTGGAAGTTTTTTTTTTTTTTTTTTTTTTTCACATTTAGAGTTTTGTATGTGATGATGACAAAGACCTAATCTATCCCTGCCCCCTCCATCTCTACTTTCAGAATAACCAGTTTTATAGCACAATTTGTTGCAGAAGAAATTATTCTCCTTTTGATTTGTCAACCACCATTCTCGTATGTCAAGTTTCCAAATATGCACAGCTCTATTCCTAGGCTGTTTCAAAGGTTACTTTGCTTATTAAGAAACTAATAGCATGGTGTTTTAATTACTATTATTTTACATAGCTTTGTTATGTGAAAAGACAAGTTCTTTCAACCTGTTGATGAAAATTGTCTTGGGTATTTTTGATCATTGTTCTCCCAAATACATTCTAGAATCAGCTCATTAAGTATGATAACAGCAGCAAAATCAGAACAAGTAAAACAAACAAAAACCTTTTAGGAATTCCATTAGAATTGCATCAAGCCTATAGATCAATCTGGGTAGGATTAACATTTTTATGATACGGAGTTTGTTTTGTTTTTGACATGGACTTTCACTCTTGTTGCCCAGGCTGCAGCAGAATGGCGCAATCTTGGCTCACTGCAACCTCCGCCTCCTGGGTTCAAGCAATTCTATTGCCTCAGCCTCCTGAGTAGCCGGGATTACAGGCATGCACTACCACGCCCGACTAATTTTGTATTTTTAGTAGAGATGGGGTTTCTCCATGTTGGTCAGGCTGGTCTTGAACTCCCAACCTCACGTGATCTGCCCGCCTCGGCCTCCCAAAGTGCTGGGATTACAGGTGTGAGGCTCCGTGCCCATCCGGTATGGAGTTTTTTTTAATGCAGTAATGATATTCATCTGTTCATATATTTAGCTTCTCTTTGCTGTCTTTCAATAAAGTTTTATAATTTTCTTCATGAAATAATTGCACATACTTTAGTTAAAATTTTCCCCCAGATGCTTTATCTTTTGTTGATAATACAAATCATATGTTATTTTAAAACACCTTTTTTGATTAATACTTGCTATTGTGGAGAGTTATTGTGAGGTAGGTATTGGATTCTCCTCCTGTGAAAGTAAATTCAGAATTTTCTTCCTGTAATATAATATTGTAATATGGTGCAATTGTTGTGCTATATATTTTGAGGCTAAATTATTAAGTATACACATGCATTACATTATTATAGTTTTTTGGTATCAATCTTTTTGTTATGTATTAATCCTCTCAATCATTGATTGATATCCTTATATATTGACAAGGATAACAACATTCTGTGTCTTAAAATCTTTGTGTGATATTAACATAACTAATTTGTTTAATATTTGTCTACCATATCTTTTTCGTCTCTTTAATTTTAACGATTCTATGTCCTTATATTTTAATTGTATCCATTCTAAATAACATATAGCATTTTTTGAAATCAAATATATCAATCCCTCTCTCTATATATATATCACAAACATATATACATATGTATTTGCAAAATTTGTTGTTTAAAGGCCATTTTGTTGGTTGCCATTTTTCTTAATCCTACTTTTTTCTCTTAGAACTTTGTAAATATTGATGCATTCGCATCTAACGTGGAATGTTTTGAGGATATGTTTAAGGCCAGACTGAATTTTTTCTCTTATTGTTAGTGAGTTGCCTTCTTTTTTTTTGTCTGTCTAGACACCTGTAGTAGTCTTTGTTTCTGAAGTTCAATAGCTTGAAGTTTAATGGCCATAGTTTAACTATGACTTGTTTTATTTTTCTGAAATACAGTATATGCTTTCATTCTGCAGATGAAATCTTCTCTATTTCAGGGAAATTCTGCTATCTTATATCTTTGAGGAATAACTTCAAAAAATATTTTATTCCATTTGTTGGATTGTTTACTTTGGGGATGCCAATTTTCCTTATGTTGTATAGTCTTTGTTTTTCAAATATATTAGCTTTTGTGTCTTAATATTTTTGCCTTTAAAAGGTTTTTAAAAATCATTGTTGTTATTGTAAGCTGTTTCTTATTCCAAAAGTTGAAATTTAACTAGTATGTATTTTCTTTTTATGGTTTGTAAATCATTTAACATTCCAGTGATGATTTTTTTTTGTTTTTTGTTTTTCCTTAGATCCACAATCTCTTTTTTCACTTATTTGTTTATATCTTTTTTTTGAGCCCTTGTATTCTGAATATTTGTCCTTATTAAAGTGTTCTTCTTAATGAGGCACTTGTAAAGAAATTCTTCATTTTATTTGAGTTGTTTCTTATCCAGGCATGCTTTATAACTTTATTTGGTTTGCTTTATCTGTTTTTGTTGGTTTCTTTCCTTCCTAATGTTTAGATAGGAGCTGTGCACTTTGTTTTATTGCCACCCATGGTTGGGGAGTTCAGCCCAGGTATTATATTTGTTCTTGACTCTCTTTTCAATAAATCAGGGATGAGTTTTATTTCTCCCTCAATATCTAGTGTGATCCCTGAGCATATCCTGTATGCTCTAATCATCTATAGAAGGAGAAGATTGGAAATGGTCACGAGGGCCAGGGAGAAGAGTGAGGGAAATCATCTGAGATGCAATACAACCTTCTTTATTAGACCAGTTGGGCTCTGTGCTCTCCTTTGAAAAATTGTTCAACATTTTATGCCATGTTCAGTTCATCTAGTTGCGGAAATTGTTCTCCAGCTTTGGATTCTTCTCACATTTTGTATGTAGTCGTAGAGGCTTCCCCAAGAGTCAGCCTCATTGTTCACTTTCCTTGTTTATTTGATCATTCTCGGTAGCAGTTTTTCCAACTCCTCTATTAGAAGCAGGAGATAAGGAGACTCCTTTGGGGTGCTCATCTCCATGGATGGGTACTGGGGATAGTTAACAGGATTGTGAGGGGACTTTGTTATAGCTTTAGAGATTGTCACCTGAGTCCGGGTTGAGGCATGGTAAGCTTTTCTTTCTTTTTCTTTTCTTTTTCTTTTTTTTTTTTTTTTTGAGATGGAGTCTGGCTGTGTTGCCCAGGCTGGAGTGCAGTGGCCGGATCTCAGCTCACTGCAAGCTCCGCCTCCCGGGTTTACGCCATTCTCCTGCCTCAGCCTCCCGAGTAGCTGGGAGTACAGGCGCCCGCCACCTCGCCCGGCTAGTTTTTTTGTATTTTTTTAGTAGAGACGGGGTTTCACCGTGTTCGCCAGGATGGTCTCGATCTCCTGACCTCGTGATCCGCCCGTCTTGGCCTCCCAAATGGTAAGCTTTTCTAATCTGCTCTAGAAACATTTTTTCTTTCTTTCTTTCTTTTCTTTTTTTTTTCCGTTCTGGTAGTTTTTTTGTATTAGGCAAATACAAGTTTATTCCTGCCTCCTCTAATTTATTTTCTTTTCTCTCCCCCACCCCACCCATTTTGTCTGAAAGAAGAAAAAGTCTGTGAGGAAGTTTCAATGTATCATTCTATGCAGAAGTTCTTTTTGTGTACATGTTCATCTGTATGTATTGCTAATGTCTTCCCAAATGCCACTGTGGCTCAGCTGTGTTGACGGAACGATGGAAAGGTTTATGTTCATGCTCGGGCCACAGGGTGAGAGGAATGGGAGTGGAACAGGGATCTGGGCATCCACGAAATTCGTGGTGAGAAGTGCCTTGCGGATGGGAAGCGCCGGGGTACAGGACTGAGCACTTCCACACTCTGCTGGTTGGAGCTTCTCTCCTGGAAGAGTAGGAGGGCTTTGTGGTGGTTTGGTAGTGGGGGGGCATTGTTTTGTTAACTGCTAATAGGTTTACCAGACGGTTATTTTTCTTGAGAGGAGAGCCTGTGGCAGCATCTGCATCAGTGCCATTTGGATAGCAGAAGTGCCAGTTTCTGCTTCTGCTTGGGTCACTTCCTGGTGTTAAGAAGTCAGCACTGGACGATCTGAGATGTGGGAGATACGATGAAACCCTAGCATTAATCAGACAGCATTCCTATTTAACAGGGATAAGATTCAAAATGTTAAGCAAGATTCAAGGATAATAATGACACATAAGAAGAAAAACGTCACATAAAAATGTGATGAGAAAGGGAAGGCTGCCTTTGCACCCCGGAGAGAAATAGTCTTATGAAAGGGTGATTCACTCACGCACAATGGAAAATGACGCAGCAGAACTGGTGTCTGGCTGCTTTTCTCTTGAATGGAGCAACTTCAGACTCAGAACAATGAAAGATATTTTTTCACTTGTGCTTTTCAGAAGGGCCAGTGACCAGCTTGTAAACAAAACACTCTGAGATACTGTTTTTTAGGTTTAATTGGAATTCTGTTATTATTTCAAGATCCTTAGAGATCTCAACGATAAGATTTTCTTCCAATATTATTTTCATTTGAAACTAGAGACTGTTGATTTTTAAGACTGCACTGATAAATGTTTGTGATTTTAGAGTTGCTACTGACTATTTTAATTTGGCTTTGGCAGGGTCCTTTAAATGATGTTGTCTTGGTGTGAAGGGAACAATATCCGGATACTATAAATAATAGATCGATAAATTAATGGCATGAACGATTTAGAAATAAAAAGGCAAATATAAAATTGGAGAAAATATTTGTAATACTATAAGCCACGAAAAGGCTGAATTCTCTAGCTAAAAAATTAAATAGAAAATGATGCTTTTTAAGTCAGTAAAAATAAAGAACAACTTAATAGAAAAATAGGAAACTGGAAGAACAAAGAATTAATAAGCAAGGAATTATTATATGCTTAAATTATGAAAAATGCTTGATCTAAGTAATTAAAGTTATCATTATGTTTTTGCATATCAGCTTGACAAAAAATTAAGTTTGTTAATCCTAGGTGTTATTGAAAGTGTAATCAGAGTAAATGATAATTGGTTTAGTTTTTAATGAGGGCATTTTGGTTATATCCATCCAAATTAAAAATCCACATTAAAAATCATATACACTTTAGTGCAGTAATCCCATTTAGCAATGGTACCTCATGGATATACTTACAAAAGTCAGCCAAATATGTAAAATAAAACCTCATGAAGTTAAAAGTTGGGATTCACTGAATTGCATCTGCTTGATTTCATAATGTGCATTGGTTTTAGTATGTTGCTGTTCTGCTATCTGTAATCAACTATAATAGAGTAATATATTTGGTGGTTTTGGACCAAAATGCATGCTACACATGTGTCTGACTTTGATGGCCTTTACCTTTTCAAGAAAACTGTTGCAAACTTGAGCAAAATTTTCCTAGTTGTAATATTTTAATAGTGTCATGTAATGTAAAACATTTAGAAATACTCCTAAGAGAGTTTTCGATG
Organism: Macaca thibetana thibetana; assembly: GCF_024542745.1. Classification (NCBI taxonomy): domain Eukaryota; kingdom Metazoa; phylum Chordata; class Mammalia; order Primates; family Cercopithecidae; genus Macaca; species Macaca thibetana. The sequence goes on from NC_065580.1 coordinate 118,329,041, forward strand.
TCAAGCGGAAATGCTTCTCTTCTAAGTAAATACCACCCTAATTGATTAAAAAAAAACAAAGAAACAAAAAAAAATCCTCATGATATCACTGGCCCCAAAGAGAAAAACATACAAATTTTCATGATGAAGTGATTGGTTAAAGAAATAAAATCCTACAGTGGAATATTATGTAGTCTTTAAAAGTAACAAGGTAGAACTATAAGTGCTGTTATGGAAAATTGGTTCTAACACATAATACATATACATGTATTTTGTAAATAGATAGTTTATCCTATAGGAGAATGGTTGTAATTTTTGTGTTCTTTTAAAATTTCTCAACCATACATATGTTTGTTTACATATTTATAATGTCAAAGGTTATATGAGTCTTGGGTCTATAAACCATTTTCTATTTTCTTTATAACTGCTTGTCTTAAAAATAGCTATCATATGTTATTAAAAATGAAAAAGAACAAAAAACCCAAGAAAATTATGTGTTTATTCTTCTTAATGCTATCAAGTTATCATTTAATATGAGGTATATTTTTTATTTTGCTTATGTATATTCAGTCAGAATTAATGATAGAATCTTCCCCCACCACCTCCCTACCCCAATACTCTTGTAACTTATTAATTTGTTACAGAGAATGACCAAAATGACTTAAATAAATAGTTATCTCCTGAGTGTCCTTGACCTTTCTTTATAGTTTAATTGTGGTCCCTTGAACCAGAGGGCAATCTGCAGACATTTTCTTTGTTATCAGAATGTGTGAAACTGGGTTTCAGGACTGTGTCAGAGAACTTTTTAATCATGATGCACTTTTTGGCACAAGAAATACCTCCTCATGGATTATTTCAAAGATGGTGATTTATTTTTAATTTTTAATTTTTTTTTGAGATGGAGTCTCACTCTGTTGCCAGACTGGCGTGCAGGATGTTGCGATCTTGACTCACTGCAACCTTCACCTCCCGGGTTCAAGCAATTCTCCTGTATCAGCTTCCCGAGTAGCTGGAATTACAGGTGTGTGCCACCACTCCTGGCTAATTTTTTTTTTTTTTTTTTTTTTGTATTTTTGGTAGAGATGGGATTTCACCGTGTTGGCCAGGCTGGTCTTGAACTCCTGACCTCAAGTGGTCCATCTGCCTCAGCCTCCCAAAGTGTTGGGATTACTGGTGTGAGTCACCATGCTCGGCCAAAGAAGGTGATTTCTTTTCTTCTTTAATTACACCAGGGATGGAAAAACTCTTTTCCACCTGTGTTTTGTCTTGATGGCTTTAGGCCACTCATCTGGTCACATTTAGATCTGCCTACAGGGAAGGATTACTGTAATGGGATATGACCATAGCAGTTCAAAGAATAAAGAAACCAAAGTGACCAGAAGTTCATGTTAGTTCAAAACATTATAACTGGGAATCTGAAAGAGTAAGACATCCTCTTCGGTGTTTGATGGAGCATTCTTAACTTGCAGATTTTTAGGTTTTTGTTTGTGCATTTGTTCAATAGCTTGCCTATTTTTTGTCTGGCTATAAACTTTTGTATTTGTAAAATGATGTCATCTGAATTCAGTACAAGATTATCCACCATAAAAAAAGTAAAGAACGATGACAGTAAAATTAATTTTATGATAATTGAGGCTTTTCTATTAATTTTTTGAGCTATACCTTATAGTTGGTGATTTTTTCCTCAAATGATTAAATTCCATGTGTCAATGGCAGTTCATTTTCTTTTAACTTTGAAAATTTAAGGTTGTACAAATTATTGCAATCATTTCAAGTAGCTCTTTTGTAGTCTGTGTCAAGAGATTTTACTCCAGTAATCTTAGTTTTAGGAGTTTATTCTAATTTTAAGACAATAATTCAAATGAAAGATTATTTATACACAAAATGTTCCTTAATAGAAGAATGTGTGAATTATGGCGTATTCATTAGGTAAGAATTTTATGCAACAAGTAAGCTGATAGTTATAAACCTCATGAGGCAATATTGAAAAATATGCATAAAAAGAAGGAAAATGAGAAGTGGATGCTACCACCAAAGCCAGCAAAATTACTATTTGGGTAAAAAAGTCAGAAACGTTAAAGAAATTAGAAAAATAAAAATAGTTGCTATGTTGAAGTATGGGAAATATGGGTGAAGTTATTTATTTCTTTAATTTCTCTGTCATAAGTTCTGCAATAAATAAAAATGTACAGAAAAAGGAAAGAAGCAAAGCTGGGTCTGATGGGAGAAGAACAAGGAGATGACACAGTCACAGATCTGGGTGCAATGATAAATAAACTAGGCCTTTTCTGTGGGATCCTGTCCCAAATGACTGTTCTGAGACACAAAGCAGGGATTACAATGACCTCCTTCAATAGACGAAAATATTGTAATATTTTACAATTTATTCAAGTGGTATTGTTTTTTAAAAAATTTTTCTAGGTCCTTTTCCTTGCTGAATTCTTCTGGCCTTGTATCCTGTTTATAATTCTGACAGTACTTCGTTTTCAAGAACCTCCCAGATACAGAGACATTTGTAAGTTTTACTTTTTATATACTTTTTGAATTAATCTTTGGAGAAAAAAACTCATAGCACTCTTTCTCGTTTTTTTATAAACTCTGAATGATGAGTAAAACGAATAGATAGGGTTTCATTATGACAATAACAACATATTTGGAGTATATGTCAATAAGCCACAATTTAGGCTTTGTCTTTTAAGAGTGATATTTACACAGGTTCACTCAATCTAGCACACAGATTTATTCTTCCAATTAAAACTGACACAGTTTGGGAATAGGTAAATAGCCATTATAAATATAGAAAGAGTAGAAGAAGTATAAGTGGGAGATGCAGTTCACTGTTTATCAGCATGATACTGATAGTAATGTTGATGGTGATGATGATGGTGGTGAGAAAATAATGATGCTGATGATATGATGATGATGGTGAAGATAGTGATGATGGAGATGATGGTGATGATGATGATAGAAATGATGATGGTGATGATAGTTATAATGGTGATGAAGATAATGATAGTGGTGATGGTGATGATAGAGATGATAGTAATGAAGGTGATGATGATGATGAAGATGATGATAGTGATGATGATGTAGATGATAGTAATGATGGTGATGATGATGGAGATATGATGATGGAGAGGATGACAGTGATGATGGTGATAATACTAGAGATAATAGTAATGATGATTAAGGCGATAGTGATGATGGTGATGACAACAGTGGTGATCTTGATGGTAATAAAGATGATAGTAATAATGATGGAGATGATCAGGAAAATAGTGATGATGGTGATGATGATGAAGACGATGATAGTGATGAGACTGATTATGATGGAGATAATAGTAATGATGGTGATTATGATGGAGATGACAGTGATGATGGTAATGATAATGGAGATGATAGTGATGATGGTGATGATAATGGAGATGATAGCAATGATGGTGGTGATGATGATAATGGAGATGATGGTGGAGGTAATGATGATTGTGATGATGATTACAATGGAGATGATAATAGTGATGATGGTGTTGTTGGTGATGATAGTGAAGGTAATGATGGAAATGATGATGATGGTGATGATAGTGATTACTATGATGATATTAACAGTTGTGATGGTGATGCTCTGATACACTATTACTGGTAACTTCCTGTGCCTCAGAAAAGTGGTCAGATGAACCATTTTGTTTATCTGCGTTGAAACCTTAACAAAATCACTCCTTGAGAAATAATGGCCTGCTTTGTCTCTATCAGGCTATACCACTTGTATGTATAATGTGGTTGACACTGTAATCATTACATCAGTGAGGGATTATTAAGTGTGGGATTTACCAAAATAGTGTGTCAGTTATATTTAGGTTTTACACATATTAGGACCATTCCTATCAGTTTGTCTTTGTTGTTTGGGGATTTTCCTGTGTGTTGCAGAATGGAAAAATGTAAAACCATGTGAGTAAAATAGCATTTAGGAAAAGATAAAAGCTTTTCAGGGTTTCTACTTTATTATTTATTTATTCAATAAATATGTATTGAGCGCCTTTTGTGTTTCAGGCCTTGCTGAGAATAGAATGGTGGACAAGGCATTTTCCCTCCCTTTACAGAGCTCATTGTAGGGCCAGACTATTACAATGCAGTGGGAAAATTGCCATGATGGGATTTTACACAGGGAGCCGTGTGAGCACACAGGAGGGATGGCCAATCCATTCTAAGGAAAGGCATCTGAGGCAATGTGCAACTTTGTCAGAACAAGGGAGTGCAGAGGAGAAATTGTTTAGGCAGGGCAGACAGCATGGACAAAAGCCTAAAGTGCAACCAAAAAAGGCAGAGATATGGCTGGAGAAGTAAGCAGGGTCAAATAAAGGGCTTTGTATGATGTTGAGGATGGTGAACTCTCAAAGAACATGAAGGAGCCATTGGAAGGTTTCAGGCAAGGTCATAATAAAATGAGCATTTAGGGGTCACATTCTGGATACTGGAAAAGGTTGAATTAGGGGTGGGTGGAAAGCAACACTACAGAAGGCAAGATCAACTTGTGGAGCTCTGGAGTAACCAGGCAAGAAATGGTTGTGCCCTGAAGCAGGGGGAAGAGGCCAGATTTAATGGACATGAAGGAGGGAAGATGGGCAGAAACAACTGTCTGGATGCATGAGGACAGGGAGGTCTTTGACTGGAACAGTTGAGTGGAGAGTGCACTCCCACCAAACTGACAGGGCACAGGACGTGTAGGGGATTTGGGGAGCTGTGCTCAGCATGACCATCTTGAGTCTGAGGGACTCTTGAGATTGTCAGGGTGAGCCACCTAATCAATCAGATTATGAATTTGGAATCACATAGATGAGGACACCTAAGAAGGAGAAACTTCCAGAATATAGGCCTCAGGAAGAGCACATTCAAGGGATAAACAGAGGAGACAATAAGCAGCAACCAGAGTGCTGGAAGGCAAACAGAGATTTGGAGTCTGCCTGGGAAGCATTGAAAGAAGGAGGCATGGCAGAGTGACAGGTGCTGTTGCTGTGTCCTGCAGGAGTAGATAAGGGCTGACAAGTTCTCCAGGGCAGTTCACTGGAGGGATAGGATGAGGAGGGCCAGGCTGCAACAGCCTGAAGAGCAAAGTGGGTGAGAAAAGGAAAGGTAAGTGATAAAAAAAAAAAAAAAAAAAAAAAAAAAAAAAACAAAAACAAACCAGGAGTACTATGCAGGAGAAATGGGCAAAACACGGCAAAAAAAGCTTGCATGCAACCAGAGGATAACATGGTATCAAGACTGATAAGAAGCCTCAAAATGATAGTGGCTAATGCAAAATTGTGAATGATTTAGTTGTAAATGATAGAGAGCACTAAGTCTGCCATCCAGTGTGGTACTAGCTCAGTCCTGCCTTATGGAAAGAGCAGCTTATGATGTTCCTTATCCTCAAAGTTTCCATCCATCCCTTAAACATTTATCAAGCTCTTGCTTTGTATCAGGAGTGCAGTCCAACAAAGATGTGGCCCAAAGAAACACTGGAAATATTTCCCAGAGGTATGCAGATGAGCTTTCCTACAGAAGGGAAGGCTTTGTCAGAGTCTCAAAGGGGCTCAGGAGTCAAAAGTGATCAAGGACTGCAAGTTGAAGCTCCATCAAGCCCCCCATCAGCTCTGTGGGGATGAGCATGGCGGGCAACTTTTGTGAACCTCTTCTCTATAAAGACAGCAAATTTCTCCTGGCTCCCAGGGCTGCTGTGAGGGCTTGGAGAGAAAGCCGGTCAGGAGCATGCACTCAGCACCAGGCCTGGCATGGAGATGATTTAAAAAATGCCCATCCCCCTCCCTCATGCTTCCCACTGTTTTGGGGTGACCTGATGTTACCATGCCAGGTCTTTAATCTTGGAGAGAAAATGTGTCCAGGGCTAAAGTCCCCAGTTTCTGACCCATTGAGCACTCTCTGTGGGGCCATCATTCCTGATGTGTTCCTGGAGAGAGAGATGGGACACAGAAGCCATGCCAAGGAAATGCACTCTCTGGGCACTGTTGCTGACCCCTGAAGTCACCACTGTGTGGAAGATGTTCTGTGTCTGTCCTGTTACAGGAAGAGCTGGCCCCATTCTTATGCTGTGACTGAGAAGGACCTTAGGAAAGGTGATGTGGGTTTTACAATTTTAGAATGAAGCCAAAGACTACATATATGGGTATTTTCACTAAGAATAAATAATCTTCCAAAGTTAAGATTATTTGCATAGTAAAATGAAATTTCCTGTTAAGTACCTTGAGAGATTAAAGCTTGAGAAGTTTTATGTATATGTCTGTCCCAGTAAAATTCTGTTTGTGCTGTTGAAGTTAGGCTTGTGATCACCTATGGTGTGGGCAGGCTGCACATGCAGGTGGACAGGCACAAGCCCAGGGCGCTGCTGCTTCCTCGAGCTACATATGAATGTGAAAACAGCTGCCAGGGCAGCGCTGCCTTTGTGTTCTCACTTTCAGGGACTGGAAAAGAGAAAAACAAGAAGCGGTCAGGGACCCTGGGGAGACCTAGGAAAGTGCTCCAGGTTTCAGACTGGCCCTGGCAATCCCGGGGTGCTGGACAGGCATCTCCGTTCCAGGCCTGCTCCTGGAGGTAGTGAGGTGCAGTAGAATGAATATTTGACCTGGAGTCATTCTTGGGTTTGTGTATGATTTGGGGAAAGACACACTTGTGATTCTCAGCATCCTCATTGTAAAACATGTTTTTAATTGTATTCCATGAGATGTCCAAGACGTTCACACCGGTTTACTTGTATTACAAGGTGGCCCAAAGATACAAAGCCAAATGTTTAGTCTTGGAGATACACTGTATCCCAAACTAGCATCCTCAAATTCTCTGATCCACTGAACACCTCACTGTGGTGACTTCCATTCCTGATGTGTTCCTCAGAAAAACAGGACACAGAAATTATGCTAGGGAAATACACCTTTTATTGCTAGCTGGGATATAACTCCAAATCCTTTTATGGTATATTATTCTAGAGCACTGAGCCATGTGTCTGCTAATAACTCCATTTGTTCCCTTAGCTAAAAACCTATTCATGTATTTTTCAATTCATTCATTTAGTGAGTGTCTTCTATGTGACAGGCATTGTGCTGAATGCTGGGCATAGGGAGTCTCTAAGTCCTGGATTGTCTCCCTGACCAAATTAGATGTGAGCGGTAAGGCTGTCAGCAGGGTTTCATGAGCTACATCGTATTAGATTATGATGGTTATTGTAGCTTTCTTTTTCTTTTTTTCTTTTTTCTTTTTTTTTTTTTTTTTTTTTTTTTGAGACGGAATTTTGCTCTTATCGCCCATGCTGGGGTGCAATGGCACGATCTCGGCTCACCGCAACCTGTGCCTCCTGGGTTCAAGTGGTTCTCCTGCCTCAGCCTCCTGAGTAGCTGGGATTAGAGGCACCTGCCACCACACCCAGCTAATTTTTGTATTTTTTTTTTTAGTAGAGATGGGATTTCAACACACTGGCCAGGCTGGTCTCAAACCCCTGACCTCAGGTGATCTGCCCACCTCGGCCTCCCAAAGTGCTGGGATTACAGGTGTGAGCCACCATACCCGGCTGGTAATCGCAAGTTTCAAGTTGTTGCAGCCATCAGCATCCTCACTACTCCCACTCTCCTGGTGGTGTGAAGGAAGGATATGGTTGGGGATGTGTAAACAGCGTGTTATCCACAGAGGTGACTATTTTCTAGTGACGTCTGTCCTGAAAAGTCCTATTCCGTGTAGAAAGACTTTTTTTTTTTTTGTATTACACAATATTTAACAACTATATTTAAGCATTCAGAATTCAACTGGCATTAAGCTTGAAGTTTTTGCTAAAACTACAAACTCCTACATTTTTATATGAGATGGGAAGAAGCATCCTTTTTATTCTTCCTGCTCACAGCTTGTTCATAGAGAGCCGTGTCTGGAAGCTTGGCTGTGCATCAGAGGTATTTCCACTTGGTGAATGGGGAATCTCGTGAATCCTGTAGCTATGGCTGCTCAGAGCCATTCTGCCTTGAAACATGAGTATTGACCCTGGAAGAAAGGTGTTAGATATAAAGATGTTTCATTTTGTTTGATTTTTTTTTGTCTGAGTCCTTAGATCTCCTTTAAATTAACAGCAAGGTTAATAATATAATAATATATTACAATTTCAACTCAACAGGAATTCCATGTCTGGTAGCAGGTATAGGGACTTATTTCTTCTTTGCATCTATTTCTAGGTTATTTGCAGCCCCGAGATCTGCCCAGCCGTGGTGTTATCCCCTTTGTTCAAAGCCTTCTTTGTAACACTGGATCAAGGTGCAGGAACTTCAGCTACGAAGGGTCGATGGAGCATCATTTTCGGTAAGAGAAGCACAAAGATCTTTTTCAAAAATCTCAGAAAGCTGACACGTAGGACAGGCTTCTGCTTTTTGTAAAGCCTCAATAATTTGGGATAGGTCAGAGATCATGAGAAGTATAGAAATTAAAGTTTTATTAAATTCAGAGTCACATAATTCTGGCTCCAACTAATGGTTAGCTTCCAGCAGGAGATCTTTCCACTGCCACCTGCAGGACTCACAGGGTAATAACTGATTAGCAAATGCTATTTGCATGTGATAATTTGTTTTCTGTAGGTTAAAATTATGACTTCAAAATTACTTGTCTAGCCAACTTTTCATTTTAGTGCCACATGCCCCTAGAACAATTATTTTTTGAGCTACCTACTGGGTTTTTTCTACTGTGCTATTAGTTGACCAGAATCCTGTCCCTAGCTGACAGCAAATAAAAACTGGGCAGTACTGCTTTATTTGTCGTAAACCACCTAAATGGACTACAGGACAGGTAAGTTGCTTTCTCTGAGTCTCTGAATGCTAAGCTATGCAACTGACACTGTAGTTGGCCTTAAAACTCAAGAAGAGAAGGAGAAGAAGAGACGAAGTGAGGGAGTTTCACTTGGGGGATCCTGAATTCCCTGGAAACTTATCCCAGGTGAAGTTAGGAAGGGAAGCAAGTGACTAGTTGATTATGAGAGTTTGCATTAACAGGTATGAATGATCTGAGTTTTATTTAATCTGTATTTACTAATATTAAATAATCTAAGATGTTTAAATGTAAAGCAAATGTTGACATATATGATCTTTATCCTCCACCTTTAAAGTTACAAGAGGAAAATTAAAAGTTTCCAGATAATTTTCGGCACATCAGGTACAATATTTATAAATGGTGTTGTTTTAGTTCATTTGGGCTGCTATAATGAATACCATAAACTGTGTGGCTTATAAGAAATAAATATTTATTTCTCATAGTTTTGGAGGCTGGGAAGTCCAAGATCAAGGTGCCAGCTGATCTGGTATCTGGTGAGAACCCTTTCCATAATAAATGACACCTTCCAGCCGTGTTCTCACATAATGGAAGGGATGAGGCAGCACTCCAGGGTCTCTTTAATAAGGGCACTAACCCTATTCATGAAGGCTCTGTCCTCATGATCTAATCACCTCCCCTATATCATCTTAGGGGTTACGTTTCAACATAAAAAGTTGGGCATGGGAGATGCCAACTTTCAGACCATAGTAGGTGCTTACTTTTTCTGAGACAAATCATATAGAAATATGATATAAAGAGGCTAATTTGAAAATACTGCAAAGTCATAACCCTGAAAAGTTCAATGGCCTTTTCTTGAATGTGTGGAGAAGGGAAATATACAAAACTGTTTTTCTTGGAAGCATTAAAAGAGCTTGAGACTTAGCAGAGTCTTTATTTCAAGTCTTCTTACCTCTCTTCCTTACTTGGAATGGGAAGTTTAAATGATGTTGAAGTGGAAAGGATACGATTTTGAGGCTAAACAATACTGGCTCTGTTACCTTTGGTTCTGTGAATCTGTGCAAATTAATTAACCTCTCTGAATCTGTTCACTCACTTTAAGTTTTGTGAATGTTAAAAACAAATACAGAAAACATCTAGCACAATGCACGGCACAGAGGCATTCAACCAATGGGAGTTAATAATAACAAATTCTTATTACTGTGGCTGTAACTATTATAAAAATACTACTTGAAGCCCAGGCGTGGTGGCTCACACCTGTAATCCCAGCACTTTGGGAGGCTGAGGCGGGCAGATCGCCTGAGACAAGGAGTTCAAGACCAGCCTGGCCAACATAGTGAAACCCTGTCTCTACTAAAAATATGAAAAAATTAGCTAATGTGGTGGCGGGTGCCTGTAATCCCAGCTATTGGGGAGACTGAGGCAGGAGAATTGCTTGAACCCAGGGGGAGGTCGCAGTGAGCCAAGATCGTGTCACTGCACTCTAGCCTGGGTGACAGAGTGAGACTCAGTCTGAAACAAACAAAAAACCCAAAATTACTTGATACCAGGAAGTAATCTACCTTTGTTTTCTTTGTGTTTTTCCACGTCAACATCCTCACTTCAATGTGCAGAAATTCAGGGATTATAAAAGCAACCTGGTGAGATTCTTCACCTAACATTCTGAGAGTGGTAGTCAGGTGAATAGTTCACCAGCATTGCAAAGCCTTTAACTTTGAGAACCAAGAATGAAATTCCCCACTTTGTCTAGTAGCGCCCAAGGAAGAGGTATAAGAAATACAAAATAAAATAGGGAAAGGAAATTTTTAGGAGTAAGGGAAGAGGGGAGAGGGAGAAAGGAGACAAGGAAGAGTGAAGCATGCTGTCAATAGACCTGGCTACTCGACTAAGTAGATTTCATGTGTTTTCATATTGGAGCAACTGTGGATTCAACTGAAGTTCAAACCCATAAATAAAGACTCATTCCTGATTATTTTGTGGTAATTGTCTCGGTTTAAAAACACCTGAAAGCAGCTGGGTGCAGTGGCTCACGCCTGTAGTCGCAGTGCTTTGGGTGGCCAAGGTGGGCGGATCACGAGGTCAGGAGTGTGACACCACCCTGGCCAACACAGTGAAACCTCATCTTTACTATAAATACAAAAATTAGCTGGGCGTGGTGGCGGGCGCCTGTAGTCCGAGCTACTCACGAGGCTGAGGCAGGAGAATTGCTTGAACATGGGAGGCAGAGGCTGCAGCAAGCCGAGTTTTCGCCACTGCACTCCAGCCTGGGCAACAGAATGAGAATCTGTCTCCAAAAAACCCCACAAAAACAACAAACAAACAAACAAAAACCAAAGATACAAAAACAAAACCAAAAAAATCTGAAAGCAAGTGTCACAGCTAATTTAGTTCGTAAGTTTCTGTGACCTTTCTAATTCCTTAGGTAAGTTCACTTTGGACATAAATCCCAGGTACCATCTGATGTAGTTTATGATTAGGAAAATCAGCTCCTCATTCCTGCTTTTGTTGGGGGGTTTCCCCTTCATTTTAACAAGAGGATTTCAGAAACATGAAGCACTGCAGGAAACAGAACTGGATATTCTTGCGAGTGTTAGTGGTCACTCCTATTTTGTTTAGTTTAAAATGCTTTGTAATGCTAATATGCCGTCTAAACCCGCCCCTCACTTCCCTTTCACTGTCTGACTACCTTCGGGAGGCTGATCGCCACACCCATGTCGGGGCACGCCCACCCTTGGTCTACAGCACCCGGTGCCTTGCCTTCTCGGCTTTGGTTGGGTGACCTTTCATTTGCAGTTTCTTGAAACATTTCCAGCCATTTCCTACTGGTCTCATTTGGTGGTCATCAATATTTTTATTTTTTTGTCCATTCTCAAACATGCCCAGATACCCAGAGGATCATGTGACCCTCTCTGCCTCTTTTGCAACAACCATACTGCCTGGTTCCTAGCCTTACTTGATTATCACCTGCTGCCGCCTCCCCTCAGCTTCTCAGTTTGCTTTTCACTCTCTTGACGCTCTTTTTTTTTTTTTTTTTTTTTTTTTTTTTTTTTTTTTTTTGAGACGGAGTTTTGCTCTTGTTGCCCACGCTGGAGTGCAATGACGCGATCTCGGCTCACCGCAACCTCCGCCTCCTAGACTTTCTTTGTTGTTGAGACAGAGTCTGGCTCTCTGCTGCCCAGCACTGCAACCTCTGCCTCCCGGGTTCAAGCGATTCTCCTGCCTCATCCTCCTGATTAGCTGGGACTACATTGCCCAGACCAATATCCTGGAGTGTTTCCCCAATGTTTTATTCTATTAGTTTCATAGTTTCAGGTCTTAGATTTAAGTCTTTAATCAATTTTGATTTTTTTTTTTTAATGTGGCAAGAGATAGGGGTTTAGTTTCATTCTGCATATGGATATCCACTTTTCTCAGCAGCGTTTATTGAAGAGACTGTTCTTTCCTCATTGAATGTTCTTGGAGCCTTTGTAAAAAATAAGGACTGTAATGTGTGGATTTATTTCTGGGTTCTCTGTTCTGTTCCATTGATCTATGTGTCTGTTTTCATGACAATACCATGCTGACTTGGTTACTAAAGTTTTGTAGTATATTTTGAAGTCAGGTAATGTGATGCCACCAGCTTTGCTCTTTTTGCTCAGGATTGCTTTGGCTATTTTAGGTCTTTGTAGTGGCATATAAATTTTAGGATTTTAAAAAATGGTTTTTTCCCCCCTATTTCTATGAAGAACATCTTTGGTATTTTCATAGCGATTGTATTGAATCTGCGGATTGCTTTGGGGAGGATGGACATTTTAACAATATTGATTCTTCCAATCCATGAACATGGAGCATCTTTCTAATTTTTGTGTGTCCTCTTCAATTTCTTTCATCAGGGTTTTATAGTTTTCATTGCAAGGATTTTTTACTTCTTTGGTTAGGTTTATTCCTAGGTATGTTATTTTATTGGTAGCTATTATAAACGAGATTGCTTTCTTGGTCTCTTTTTCACATTGTTCACTGTTAGTGTATATAAATGCTATTGATTTTTCTTTGTTAATTTTGTATCCTTCAACTTTACTGAATTTGTTTATCGGTTCTAATAGTTTCTTGGTGGAGTCTTTAGGTTTTTCTCAATATGAGATCATGTCATATGCAAACAAGGATAATTTGACTTCTTCCTTTCCAATTTGGATGTCCTTTATTTCTTTCTGTTGCTGGATTGTACTGACTGGGACTTCCAGTATTATGTTGCATAAAAGTAGTGAAAGTGGGCATTCTTGTTCCAAATCTTAAAGAAAAGATCTTCAGTTTTCCCCGATTCAGTATGATAGTAACAGTGATTTTGTCATATAAGATGTTTATTGTGCTTGACTGTATTCCTTCTATATCCAGTTTTTTGAGAGTTTGTATCATAAAGGAATGTTGAATTTTATCTAATGCTTTTTCAATGTCTATTGATATGATTGTATAGTCTTTGTCTTTTGTGTTTTGATGTGATGTATCACATTGATTAATTTGCATATGTTAAATCACTCTTGTGTCCTTGGGATGGATGAATTCCACTTGGTCATAATAAATGATCTTTTAAATGTAATATTAAATTCGATTTTGTCAGTATTTTGTTGAGAATTTTTGCATCTATGTTCATCAGAAGTATTGGCCCCTAGTTTTCTTTTTTGTTACTTTTTGTGTGGATGTCTAGTTTTGGTATCAGGGTAATACTGGCACTGCAGAACGAGTTTGACAGTATTCCTTCCTCTTCAACCTTTTGGATTAGTTTGAGTAGGATTGGTATTAATTCTTGTTTAAATGGTAAAATTCAGCAGTGAAGCCATTGTTTGGGTCCTGAGCTTTTCTTTGAAGGGAGAATGTTTATTACTGCTCTCTTATTACCTGGTAGTGGTTTATTCAAGTTTTGGATTTCTTTATGGTTCAATCTTGGTATGTTGCAAGTATCTAGGAATTTATTATTTTTTTCTCAGTTTTTCAATTGAAGAGAACACACAAAAAATATAAAGATATTCTATGTCCATGGATTGGAAGAATCAAAATTAATAAAATGTCCATACTCCCGGCATGAACCTGGGAGACAGAGCTTGCAGTGAACCGAGATTGTGCCACTGCACTCCAGCCAGGGTGACAGAGCAAGACTCTGCTCCAATGATTCTTTGTTGCTTTTCTGTTTGAATGATCTGTTCAATGCAAAATATGGGGTGTCAAAGTCTCCAGCTGTTATTATATTGAGATCTGTCTCTCTCTTTAGCTCTGTTAATATTTGCTTTTTATATATGGATGCTCCAGAGTTGGGTGCATTTATATTATTTTATTTATATTATTATATTTATATTACATTTCCCTGTCTGACAGGTCACATATCTCTGTCACTCCAGGATTGGTCACTGATGACTTATTTAGTTTGGTGAGGTCGTGTTTTTCTGGATGTTGTTGATGCTTGTGGATGTTCATTAATGGCTGAGCATTGAAGAGTTAGGCATTTATTCCAATCTTTGTAGTCTGGGCTTGTTTGTACTCATCCTTCTTGAGAGGACTTTCCAAGAATTCAAAGAGGAATAAATGTTGTGACCTAAGCCTGTGGTCACTGCAGCTGTTTCAGCACTAGCTGCTTCATTCCTAAGCCCAAGAATACTGCAACTCTTGGAGGCTCCCAGGTAATCAGCCTTGTTGGACTTAGGGAAGTTAAGAGAGCATTCTCTGGGTTACCAGTTGAAGTCTCTTGCTCTCTTCCTTCTGTTTCCCGTAATCAGAAGGAGTATCTTTCCACACAGGGCTGTTTGGAATTGGGGGAGGGGTGCTGCAGGCACTCCTATGGCACCATGTTGGATCACAACTGAAGCTCATGTTCTTCCTGACCAGTACAGTACTGGGGCTTACCTGAGACCCATGGCCACTACTTCCTGGCTGCTGCTGATGTTCATTCAAGGTTCAAGGTCACCTTACTCAGCAGGAAGCCAATCCTGCTGGGACTGAGTCCATCCCATCAGGGCAGCAGATTCTCATCTGGCCTAGATGTGTTTAGAAATGCCATTGGGAAGAAAAGGCCTGGAATCAGGGGCTTCAGAAATCTGCCTATTACTTTATTTTACAGTGGCTGAACTGGTATTCAGCTTGCAAGACAAAGTCCTCTGTAATATTCCTTCTCTCTTCCTCAAGCAGAAGTCTTTCCCCAAGCTCCACTGCCTGGAGTTGAGGAGGGTTGATGTAAGCACTCTTATGGCTACTACAGCTGGTATTGCATCGGCACTGCAATTCCCCTGCCTTCAAAACCAGTAGAATACCAGGGCTTATCTAAGGACTGCAGTTTTTGTGGCCTGACTGCCACTCAAATTTATTTGGGATCCCAAACCACTTTATCAGCCTGTAGTGAGGTCAGCCAGGACTTGGATACCTCTTGCTGGGGCACAGGATTCTCATCTGGCTCAGGGCTGGTCTAAATGCTCCCTCTGTGGGCACCAGTAGAATTCTGCCTTTTTTTGCATTCTATTGTGACAGGGCAGCGCTGACTTTCAGTACAAAGATTCACACTCAGTTTGCTCTCCCTCCCTCAAGCACACAGAATCTTTCTCCATGCTGCACTGCCTGGGATTGAGTGAGAAGAGGTAGGCAACACAAGACTGTCCTAACTTCTTCAAGGCCTCTTTCCATCTTAAATGTTATGAACATTAAAAAAATAAATGTGTGGACAAATATTTTAATTTTTCTTGGGTTAATACCTAGGAGTAGAATTCTTGGGATAAATGTTTAGTGTATGTTTAGCTATACAATATATGTCCAGGCTATTTGCCAAAGTGTTGTGCAATTTTATACTCCCAACATCAATACATAAGAATTCCAGTTGTTCCACATTCTTGTTAACGCTTGTTATTATGTTGTTCTCTTTAATTTTAGCCTCTATACTGTTGTATTGTGCTTTCTAATTGTAATTTTAATTTACTTTTTCTTCATCAGAAATGATGTTAAGCATCTTTTTATATGTTTATTGGCCATTTCAATATTTTTTTGAGGAAAGTGTTCGAATATTTTATACAATTGATTTTTTATTTTTAGTTTTATTGAATTCTTAGAGTTTTTTTTTACATATGCTGGTCACAAGTCTTTAATCATATGTATGCATATTATACATGTATTGTAAATATTATTTTCTAATTTATGCTCCATCTTTTGAAGAGCAGGGATTATTTATTTTGATAAAATATAATTATCATTTTTTCTATTTTGATTTGTGCTTTTTGTGTTTTTCTTTAACAAAGAAATATTTGCCTAATATTTTGGAAGATCATTCAGAATTTTTCCTGTATTTTCTTTTAATAATTTTAGCTTTTGTTTACAGGTACAATTTATTTTCAGTTTATTTCTTTCTATGGTGTGAGGTAACTTTTGAGGTTTATCTTTTTTAAGTATGTATATACAATTCTAGTAGCATTTGTTGAAAAAACTATTCTATTTCATTAAAATACATTGGGACCTTTGTTTAAAATCAATTGATTTGTTAATAGTATGAAGGACTGTTTTTGGACTCTCAGATCTGTAGGTTTAGTTTCACAACATCACAATATAGCAAGTATTGCAATAAAGTGAGTCACATACATTTTTTAGTTTTTCATTGCATATAAAATTTATGTTTATATTGTAGTCTATTAAGTGTGCAATAGCATTGTCTAAAAAATGTACACACCTTAATTAAAAGAACACTTTATTGCTAAAAAATGCTCATGATCATCTGAGCCAATCTTTTTCCTGGTGAAGATCTTGTTTTGTTGCTGATGACTGCTGACTGATCAAGGTGGTGGTTGCTGGAGATGGAAGTGGCTGTGGCTATTTCTTTAAGCAAGACAGAAATGAAGTTTACTGCATCATTGACTATTTCTTTCATGAAATATTTCTCTGTAGCATGTGATGCTGTTTTATAGCATTTACTTACAGTGGGACTTCTTTCAAAATGAGAGTCAATCTTCTGAAACTCTGTCACTGACTTACCAACTAATTTTATGTAATATTCTAAATCCTTTGTTATCATTGCAATAATGTCCACAGCATCTTCACCAGAAGTAGATTCCATCTCAAGAAACCACTTTGCTTGCTTATCCATAAGAAGCTACTCCTCATTCATTAGTTTTATTATGAGATTGCAACAATTCTGTCACATTTTAAGGCTCTACTTCTAATAGTAGTTCTTTTGCTATTTCCATCACATCTGCAGTTACTTCCTCCACTGAAGTCTGGAACCCACTCAAAATCATCCATACATTTGAATCACTATCTATGACTCTATAGCTTTATGAAATGCATTTCTTAAATAATAAGATTTGAAATTTGAAGTTACTTCTTTCTCCACGTGCTGCAGACTGGATGTTTGTTAGCAGGCATGAAAACATTAATCTCCTTGTACATCTTCATTGGAGCTCTTGGATGACTGGCTGCATGATCAATGAGCAGTAATATTTTGAAAACATTTTTTTTCTGAGCAGTAGGTTTTGACAGTGAGTTTAAGATATTCAGTAAAATATGCTGTAAACAGAGGTGCTGTCATCTAAGCTTTGGTGTTCCATTTATAGAGCACAGACACAGTTGATTTAGCATAATTCTTAAGGGCCCTAGGATTTTTGGAATGGTAAATAAACATTGGCTTCAACTGAAGGTCACCAGCTGTATTAGTCCCTAACAAGAGAGTCAGCCTGTCCATTGAAACTTTGAAGGCAGGCATTGACTTCTCTCTAGTTAATGAAAGTCCTAGATAACATCTTCCAATGCAAGGCTGTTTCATGTGCACTGAAAATTTGTTGTTTAGTGTAGACACTTACACCAATTATTTTAGTTAGATCTTCTGGAAAACTTGCTTCAGCTTCTTTATCAATGCTTACATCTTCACTTTGCACTTTTATGTAAGGGAGATGGTTTATTTCCTGAACCCTCATGAACCAACCTCTGCTAGCTTCAAACTTTTCTTCTGCAGCTTCCTCACCTCTCTCAGGCTTCATAGAACTCGAGAGAATTAGGACCATTCTCTGGATTAGACTTTGGCTTAAGGAAATGTTGTGGCTGATTTCATCTATCCAGACCTCTAAAACTTTTTCCATATCACTTTCTTATCATTTGTGTTTTCACTGGAGTGGCACTTTTAATTTTCTTTAAGAACCTTTTCTTTGCATTCACAACTTCATTAACTGTTAGTGAATTGCATTTATTAACTGCTTGGTGAAAGAGTCCTAGCTTTCAGCCTATCTCAGCTTTTAACATGCCTTCCTCACCGAACTTAATCATTCCTAATAATTAATAAACACGGGAGGCGGAGGTTGCAGGGAGCTGAGATTGTGCCACTGCACTCCAGCCTGGGCGACAAGAGTGAGACTCTGTCTCTAATAATAATAATAATAATAATAATAATAATTCTACCTTCTGATTTAAAGTGACAGACATGTGGCTCTTCCTTTCACTTGAACAATTAGAGGTCATTGTAGGGTTATTCATTAGCCTAATTTCAATATCATCGTGTCTCAGGGAACAGGAAGGCCCGAGGAGAGAAGAGAGATGAGGGAATGGTCAATCAGTGGAGCAGTCAGAATACACCCAAAATTTATTGATGGAGTTCTCCATCTTATATAGGCATGGTTTGTGGCAACTCCAAGCAATTATGATAGTAATATCAAAGATCACTGATTACAGAACACAATAGCAGATATAATAATAATGAAGATTTAAAGTATTTTGTGAGGATTACCAAAATGTGACACAGAGACACAAAGTGAGCACATGCTCTTGGAAAATTGGCGTTGACAGACTTGCTCAATGCAGGTTTGCCATGAACCTTCAATTTGTGAAAAATACAGTATCTGTGAAGGACAATAAAGCAAAGCATAAAAAAACAAGGTAGGCCTGTACACAATTCAATAATTGTTAGTTTATTCACAGAGCTGGGCAACCATCATCATAGTTAATTTTAGAAAAATTTCACCAACCCAACAAGAAAATCTAAATGTATTATTAGCATACGCTTCTCATTTCCTTCCAATCTCCCCCACGCCTAACCTTGGGCATACAACTAAACTACTTTCTGTCTCTATAGATTTTAGCATTCTGGACATTTCCTACATATAGAATTTGTATAAGTTATAGGCTTTGTTTGGTGAGTGACCTCTTTCACTCAGCACAATGTTTTTAAGGTTCATTCATGTTGTAGCATCTAAAATACTTCATTTTAAAACTGATGATCAACTAATATTCCATTGTATAGATATAGGACATTTTCTTTATCTTTTCCTCTGTTGAAGTACATTTGAGTTGTTTCTACTTTTAGGCTATTATGGATAATGCTGGAATATTCACGTGCAAGTTTTAAAAAAATGTATGTTTTTGTTTCTCTTTTGGGTATATGCTAGGTCATATGATAGCTCTATGTCTAACATTTTGAGAAACTGTCAGATTGTTTTCCAACGTGGCTCTGCCATTTTGCTCTCCCATCATCAGTGGTATAAAGGTTCAATTACTCCACATTCTCACCAATATTTATATTTCTGTTCTTTAGATTGTAGCCATCTAGGTGGATATAAGGAGTTATTCCATTGTGATTTTGATTTACATTTCCCTAATGGTTTATGATGTTGACAATCTTTTTATGTGGTTTTTGGCCATTTGTATATCTTCTTTGGAGAAATGTCTATTCAAATCTTTTGCCCACTTTTAATTGGATTATTTGTCTTTTTATTATAAAGTTGTAAGAATTCTTCATATATTTTACAGACAAGTCCCTTATTAGATATATGACTTCCACATCTTTTCCCCACCATTTTCTGGTTGTTTTTCCACTTTGTGATTGTGTTTTTGAAGTAAAAGTTTTTAATTTTCATGAAGTCCAACTTACCTATTTTTTTCTTTTGTTGTTTGTGCTTTTGGTGTCATATCTAAAAGGCTCAGCCTAATCTACAATCATATTTACTGCTATATTTTCTTCTAAGAGTTTTACAGTTTAGCTTTTACATTTTAGTCTATTATCCATTTTGAGTTGACTTTTGTGTATGGTGTGAGGAAGGGATGGATACAACTTCATTCTTTTGCATGTGAATATGCAGTTGTCCTAAAGGGTTACCTTCTATCTATACATTAGTTTTGAGAGAATTAATATTTTAAAAATATTGAATCATTCAATCCATGAGCATGATATAGCTCTCCATTTATTTTAGCTTTCTTGAATTTCTCTCAGGAATGTTTTTGTAGCCCTCAGTTCTATGTATATTTCATTAAATGTATTCCTAAGTTAATTTTTTTTGGTATTGTTTTAAACATTTTGATTTCTCAAAGAACTAAGAATAGAACTACCACTGTATACAACAATTTCATTACTGGATGTCTATCCAAAGGAATATAAATCATTATATTAAAAAGATATCTGCTCTTGTGTATTTATTGTAGCACTATTCACAAGAGCAAAGTTATGGAATTGACCTAGTACTGTCCTCCAATCCTTCCTCTCTGGCACAGATAAATGGGAGCAGTAATGTGAGTCAGCCATAACAGCCTTCTTAGGAGAATTATTTCTGCCTTTGGATCTACTTAGAAATAATTCTCATTTGGTAAGAATTTGTCCTTCTTGCCTAAGCAAAAATTAACAAAAATTGTGATAGAAAGAATAATCATATTGCTTCACATTCCTTGCTTATTCTTATAGTCCTTATGCTGAAAATGTGCATATCTCAGTATTAGTCTCACCATTGCCGTACCTCTTCATGCTTATTTATGCAGTGCTGGGTGCTGGATGATCCTCACACCACCCTATTAGGTGGGTAATATTTTGATCTTATTTTAAAGATAATCTCCCAAGTGTGACATTGTTTTAAAAACATTTTGACTCCAAGGGAGCTTTCATTGGGTCTAAGTTTTCTCATCTTCAAACTGAGGAAGGGACCTGAATAATGATTTCCAAGGCCCGATTCACTTCTGACAACCTCAAGTGGATCCTTCACAGAATTGCAGGGATATCTCTGGGTGCAGTATCGGTCGTGGCTCTTTGAAGGGGTGATTCTCAGTGTCAGTCTGAGGGCTGAGAAAGTTCAGTCATCTCTGCTCAGTGGCCTTCTCTTGTCCTCCCCACTGCAATCTCTTTTATCCCCCACCTTCACTTTGCAAGTCTTTTCATAGCCTGGCAGGTCAAGCACTACCTGATAAAAGTCTCAATAAAGACCTGTACTCAGAAAGGAGGAAACTACTGTCCACCCAAATCCTATTAAAGCTCTAAGATTTCCCTGCCGCTCTGGAATTCACCTTCTCTGTCTCACACACACACAAATTAACATTTAATCAAGGATTTTCTATGCATTTTTCTGCTATAAACATTTCTTATGTTAATGATAGTTCCTAATCTGGTCTGAAGGACAAATTGAGGTACTTTTGAGATAATAACTAGAAAAAGAACGTAAAACCTGCTCATTATTACCAGGGAAACTCATCTTGAATTACATTGATTTCTATAATCTGATAATTCTATGGTTTCCCAGGCGAATCTCATGTTTGGGTGAAGCAAGAGAGTTTGAATCATGGTTCACAGCTTTCAGAGGTCATTTTTAGCCTTTAATATGAGGCCTCAGCAGAGAAGTAGTTTCTTGTTGTGCTTTTGAAATTCTGATCCACTCAAGTTGAAGGCCACACTTAAAAGGTAAGATTTCTGGTTGGGCATGGTGGTTTATGCCTGTAATCCCATATTTTGGAAGGTCAAAGTGGGAGGATCACTTGAGGCCAGGAGTTCAAGATCAGCCTGCGCGATATAGCAAGATCCTCTTTCTACATTTTTTTTTTTTTTAAAGCAAAGCAAAACAAAACAAAACCAGGTGAGATTTCTGTTGAGTGTATGTAGCAACCACCTGTAGTAGAAGGCCATCTGAGCCAGTGCTCAGTTCTCTGGACTCCAGACCCAGTTTTGCTGCAAACAGTCTGTTTGCTTTTAGCAAATTCACTTTGTTTATCTGGGCCACATTTCCTCATCTCTAAATAGCTGACTTGAAAGTTATTGAATTTATTTTATTCATCAATAAATGTTGAACCTGCTTTGACTTCATTATAGATTGTGAGAATTAAGTGATAATATTTGTGGAAGAGATTTACTGTAACTCTTTGTGATGTAAGCTTTGTTATTCTTTCATGGTAGATTTACATGTTGACAACTGTTAATTCATTTTCACTATGTTCTCTAATTTGTAAAATAAAGGTGTGGAATTAAAAAACTAAAACATTCCCCATAATTGTCTCTGTCTCCTCCTCATGCAGAGATCATATCATGTCTGTACTGTTCACTGATATATTTATTCCACTGCACATCACCGATGTGCAGGGCATGCTATATAATATGTGTCAAATAAATTTTTTTAAAAAAGGTTTATAAACATAAAATGGCTGAGCTTTCAGATAATACAGAGAATGAAGACAATTTTCTAATTTTAAATTTGTGAAGATTTTTAAAATAACGATTTCTCTTTTGGATGAGGGTCAGGTAAAATGGGCTCTCAGGGTAGATGATGGGAGTGTAAATTGGTACCAAGTTTAATTGAAAACAATTTGGTATCACAAATCTTAAAAAATGCCAAGGAAACTTATTCTTGTCAAAGAGCTTCATTTGCAGTATTTATTCTGTTTAAAGTTTGTCTAGGTTCCAAACTACAGCTGACCCCAAGAAAGTCAACAACCTGGCCTTTTTAAAAGAGATACAAGACCTGGCCGAGGAAATTCACAGAATGATGAACAAGGCAAAAAACTTAAAAAGACTTTGGGCAGAAAGATCCAACACTCCAGGCAAGTAAATCTCTCATAACTGACACTACCCACTTGGACACAGCTTAGGGAGAGCTGTGGAGGCTGTGGGAACCTAGAATGTTTAAAAAACGCTGAACTCTTGCCTGTGCTAAGCTGTCATTGTGAGTCTTTCACGGATGAGGCCAGCACTTGTAGATGGTTGTGGAGGGTGGAGCTGCATTCTCTCTCCTCAACCCCCTGGGAAGGCACCTTGTGCCGTGCACACCCTGCACAACCTTCAAAGGGCTGCAGACCATCCTGACTTTGTCTCCACAGTTACCTTCTCACCACTCTGCCTACTCCTTTACACTCTTCGGCTGTTGTCTTCCTTTCTTGCTTTCTTATTCTGTTTTAAGAATCTGTCTCCACCTTCCCCAAACACACACACACACACACACACACACACACACACACACACACACACACACACAAATTCCCAATTTGTTTCTTCCTTCTTGTATATTTGGATTGGTCTTTTCCACGTAAGTAACACTTTAAGACTGGCCTTGGATGATTTATTTACTTTGAGTACAAGCCTTTTGGATTATTGGGGTAAATTATTCCCTAAACAAAAGCAATTTCTGTTCATTATAAAGAATATCCACATTATAAATGGCTTCATCTCATTTATAAATCTACAGTAGGGAAAGTTAGGATGGATAAAGATCTTAGAGAGTTTGGCTTACAAATGGAGAAGTTTGCACCTCAGAAATAGGCAGCCAGTTGCCTCTCTTCACATCCCTGAGTCATTGCCTACTGTGATATTTGTTAATAAATGGGGGCATTCAGTTAAATTTGAAATTTAAATAACAAAAATTTGTTACTATATGTATGTCCCAAATGTTACATACTTTGGTAAAAAATAATTTATTTCTAATCTGAAATTGAAATTTAATTGGAGGTGCTCCGTTTTAAATTTGCTAAATCTGATACTCCTAAGTATACAGCTCCAACTATAATTCCTATGTAATTTTTTCTTTCTTCATGGAGTATATACAAAACCATGAAATAAAGAGTTTGGCAGTAATATGAAGAATGCACTTCCCAAGGCAGATGGCATTATGTGATATTTTGAAGAGACAAAATAGCACCTTTGTCCAGGATGTGGCAGGGCTGGCCATGGCCTCCCTGAAGGCTGATTTCACAGTGGACCCAAAATGTATCAACAATAGACCAGAACGGTTTCAAACACCAAATGATGGAGTTCTTATATTACACTCTATTATGGGATCATTCTACTTTTATAAAATTTGATCTTCAAATAAGGTTTTTAACATGCTGTTGAAAACATAATCAACTTGTTTTGAGATGAAGTCCCCACTTTATTTCTAGTTTTCTATTATTTGAACCATTTTCTATGGTATATGTAACTTACAATAATCTGAAAAATTATAATTTCACTTTTTTCTCTTCAAGTTTTTCCTTCATGTTTTTCTTTTATAAAAATTTTCATTTATTCCCTCTATCCTATCCTGAATTTTTGCAATGCCCAGTGAAATTAGATACTAATAAAATAATACAATACCCTTTGGCAAATTGTGGAAATTTGGTTTACCAGTTAAATTTTTTCCATGAATATACTTAGATTTGGAAATCTACTATGATAGCTTTCTTCAGATAAATCTTATGAAGATAGATTTATTCTTCAATTTTGGTGTATTTGGCTTTTGGGCCAGGGCTCTTGAATACTCCAATTGACTTTAGAAGTAAAGTAGGCATTTAGCACGTGCTTTTTCATTGATGATTGAACTAATATCTCTTAAATCTTCTTTATTATAGATTCTTCTTATGGTTCCAGTTTTTTTTCAGTAAGTATCTTAACAATAGTTTGAAAATTAGTCTTCAGAGACAGAATGGTTAAGTTTACAACACTGAAGTTTACGTTCTCAAAGAATTATTTCTAATGACTTGACTTGTATAACAATTGTGTAGAAGCTGGATTTGAGAGAGCTAAGATCTTTGTAAATATGGTCTAAAAGACAAGTTTGAATTTTCTGAAGCAAGGTTCTGGGCCTGTGAAAAGCAGAGGTGAAACCTGAGGCCAGCAGGTGGTGGGCGATCCACAGAGTTGCTTTGTAAGATGGCTACAGAGTCTGTCTGATCCCAGGGATGGTCTGAGATTTGTGCTTGGTACATAAGCGGTGATTCCCTCGAGGCACGAAGCCCTCAGTTAAGGCACTAGTTATCAACAGGGGATGATTTTGACCTCCAAAGGATATTTGCCAATGTCTGGATGCATTTTTGGTTGTCACAACTGTGGACCAATGGGGAGGGTAATATTAGCCTCTAGTGGGATGAGGCCAGAGATGTCGCTAAGAATCTTAGAAAGCACAAGACAGCTTCTACAACAAAGAATCATCTGACCCAGAACATCAGTAGACCGGTTGAGAAATCTCAAGTTAAGGTGAAACCTTGACAATATTAAAAATTATTCCTTGCTCATATTGCAGCACCAGACACTGACTGACTGTACAGGGTTTTGTAGTAACATTGCACTAACAGAAGCACCTGTGTCTGTATCTGTTTAATTCTAAGAAAGATTTAGATAGCTCAAAAAAAAAAATGCCATAAAACCATTCGGAGTAAAGTAAAAGAATAGGGGCCAGCTAATGAATCCTGGAATGAAGCAGGAATGTCAGTGTATCCATTAAATAATGACACTAGCAAAGAGGATTGAACAAACACTCATCTTAACTAGGAGCTTTCTGATGCAACAGGTCAAAAGGAAAATATGGGACACACACACTCAAAATCTTACGAATAATGAAAGAACTTAAAAATAGAATAAAGCATCATTTAAATGATTACATTAGCATTTAAAAAAGAAATTATAATACCTGATGCTTGTGATATTGTAGCTTAGTGATAATCTCACATGGTTGTGACAATAAAAAAAAAGATATAATAATTTTTGGAAAAGCAACTTGATTTTTTTTGCCCCTGTAATTGTTCTGAAAATTAATGTTATGTATAATACAATAGAAATAAAAAGCTGTATGCATAAAATGTTCATTGATAATGATGGATAATTTGAATTTCCAAGATAAAGTGACCTTGATGGCCTTCTTAGTACAGTTACTTAATAGTAAGTATAGTATGTGGAAAATGAGTATGTTATTAGATCAAGTGCAAAAAACAGAGGACATTATCATATCCATTGTATGTTTGTGATGTAAAAACATTTCAGTACAAGGAGTGGAAGAAAAGTGGCTACAGGAAAGCAGTTCTATTTGTTACAATGAAAGATTTCTAGGTTGCTTTTTTCTTATAGAATTCTGATGAAGATGTTATACTGTTTGATTTTCACTGAGAGTGAAATGGCTATCTGAATAATCTGAGCAGAGGAATGGTGGGACTTGAGTTATGTTTTCAGAGGATTTCTTTGGACATTGCGTTGAGCAGAGACTGACAGTAGTCAGAGCGGAAGTGGGAGTCCATGTAGGGAATCAGCTCATTCTTCTGTGCAACAAATGGAAGTCTTTTAGAACAGATGCACAGTTAGTGAGGGAGGTAGTGAGATGCGATGGTGGTTTTGATATATTTTGGAGCTAAAATCAGTAGGATCTGTTGATGAATGTGAGGTAGGTTATAAGAGAAAGAGAAGAATCAAGGATGACTCTATGTGGTTTGACCTCAGTTACTGGAAAAATGGAGTGGCTGTTTACTGCGGGTGGGGAAAGACTGAAACAGGTTTTTCCGAGGGGAGGGGAGGTAAAAAGGAAATCAGAAATTGATTTGGGGGATGTTAGTGAAATATCCAAGTGGCATTGCCAAGGACATTGTGGGAGTTTCCAGCTTGGAGCTGAGATAAACTCTTTTGGCTGGATATATGAATTTAGAAAGTGTTGGTGCATAAATGACACTTCAAGGCCATCAAGGGAGAGTGTGTCGACAGAGCAGAGAAAGTGGACTGAGCACCGAGCACTTGCATTTGTAAAAGAGTGTCAAGCAAGGAGGAAGAAGTTGAGAAAGTGGGGTGTCATGGAAGCCCAGGAAGGTGATTTTCTAGGAGATGGGGATGATCCATTGTCTCAAGTGTGGCTGATTGATCATGTAACAAGAGGATGGAGAAGTGCTACTGGGAGTAGCAGCATGGAATTCATTGGTGATATTGACAAGAAAGGCTTTGATGGAATGATGAGGGTGAAAGCCTGATTGGAGTGGATTTAAAAGAGAGTAGGGGCACTCTAGGCTCGGTGGCTCATGCCTGTAATCCCAGCACTTTGGGAGGCCAAGGCAGTCCAATCACTTAAGGTCAGGAGTTCAAGACCAGCCTGGCCAATGTGGTAAAATCACTTCTCTACTAAAAATACAAGAATGAGCCAGGCATGTAATGGTGGGTGCCTGTAATCCTGTAATCCCAGCTACTCGAGAGACTGAAGCAGAAGAATTGCTTGAACCTGGGAGGCGGAGGTGGCAGTGACCTGAGATTGTGCCACTGTACTCCAGCCTGGGTAACAGAGCAAGACTCGGTCTCAAAAAAAAAAAAAAAAAAAAAAAAAAAAAAAAAAAAAAAAGAAAGAAAAAGAGAGAGAGAGAATGGGGGCAAGTAAGTGGAGACAGAGAGTGTATATGACGCAAGATGGTAGGCTGTGAAGCAGTGAAGCATGGGGTGGAAGCTGCTGGGCATTGCAGAGGTCTTTGGTGTCTGCTCCCACCCTGCTGGCTCCCTAATTTCTCCCCAGCTAAGATGGACAGTTCCCCGAGAGCTCAGACTCCTGGTCACAGGGGCGAACGTCAAACATGTGCTGAGAGTATTTTGCTTTCTGTTCTTCCTTGAAGTCAGTTCAGCTTGAGGGGGCAGGGGAGCTAACAATTTCATTGCAACCCACAGCTGGGGTGACCACCAGACTCACATTGCCTGGGACTGAGAGTCCCTTGTTCCAGAAAACATCTCAGTCCTGGGCAACTGGAGAAGGTGGGTCCAACTTCCCCCAGCAATGGGTCTATTCTGGGCAGCACCTTTGTTCCTGAGAGGTTTTGAGGATTCAAGCCAGCATGGTCTGTGGAGGCTCTTGATATCTGCGACTTTTCCTATCTCATTCTTTCCACCTCCTCAGCTCCTTCTTCCTGGTACCATTTCCTGAACAAGCTACCTATATACAAGTCCTTGTTGCAGGGGAACCTAAACAGAGACAAGAGATATGGATTTATTTTCCTTCTTTATTTCCTTTATTATTATTATTATTATTATTATTTTTAGAGACAAAAAATGCTCTGTCGTTGAGCTTCAAACTCCTGGGCTCAAGCCATCCTCTGGCCTCAGCCTCCCTAAGTATTGGGATTATAGGCGTTAACCACCGTGTGTGCGTGCCTGCCTTCCTTCCTTCCTTCCTTCCTTCCTTCCTTCCTTCCTTCCTTCCTTCCTTCCCTCCTTCCCTTCCATCTTTCTTCCCTCCTTTCCTCCCTCCCTCTCTCCCTGTTCAGTACAGATGGAACTATTCATTTTTTTCCCTAAATTTTTTCAATCAATGGTTGATTGAATCCAAGGATGCAGAACACACAGATATGAAAGACTGACTGTACTTCATTGTGTACTTCTGAAAAACAAGGTCATTCTTGTACATAACCACAGTACAATTATTAGAATCAGAAAATTAATGCTGATATAATAGAGTTATTTAACCTACAGACTTCTTCCAGATTTACCAATTGTTCTAATAATGTCCCTAACAGCAAAAGAACATCTTGGATCATGTATTGCATTCAGTTGTCCTGTCTTTAGTTTCCTTTGTTCTGGAACGGTCTTTCTTTGTCTTTATTTCATCAGGATTTTCGAGTAGATCACTTATTTTGTAGACTATCTTTCAATTTTGGTGTTGTCTGATGTCTGCTCATGATTGCATTTGGGCTTTTGCACTTATGGCAGGAATAGGTTGTGTTTTTTAAGATGGCAGATAATAACATGCTGATAGGAATGAAACAATAGAGGGGAAAAGAGAAGAGAGTTGCTGGACAATACTCTTGAGGGATGGGAGAGCAGGAGGACTGAGCTCAGCCTGAAGACTGAACCACTGAATTTGACTGGAGATGGATTTTTTTTTTTTTTTTTTTTTTTTGCCAGAGGAATATATGATAGACTGTGAGAGGAGAAAAGAGTTGAGTGGGTATGCCAGGGAAAGGTCATCCAGGGATGGACCAGGTGCATGAGGGCAATGGGGACAAGAAAGAGGTGTTGGCAGAATGGAATATGGGCCTGGTAGGGCTGAAGAGTCATTAGAGTTGGGGAACTGTAGAAAAGGAGTGGGGTTGGTCATCAAAAAGTGAGGTGCATAAAGTTGTAGATATTGATAATGAAAATCAAGATTTTGACCAGAGAAATGGGTGATTCAAGCAGGTGGAAGAAAATATCACTGGATGGAAGGGAGATCAAGTAACAGAAGGGATTTGAGGATCATTAGATATGGAAATTATTGAGAATGGTGGCTGAAGTCATGCTGAAAACATGGTAGTGTGCTGGAAGTCAGAACCAGAATCCTCCATAAATGGAAGGCGCTCATTCCGGGAGCTTCCCAGGACCCTGCTGAGTTCTGAGACCCTCTCTTCATTCCACTGAGAGTGGTGTGAGGAAGAGGGAGTGTGTCTTGTTTGGAGTAGCTGGATCTCTGGAGAAAGCTTTTTTTTTTGTTTGTTTAACTCTATGTCATCTGAAAGATAAATGCTGTGACTTTTATGAGTGGTCTAAAATGGAAGATTCACTTTTATTGAAGGAATGGGAACTAGGCGGTGAGAAGAGAGCCAGCAACTGCGGAGCTAGGAACACAGAGTGTAGGGGAGCTCTTACTGGGATGTCATGGAGCGTTGGGGTGTTTTTCTACCTAGAGAGAACATGCAGGCTCAGTGAGGCACTGGCAACCCATGTTCCTTCCATTTTTGCACTTAGCCATTCTTGGCATATAATAAGAAAGCCTCGGTTATCTACAGAAATCCAAAAGCTCTTTACCGTGGGGCCAGCTGCCTTTGCCTTTTGACCAAGCCACCAGTGCTCACTGAAATGTTGGGTTTTCTTGTTCATATTTGAATTACTCTCTTTTCTTTTATCATTTACATGTAAAGAACAGATCATTACATTCTTATCCAGGGTCTATGTCAAAGACTTTGTCGCTTCAAAAACTGTGGAAGTTGGTACAGCTTGTTACAAAAACTGGCCTTATTTTTCGTCTTACCCCATCCATACTTTTTCTCCCCCTTGTCCATATTTTTAAGCCATTTAAAAAAACCCTCCAACTGACCAGGATAGTTTTAACATTGTGTTCAACATAGTGGCAAATCTGTTTACTGTAGTGACGTATAAAGTGTGAGTTTCTACCAGGAGAACGTTTGCAATTTTGTACCTTTGCAGCATCTGTCTCTCTGTCTTATTTACTTTATTAATAAAACTCTAGAGGGAAACTTTTGGTATTTTCCCCCATCAGATGGATCTCAATAAGACCGAGGAGGTAATATTGAAACTGGAAAGCCTCCACCAGCAGCCTCATATCTGGGATTTTCTACTGTTACTGCCGAGACTACACACAAACCGTGATCATGTGGAAGACGGCATGGATATTGCAGTGAACCTTCTCCAGACTGTTCTGAAGTAAGTGAAAAAGAAAAAACTTATCTAAGTATTGATATGTTGTTTTTTTAACCTTATTTTTAAAATGGGAAATAAAAATTAGTAATTGTTGGATTTAAAAAAACTTCACAATAATGTTACCTTGAAACGACAGGAGCTTCTGCACCTCCACGTCTGTCCCTCATCTGTCTGTGCACATATTTTATATATGGGCAGTGATGTTGTTCAGAGCGTGTGCCCCCTGATTTAAAAAGTTAGTGCCATACTTTAATGTTTCATATGTTGTTATAGTTTATAAATGGCCATTTTTAATGGCTGCAGCATATATCATTCTGGTAAAGTACTATATGCCATAATTTACTTAATAAATTTGGCATTGGATTTTTGGGTTTTTCTAAGTTTTTCACTATTAGAGATAGGCTTGAGTGTAATAATTTCAACTAATTTCTTAAGAAATTATGCCATAGTTGCCCAAAATAGCATTCAGAACTGATAAGTTCAGTTGCTTCAGTTGTGTAATTCAGTGAACTGGACATTGGTCTCCTATGCTGGATCTGACCCCTATGTTACATGGGGTGACCTTTGGGAACATCCCTTCCCGTGGTGGGCTTCTCATGCTTTAATCAGCATGGCCCTCTTTTATAAACAATTGAATTATTTTGTGTAAACCCATTGTATGAATAATGGGTTTTATTATTTTTCATTAGCAAAGATTTATATTCTTTTCTGATTTTTAACTGTTATTTATTCTATCTGCCATTGGTGAGAGCAACCCACATTGCCCTTAGGCTAGGACAAAAAGGGCCCTGTCCTGGGGGCTATGCTTTGGGGAGGTCCCCACTGTGGCCTTCCCCGGACTGTGCCTCAGCTCATGGCTCAGAATGCCCATGGGGTGAAGGAGATGTGTCCACAGAGCCCACACACCCTGATTCCCTCTCACCCTGGAGTTCCCTAGTTTAATGGCCAGAGCCTGGTGAAGCCTCTTTCCTGGCCCCTCCTTCTGAGGGCAAGTCTTACCACTGGACTGTGCCTCCTCCAGCCCAAGGGTAGTCTAGGGATGGCTGTAGCCATTGGCAGGAGTGTAGGGTGGGAGGCATGGGTGTTGTTGGGCTTTGTAGGCTGGAGGACCTACCTATGCGCACTGAGGCCTCTTGAGGTACAGACCAAGCTGAGGATGGGGAGCACATAGGAGAGGAATGGGCTGAAGGCTGGGGCTAGGGACAGGTGCTCCCCAAACTCCCACATTCTGGTGCATAACTCTGAGGATCAGAAAATTCTAAATTTGAATGTAGCTTTCAAAGTTGTTATGAAGATCTATTTGCCAATGTAGGAAAATGGAACATATTTTGATAGTTAGTTAGCTTGATTTATAACTTAAATATTTGAACATATTTGAAATGCTTCCCTTTTTATTCTTGCCCAAAGCTCTGACTGTGTTAGCAGTGAACAATGAAAATAATTGGGCTATTCTGAGAGACACAAAATTTAAAATGAGAAGATACTGATGACAGTTGTTGAACCATATCAGCTTCAGTATAAATTGTATTTCCATATTTTGCTTCAGTGGCATGACATCAAGACAATCTGCATTCATAGAGACAAGTACTTGCAAGTGGTACCAGGTTTCAATGATATATCTTATAATCCTGGGATACTCTTCAATACACAAAGTTGTCATAAAAGATTTTTCCAGATGAAAATCTACAAGGAAATAATCTGTTTGGAAGCACAGCTTATGATTGTGTTGGTCTCATGTTGCTAAAATGCAGATATATTACAACTTCTGTTGAGTGCATTTTCTAATCTACAAATCTAAGCGTATTTACTTATAAAATAAAATATTAGTATTTTAAAAATAAAATTATTATCACATATATGTAGATTCTCCCTCACCAGAGCTCCTTGTTCTTTGAAAGAGTTTAACAGACACTGATCAACCCTTGACCTATTCAGATCCATAGGTTAAGACAGGGTGGAGGATTGAGGTACATGGTATTGCCCCCCAAATATTAGACTGATTATCTGAACTTGAAGCAGCCAGGATGACTGTTTATTTGCTTTTCTAACATAGCAGCCCTTTGCACCCTGGTTGGCCTTATCAGCTGCCCTATGGCAGGAAGAATCAAGGCTGAGTATAAAATAACATTTATGGCAGAGCCAATGCAAACTTGAGCTCTGTGTCAAAGGCAGAGTGGAAGATGGCCTAAGTTCTCAAGTGTTTCAAGAGAAGACCTTACCTCTTACATTTAGTTACTAATTCAGGGAGTTAGGGTCACATTAAAGCCACCAAGAATGCTGACATGTAAATGGTCCAGCCACATCTTGCAACAGCACTAGGGGCCCAGTCCATGGGATGTAAGTAAACCTAGAATTGATGCTACTTGTTTTGCTAACTACCCACTCATATTGCTTTTTGTTTTGTTTTGTTTTGGTTCTAGTTCCTTAATATCCCTAGAAGATTTAGATTGGCTTCCACTCAACCAAACTTTTTCCCAGGTTTCTGAACTTGTATTGAATGTGACCATTTCGACACTGACATTTCTACAGCGACATGGAGTAGCAGTCACTGGTATGGGTGCCTTGTAGCTATTGCTATATTTCAAAACGTTTCACTACTTAAATTCATTGACAGTTGACATAGAGCTAAAATGATGTTTGAAATGATTTAATTAAAATTTCAAATTCAAAAAAGAATCAATTGTTTCTGTTAATACAAGACAAAAACAGAATGCAAATTTGGAACTCAAAACTGAATTTGACTTTCTATCACTGTTGAAATTCTGCAGTCATTGCTAATATAAATGATATCTGAAAGTTAAAATTAACTGATTTTAAAATTCTTTGACTTTATTTCTTCTAATATTAGACCTATCACTAGTTCTGTGATTTTAATCTTTCCCTTCTCTAAGCTCCTATTGGGAGGAAATATTTTAAAAATGACAAAGCTAGTAAGAGGAGGCAGCTTGATGTGGACTTACAGAGTCCCTAACTAAATAAGCAGCCCTACTACAGGGGAGGGAATGGAATTATATAGCTCTTTTCTTGACCCAGGATATTTTTATTTCCTGAATTGCCAACTGAGCCTGAGAATTTTACTTTTAATTCCCTTCTTTTCTCTGTTTTTCTATCTTTGGCTGTTTCTCTAAGGAAAATACAGTGAGAGAACAACAAAGTTGGAATTCATCCACTCATCCATTCATCCATCCATTTTTCCATTCATCTGTCCATCCATCCACCCACACATCCATTCATCTATCCATCCATCCATCTGCCTACCCATTCACCCACGAAACAACCCATAAACCTCTTTATACATCTATCCATCAATTCATACATTAATCCATCCATCCATCCACTCACTCATCCATTCATCTATCCATTTATCTACCTCCCCATTCATCTACTCACCAACCCACCAATCCATTGATCTATGCATCCATCCATCCATCCATCCATCCATCCATCCACTCACTCATCCATTCATCTATCCATTCATCTGCCTCCCTATTCACCTACTCACCAACCCACCAACCCATTGATCTATCCATCCATCCATCCATCCATCCATCCATCCATCCATCCATCCATCCCTCCATTCATCCACTCACTCATCCATTCATCTATCCATCCATCTACCTCCCCATTCATCTACTCACCAACCCACCAACCCATCCATCTGTTCATTTATTTATTTATTCTCTCATTGAATAAACAATGAGCACTTCCTATGAGTCAAACACTTCCCCAGACAGTGGGAATAAAAAGCTGAATAACACGTAGTTCTTCAGTGAGAACCCATGGACACAGGAAGGCGAACAACACACACCAGGTCCAGTCATCGGCTCGGGGGAGAGGGAAGGGAGAGCATTAGGACAAATAGCTAATGCATGCGGGGCTTAAAACCTAGATGATGGGTTGATAGGTGCAGCAAATCACCGTGGCACATGTATACCTATGTAACAAACCTACATGTTCTGCACTTATATCCCGGAACTTAAAAAAAAAAAAAAGACATAATTCTTACTTTCAAGGAAGTCATGTTTAGTAAAGGAGAGAGATATGTCAATAATAAAAAACAAACAAGCAAACAAACAAAAAACAAAGACAACAGAGTAAGGATCTGACATCTGCTTCAGGAAAAGCTTCAAGGAGGAGTTTTGAAGGGTGATTTGGACTTTATCAAAGAGATGAGGGAGCATTTCTGGAAAGAGAGAAGACTGTGTGAGCTACTTGGGCTTGCTGAGAGCCGTGAATGTTTGACATTCAGTGTGTCTGAGGTACAGTGGGCAGTAGCAGGGGGTGGCATAGAAAGGGAGCTCAGGCCAAAATACCAGTGGACATGGGAGCAGTAGAATTAGATCTGCATTATAGAAAGACACTTCTGGGCAGGTGTGAGGAGTGGATTGGAGGCACGCAGGTCTGGGGTTCAGGATCCTGGGATCAAGTCTTCCATCAGCCACTTTCTCCTGAGGTCTCAGTCTCCTGAACTATTATTATTATTATTTGAGATGGGGTCTTGCTCTGTCGCCCAGGCTGGAGTGCAGTGGTGAGATGTCGGCTTATTGCAACCTCTGCCTCCTGGGTTCAAGCAAGTCTCCTGCCTCAGCCATCCAAGTAGCTGGAACTACAGGTGTGCACCACCACGCCTGGCTAATTTTTGTATTTTTAGTAGAGACATGGTTTTACCATGTTGGCCAGGCTGGTCTCAAACTCCTGACCTCAGGTGATCTGCCTGCGTCGGCCTCCCAAAGTGCTGGGATTACAGGCGTGAGCCACTGTGCCCAGCCCTGAACTATTGTATAATGAGATTGTTATACACAGAAATTTCTATAATCCCATTCAGAATTTTGCTGCTTCATGGAGCAAACTAACATAAAACTCTCTATCGCCCCAAATTCCACCTGTTGCTTCTTTCTTCTTGTTGCTTGTGACTCAGCACAGTGAGACCCACATAGAAAGGTTTTTTTTTTTTTGGTGTTTTTTTTTTTTTTTTTTTTTTTTTTTTTTTTTTTTTTTTTTTTTTAGCTTT
Organism: Macaca thibetana thibetana; assembly: GCF_024542745.1. Classification (NCBI taxonomy): domain Eukaryota; kingdom Metazoa; phylum Chordata; class Mammalia; order Primates; family Cercopithecidae; genus Macaca; species Macaca thibetana. The sequence continues at coordinate 118,364,164 of NC_065580.1, forward strand.
CTGTAAGAGAAAAGCTAGTTCATTAATGTTTAACTCCATTTTCAGGTTAGATTTGTTCCACTGGCAACTATTTCTTATGCTGAGAACAAAACCCAGAGGGTGGTGCGAGATGAATAAAACACCTCATCGAAATCTTCCCAGTGACCTTAATTTAACAAACTCATTTAGAAGCTCAAGTTTTTGTACATCATCCAAATTACAACAACCAATTTGCCTTACAATTGAAAATGTAATTACCGTTAAGAATGTAATTAAAATAAACAATTTTCTATTAACTCTCCAGCGAGTCAAAGCTAAGGAACACGATTACAAAACATACTTTGAGAGGTAACTAAAAATTGTCTTCATGTCTCTTGTCTCCAAGATAAATTCTTTTGCCTGATGAGCCAATTCCAATGTGAAGAGGAAGGACTGAGTGGCCTCATGTGGCTTTAGGCTACTGGTCCAGTTATGTTATGCACTGAAACTGTTAATCTACACATTCTGAATTCTCTGTTGTTTAGCAACAAATTTCTGAATCAAAATTGTCTGTCACTTTTTGAGAAAGATTTTGTACTTTCATAAATATGCCACACTGATGTCACTATTTTTTCTCTCCTTTCTGGAACACTGTGAGTAATTCTCATACCTTCTGAGACTAGTGGAGATTAATAGTTACAGCTCAGCTTCGGGAGCCAGATCATTCGGGTTTGAATCGGAGGCTTAATCTAACAAGTAGGACTCTAAGAAAAAGGGGACAGTTACAGCACCTACCTCATAGTGTTGTTGGAGGACTAAGTGAGACCTCCCATGGTATATTCTTAGTCTAGGTCCTAGTACCTCTTCAACATACAATACATGCTTGTTTTAATCTCAGATACCAATCTTTTTTCCTCCCATGATGCCATGTAAAGGCAATCAGACTGGAAACAAAAAGTCTTGTATTTCTGGGATTTTCCCCATCTTTAATACCTTCCTGAAGTCCCCGTTCACTTGGTCTGTCTTTGTAAATGTCATGGATTGTGCTTTTTTTGTAGACCTCACTGCAATTATAAGGATCCTATGAGATAATGCATGTGAAAATGGTTTAATAGTGGCTGGCAGGTGAAGGGGCTCAGTCAATGAGTGTTGAATCATGATCTGCAACAATCTAGTTTCTAAATGAAGGTTCAAGGTTCAAACACAGCTTGAAATGTATGTGTTTTCATGTTTGCAGTTGCTGAGGCATACTCCCCAGAGATTTTGTTGTACCTTGAGAGTCTTGGATTTATATTTTGAATGTGTCACCTCTAGATAGTGCCATGGGTTTTTTGGGTAGCTCATGAATTTTATACGTTGATAACTTGAGTTAGGGGAACTTTTTCTTATGACTTCAAATAATTATTGGGAATATAGTTTTAAAGACTCCATAGTATTTTATGCTATGAATATACTATAATTTATCTTTTCCCTTGATATTGGACACTTAGTTGGTTTTCAATATTTTATCAGTATAGAACCTTTAAAATATTGTCACACCTTAATTTTTGTTCAGATATCTGATTAAGCTTCTTGAGAAAGATTTTTAGAAGTGAAATTATTGGGTTCAATGACTTGAATTTTATAAAGCTCTTGAAATATGTTTTAAAATTACACTCTGGAAATGTTGCAACCATTTGTGCCAGGGAGCATGGGACACTTCACCATTCTCTCTATAGCAGCAAGTGTTTATTCTGTTTGCTTTTTCTATTTGATGCCCCAATGGTGTTTGGTCTTCATTTGCTCTTCCTTTAGAGGTAAAAAGGTATTTTTTTCTGAATTACATTAGACATATCAAAATATTCAAACAACTGATGGTGTAAATCTTCTGTTGTTCCAGCAGAGCCAGTTTACCACCTGTCCATGCAGAATATAATGTGGGATCCACAGAAAGTCCAGTATGATCTCAAATCCCAGTTTGGCTTTGATGATCTTCATACGCAACAGATCCTGAACTATTCAGCTGAACTAAAGGAGGTACACACGCTTGACTGCTTCTCACACCGCTGGGTCTTTCCTGGAGACTGGATCTAGAGCATGCTGCTGGGGCAGAGTGAGCGGGTGCCATGGGAGAGGCAGCCAGACAGGAGAGTTCCCCTAAAACCCGAGCTCCTTACACAGAAGACACCCCTGCTGTCTCCAGCTTTTCTAGAAGTGTCTCTTTCCTCTTACCATGTAGTTTTATCCCAGAATGGAAAGGCAGCTTGGAAGTAATATGACACTTGATTGCTCTGGGAACTAGCAGTGGGAGAGGCCAGGTCGAGTGAGGGTGTGAGATTCTGAAGACAGCGCTAGTGGGGTCCAGGTAGGAAGATGGCGCATCCCCACCGTAGTGAGTGGGGATGCAAGTGGGTGAATTTCCAGGTAAAGAGATAATTTTCATTAGAAGAGTAGGATCTGTGGGTCATGAATGCCTGCTGGGTTCACCAAAGTTGAGCCTCTTCCCAAACTAGGTGAAATAAGGGGGTTGGACTGGATGATCCCCAAGACCCAGTTCACTGCTGGTATTGCTGAGGTTCTGGGAGGTATCTTTTAGTTACAGAGTCCCTTTTGTCACTCTGGCCCATTTGTAGGCACTTCTGCTTTGCATGGTGCAGGTCCAAGAACTATGCACCTGGAGCTTTGGTCCACAGACTCCACCTGCAGGGTTAGAGCATTTATGGTGCAGCTCCTGGGTCAGTGTTGAGCTAGGAATGTTTGGAGAGGACCCACTATCTTCTGTTAGGATCTCAGTCCATGCTGGGTGTGTAGATTTTGCTCACTTCTGTGTGAGTTCCCCACAACCTGGTCTTCCCAGATAGCACTTTTCACATTTCAGTGCAGCTAGTTTGTGTTCAGACTGTTGCTTTCAATATTTAGACTCTAGATCTGTGCTCTCAGTCTGGAGGGTTAGATGGTTGGGCTGCAGCCAGCAGACCCTCTTGCTGGTTTGGTGTTTGAAAAATCAGTTCTGCCAGGTAGGTTTAGGCTTCACCACAGTATACTAAATTTTGTGCTTCTTGTATCCCTAGCATAATTTTATTAATCATCTCACAATTTTATGAACTATCTACCTACCACAGGACTTGAAATTGTGACCCTTGGGTTTTCTCATGGATACTGATGTAGATGGAATATGAAACCCCAGTTGGTTGACTTTTATTCTAGTTTTCTCCATCTTTATGATCTGTTTTCTCATTATATTATAGTTTGAGTAAACTATGTAAAACTTTTACCTTAGAATGTTAAATATATTGAGATTAGAATTAAAAGGAAAATGATCAGAAAATACCACTGTGTATATCAACAAAGCTCCATGGAAATTGTACATCATATATGTAAGCTTTCTGTTGCTGCTATAACAAGTTACCCCCAACATAGTGCCTTAAGGAAACCCACATTTTCTTTTATCATAGTGTTCTGGAGGTCAAACCCCTGAAATGATCTCACTGGGCTAGAATCAAGGTGTCTACAGGGCTGAAGTCCTTCTTGAGGTCAAGGGGACAAACTGTTGTAGGGGAGGAAAAATTATTTTTTTCTCTATTATTCCATATTCAATGGCTGGAGCTCACGAATTAACCTGATAAAAGACAGATAAACAAGAGGAAAACCAGTTATTATGTAGGTATGTATGGGAGTTCACAAAGAGAAATATATAGATGTTCCCTGACAACCATTCTGTTTTTCACTTTCAGTACAGTATTCCATAAATTACATGAGTTAATAAATACTTTATTATAAAATAAGCTTTGTGTTAGATTATTTTTCCAATAGTAGGCTAATGCATGTGTTCTGTTCACAGTTCAGGTACGCTAGGTTAAGTTTGGTTATGTTTTGAGGTTAGGTGTACTAAATGTGTTTTTGGCTTATGATATTTTTAAGTCGTGATGGATTGATAAGGAAGTAACCTCATTGTAGATCAAGGATCATCTGTATTTTAAGGAAGCAGCCAGATGATTAAGGCTTATACACCACCCAAGTCAATCTAAACAAAGGAAAGGGGGTTTTGGGTTTCTAGGTAGCAAGGCAACTTATGGGAAGGTGAAAGGAGGAAAGGTACAGTGAATAAGTTATCTTGTTTTGCAGAGAAATCTCCCAGGTGATCAGAGTTATTTGGAGAAGCAGCTCTCTTTCTGGTAGGAGACATCTTTACAGATGAAAATTATCTTAATAATGTAAATTTTCCTTATAAATCTAAATTTCCTTTACCAAAAGGAAATTTATACTCTATTTTTAAACAGTCATGGAGTGGTAAGAAGTTTTCCCTGCCTCTGCTGGTTTTCAGTTTGTCTTTAGCTCAAAATAATCCATATGCCAAAGAAACATATTTTGGGGTGGCATATTCCGTTTTCTTGCTTTTTCCAGCTTCTAGTGGCCATCCACATTCCTTGAGTTTGAGCCCCTTTCTCAATAATCAAAGCCAGCAATGGCAGGTCAAGTCCTTCCCACATCCCATCACTTGGGCAGTGACATTTTTGCCTCCTTTCTCCAATAAGAACCCTTGTGGTTACATTGGGCTCACCAGGTTACCCACGATAATCTCCAATATCAAGGCCAGGTGACAAGCAGCCTTAATTTCATCTGCAGCCCTAAATCTCACTTGCCATATAACATAACATATTCATGGGCTCTTGGGATTGGGACATGGACATCTTGGGGACTATTGCCTGCTTCCCACCATTTGAAAGTGTAATTGCCTGCTGGGAGACTCAGCACATGCTGCCCTTGCAAGAGAATAGTCCTCCTCTTTCCCTGCCTCTGCTTCCCAATTTGGAAAATGATTTATCTAACCTCACATCCTCTGTGGAGCTCTTATGACCTCACTTCAGCCTCTGCCTCTACTCCTTCAACCTTCTATAATAGGGCATGTCCCAGGGAACCTGATGACTGCACATCTGCCTCTCATAGACTGTGAACATCTGAGTGGGGACTAGGCCTTATCTCTCTAACACGATACATGGTATTTTTGATTATTTTTAATTAAGGGAAAAAAACCAAAACAAAACATCAGGGACCCTGTGCTTTGACAGCCACAGGTTAATATTTTAAATATTGATCCTAAAGGAACCTAAAAGTGAACACATGGGACTAAAATTAAGCTTTTTGACTATTGCCATTGTTTAGTCAATTCAGGCTGTTATAAAAAAAGACCATAGATGGGGTGGCTTGTAAACAACAGAAATTTATCTCGTTGTGTCCTCACATGGTAGAAGGGGTAAGGGAACTCCCTGGGTCTCTTTTATCAGGGTACTAATCCCATTCATAAGAGTTTACCCTCATGATCTGACCAGCTCCCCAAGGCCCCACCTCCTCATACCATCACCTTGTGGGCTAGGATTTCAAAATATGAATTTTGGGAGGGGGGAGTCCACAAGCATTTAGACCATGGCAGTCATCAACAGAATCTCTTAAAGATGGCATTAAAATTGTTGTAGGGGAATGTGCATCATTATAACACAAACATAAGTATTTACCAAGCAGTGTTAGGGAACTGTGTTGAAGTTCATGTATAAAATAAAGGAGATTTGGTTCAAAAATATTAAACAGTTTCTGAACCAGGACCTCAATTTGAATCTTTCCAATTTTATCCACGTTTGATAATCAGAAAAGAAAATGTTCTTGGCAAAACAACTTTGTTAATCCAAAGTATCAATTAAACTGGGCTGACCCATGTTCACTTTTGGCCTGAGAATCAAAAGAAACAAGATTTGATGTCATTTCCATGTCCTTGGCCTGGAGAAACAGCTGTTCCCATTGTTTGCGGATAAAACTGAAAAATGTAACTTTTTTTTTTTTAAACTACCAAGTCTTCCCTCAAGGTAAATCACGTGGATATCATCACATATTACTTCTTCAATCAAGCAAATGTAAGAACTTTTACTATGGCAAGATTGTGGTGTTATTTTTAGAAGAGGAAGGTTCTAGGAAAGGAGCTTTACATCTAAATGATTTTTCATATTCTTGTCAGATTCCCACAGACAGCTCTTTGGAGAAGATGGTGTGTTCAGCCTTGTCCAGCACATCAGAGGATGAAGCTGAGAAATGGCGCTACGTTGGAGACTGCCACCCCAAGTGGTCAGAAGCCGAAAACTATCTTGTCCATGCAGTCAGCTGGCTGAGAGTCTACCAACAGGTGCTGTCCCCTGTCTATATGTTCTGTTCAAAGGTGTGTCAGTTTGAGTGTCCAAATCCATTCTCCTCCCCGACCCTGCCATGTTGCTTACTGTTGGATTTTATGTCCCTCCCAGGAAAGGGACATAAAATGGCCCCACATCCTGGCCATTGAGTGCACCTTGTCCCATGTGCATCAGCTGGCTCCAGCTCCATAGGCCTAGGCCCTCAACACTCATCACCAAACAGTCCATCCTAGGCTTGCACACACACACCTTGGCAACTCAGAAGTTCCTAGACCCATGCTCCGTTATTGGTGCATGAGATTGCCCTGGAGTACTTTGACCAGCTCTTTGGACGTTTGCATGCTAGCATTCAGCATCCTAGCACTTTGAGCTCTGGACTGGCCTTGTCCCTTCACTCTGGTTTTGATCAGAAGCTCTGTGCACAAACAGTGACTGTGATTTCAGTAACCATAATTTGACAACACGAAGGGAGGCTCTAGTCTGTCTTTACAGAGATGTTGGTGTGGGGCAGGGTGCCTGAGTGATTAGACTGCTCTTGGTCTCAGAAGCTCACGGGACCCTGGCTGTTTCACAGCTTTGTGCTTCTTGGGGAGGTTTTGGAGACTGTGAGGCAGAGCTCCCCTGGCAGTCACTTCCCATTTGTTTTATCAGGTTTTGCTGTCTCCGTCTAATGTTCTTCCTTAAAGAACACACCTCTTTAACTTTGTCCCCTGCTAATATGTGTCATGTATAAAGGCCAAAATCTCAAATAGTGGATAAAACATCATTAAAAATATATAGGTGTTGTTGTCTGCTTCGTGGCACTACAGTCATCCAGCACTAAAATAATCAAGGGACACTGTTGAAATGACCAGCATCCAATGGTCTAGTGGACACTCTTGCTTTGTGCATTATCTGGGTAACATAACTGGTTAATTAAGGCGTAGTTAGCACACATACATGCACATCAGGCACCTCCCCATGCTATCAGGCTTGGGCAAGAATGATCTATTTTTGTGTAATGTTGATGATAAACCACATTGCTAATTGACTTCAGTATCATCTTCCCCATGTCCATGTCATAAAATGGCACTTAGTAACTATGTATTAACTTTGGTGTATACTTAAAAATATGTAAATATATTTATGTTATCCTAAATATGTCCATTTATGTTTTAAATTATATTTCATTTGTTTGAAGGTGTATGTTATTCCCTTCTCTCTTTTCTTTTCTCTTTGGGGGAAAAAAGAGAAATAAGGCAGAGATTATAAAGTTGTGTGCCTCCATTGTTGCAACATGAAATCTTTAATTTCTGAGTAGAAATTAAATCATGATGCAATTGCTAACAGACATTTTAATTTACCAAAAAATAAAGATTGGTTGTCTGTCATCTACAGCGGTCTGTTAAAATTTCTTAACTAAATACTATTCTTTCCAATTTGCTGTTATTAATGCTAGTACTTTTGTTTCCGAATTTGTAGGTGTTTGATCAGTGGCAACAGGGTAGTCTGCTTCAGAAGACACTCACAGGCATGGGCCATAGTTTGGAGGCTCTCAGGAATCAGTTTGAAAAAGAGAGCAAGCCCTGGAAGGTGGTGGAAGCTCTGCACACTGTGCTGCTCCTGCTGAATGATAGCTTGGCAGCAGATGGCCCAAAAGATAATCATACATTTCCAAAGATGTAAGGCGCATTTCCCTGTTTGATTATTGATTAAGTGGATGATGCAGAATTTTAAAGAGTGCATGATGATACAGAATGTGTTAGGAACACATTGTGTAAAACTACAGCTAAACAATGAATTTCTAGTTAGCAAATGGGAAATCAGAGGCTTTCATTGTGGACCATCGCCAGGGTAGAAGTCTTGGCAGCACTCTGGATGCCTATTCAGAGGCTGCAATACACCGAATATGGGAACAATATTTGAGAAGATGTCAGTTTCCTGGATTTTAGATTTTATGTCTTTGGCATTTGTTTAAAAATGAATAAGTACATTTCAGAGGTATTTTTATGTACAGAACTACCTTACATGAGTAGCTCTTTTCCTAGAATCTTCCTCTTCTAAAAATATGTTTTTATATTTACTTAAAGATTTTGTATAGTTGAAGCATTTACATAAGGTCTAGAAATATTTTAGAAGTAGGAAATGATGGAACTTGTTTCTTCCTTTTTAAAGATAACCACAATTTATTCACCAAAATAGCCGACTAGATCTTTTCCCTCAGTAGGTGTGGCAGTTTGTAGTAACTTGAATCTTATTATCTTTCTGAGGTTAAGGTTCTCTTTGGAAAAGAACAATATGATTTCTCAATATTATCTCAAAAATGTTCATTTCAAACCAGGTCACACAAATTCTTGCTCTCTGTGTACCATGAAGGAGAGTTGTGATGACAGAATTGGATAGGACCATATTGTGTTATTATGATTACTTAAGAAATAGCAATTCTAAACACTTTGAATTCTTTCACATATTCTGGAACTGTTAGCAAACAGGATCTTGCTTTCAAAGGTCCTATTTCCTAACTTTTACTTAAGAGATGTTCTAGGGCATGAGGTGATGGTGCTAGAGGCAGCAATACAGTTCCCCATCAGAGCCATAGAAGCTGCAGGAGGATGGATGCAGGGAGCCAGCAAGGATGCCTTGAAGCAGTGATCTAGGCAAAGGGCAGGGACAAAACATCTGTCATAAATGAACAAATGCAGGGACATTGCATTGGGGATATTGAAAACCTCCCTGCTGGTCTGTTACTTAATGCACATTAATAGAAACACCACATTAAGTAATTATCCCACAAATCTCGAATGCCCCCTGGCACTTTAACCTAGGATTTTGCCTGCTCTGTGCCAGGCCAGGGGATTGAAGCCCCAGGAAGCTGTATCTGGCTCTTAGTCCTACAAAGATTGGGGAAGCTGAAGACTACACCACACTCTAGGTATGAAGCTAGGATAGCCCTCATTCTTCTGCCCACCTATATAATTTCCACACACTCTCAGTGCCAGGAAGGTGAGGCTCAAACACTGGCTTTGCTGTTCACCTGCTGTTTTTTTTTTCTTTGTTTTGTTTTGCTTTGAGACAGAGTCTCGCTCTGTCGAACAGGCTGAAGTAGGATGGCGCGATCTTGGCTCCCCGCAACCTCCACCTCTCAGACTCAAGCGATTCTCCTGCCTTAGCCTCCTGAGTAGCTGGGATTACAGGCTCAAGCCGCTACTGCCCAGCTAATTTTTGCAATTTTAGTAGAGAGAGGGTTTCACCATATTGGCCAGGCTGATCTTGAACTGCTGGCATCACTTGATCTGCCCTCCTTGGCCTCCCAAAGTGCTGGAATTCCAGGCGTGAGCCACCACACCTGGCCACCTTCAGCCTTCTTTACATCTTTCTGAGATTCACATGCACCCTTAGCAGAAAACTGTGTATCTTTTGTCATTAGCTTTGGTCCAAGAAACCCCATCTTTTTTTTCCTACCCTGTCTCCACAGCCAATTGTTCATATCTTTTTCTTTTCCTAGGCTGCAATGTTCACCCGAAAGAAATGGAAATCACACCAGACTCTCAGTTTTCTACTGAGTTCTTCATGTCATTACAGACTGCCTTTTCTTCTCCAGGTTCTGTCTGGTTCCTGCCCACATCCCTGCATTCGGGGTGGCTGAGGTGTGGGAGCTCTTCACCCAGGCTCTAGCAGATAGCCTGGATTTTGGCAAGGCGAGGACTCACAGAGGTGCCTCTGGGCCCTCCAGCAAGGACTCGCCCTTCAATGTCGCACGTTGTTGTGAATGTGAAGTGTCTGTTCACAGAGGTGGGGGGAATAGTCCCTAAGGTCCGGCCATGTGGTATCCTTGCTTGTCAGAGTTTAAAGAGACTTGACAGTAAGATCCAGGTTCCAAGCCACACAGCATTTCTTTTTTCCTTGGGGAAAATAAGATAATCTCTTTCTCACTTTTTAGTTCTTTCCAGGAGCCACTCTGCTTCCTTCTCAGTGTAACCCAAAGAGTCAGAGCAACGACTAACCTAAGCGCAGTTCATTCTGCAGGTGGCCAGTTCCAAAAGCCACGCTTCCAGCTTCACTATAGCACGAGGTGTCAGTATTCTGGTCAGCAGCCAGAAACCTTAAGCATGTGGCTGTGATGGAGCAATTGCTTCGCATTGTAGGGTGATGACTTGGGGATGGGTACCACTTCCTGCTGGTGTCTCATAGGAGAATTATCACTGGGACCTTGTTCGCTCTCTCTATTCCCTCTATAGTGGTCAGGTCCATCAGCTCTCCAGCTAGAGAATAGCAGCAACTATTTATCAAGCCTGTGTTCAACCCCAAATTATCAAGGTGCTGTGAAGAGACTGACCTCTATGACACAGAAGTCCAAATGGATGCCAGGCGCTCAAAGCTGTGGGATGGCTCCAGCCAGTAGAACATTTTGCTTGGGCTTCAAGTAGCTACATCTCTTTCTGCTGTTCTCTTTTTGTAGCTTGCCTCGTTTATCAAGGGTGAGGATTCCATGTAGTTGCTCAAAGACACAGAAAGCCTGGAGTCCCCTGCTTTGGGCAGTTCTGCCGCCCACAGTGTGACTTTGTCTTGCTCCTCCCTCTCCCATATTTATTTCCAATTTCAGGTTCTTCACATTATCAAACTCATTTTCTTTCCAGCTTCTCTTCTCAGTTATTTCTTCCATGTCTGGAGCCCATTAGTCTGACACTCCAGGGACTATTTGTATTGAGCTGCCTGGCTGGTCATTCTTCCTTTGACTTTGGAGAATCCTACAGGCATTGCCAATTGGCCCAAGTTGGGACCACTGCAATGGGTCCTGTCCGCCACCACACACCACCTTTATATTTTGAAACTTTTCTCAAAATATTTTTCTATGTCTCATTAACTATAGGCTTCAAGGCAAATGTTTTTAGATCCCATGTGAAACTTTATCATAACCCTCACTTCTTTTACACACTACTAGGAATATACTTTTCCATTTTGGAGTAAAGAGAATGCTTAATCCATATTCAGTACCAAAAGAATCTCCAAATCGGGTGACTCAAACAATGCAATTCGTCAAGAACCTGGTTGTGTGATGAAGTGTGACTTTCAGTCTGGTGAACACACTTCTCAAAGTAGTGGAATATTTTTGTTTGAATGGAATTTTTATTTCCCTAGTTGGCACTTTGAACTACCTTTCATTTTATTTCGTTTATTTATTTTTGCACTCAGATTACAGCATCTGTGGAAATTGCAAAGCTTGCTGCAAAACCTGCCTCAGTGGCCGGCACTGAAGAGATTTCTTCAGCTTGATGGAGCTCTCAGAAATGCGATAGCTCAGAATTTACATTTTGTCCAAGGTAAGCTAGCTCTGGTGTTCTTTGTCCCCGACTCACTAAGAGTAAACATGAAATTTATTGGAAAATGGACTTGAAACTGCTTGACACATTGTAAAGTTGGGAGATAACTTTGCTGGTGTCGTATGCATATTTATGCTTTGTTCTGATGCCTTCTAGGGAATTTAAAATACAACACACCAAGGCTAAATAAACAATGAGGGCACTGTGAAGAGCGCATCCTTCTGTTTTCCTTAAGCCCATCCTGTGGCCTATGACAAGCAGTGTCCTAGGGCTGGGTTGACTTTCACATTCACAGCAGCATCCATGGTTTTCAGGCTGGAAAGGGACCTTAGTGCATTGTGAATAAGCGAATCTTTTGTATTCTGTTCCTTCTACTGCCTCCTCCCACCGCTGCTCCTTGTGTCTGGTAGGGAGAGCGTGTTCCCCCTGGGTTTGCAGAATGCCCTTCTTTGAACTTTCTTGACTATGGTGAGCATTATTCCTTCGGCCCTCTTCTGAGGAAGTCGGGTTTGCACTTTTGCCCAGATGGGCTGCAGCCGTTTCATTTTCTCAGGGAGGAGAGGGAAAATGTGAGGGGGTTGTTGCTTTAGAAGCAAAACTCTTCTGTAACTGATAACCCATACTCACTAGTCTTTGGAAAGGATAAAATGATATTACAATGACTCCTGTTTTCCTTTCTAAGGAAGAGAAGAACATGTATAATAGTAGGTCAAGTTTTTAAAAATCCATGTTTTCAGGATCCAGTTTATTGATTCATGGCCATGTGTAGGAGTCAAGCTTACCTACCTTAGGTGAATAATGATCAATTTGTCTACTTTGCAGAAGTCCTCATTTGCCTGGAGACATCAGCTAATGATTTTAAATGGTTTGAACTTGACCAATTGAAACTGGAAAAGGATGTGTTCTTTTGGGAGCTAAAACAGGTAAAGCACAGCAAAGAGTTATAAATAAGCAATTTTAATAAAACATTCAAGAAGCTCTTGCAATATTCAGTTTTGCTCCTTTTGTGAATTGTGCCAGTAAAAAAAGGGAACAATATGCGGGTTTTCCAAAACCTTATGTTGTGTTTAAAATGTTTATCATTGCTTATTGTATTTGCAGTTCTTGAGCCCATGAAGAGGGTATCTAAGCCTCTTTAAATGTTACTCCTTCCCACTCTTATTAATCTTTTAGATGTTGGCGAAGAATGCTGTCTGCCCAAATGGTGGTTCCTCTGAGAAGGAGGTCTTTTTGCCCCCTGGAAACTCCAGCATATGGGATGGTCTCCAGGGACTGGTGTGCTATTGTAACTCCTCTGAGACTAGTGTTTTAAACAAGCTACTTGGTTCAGTAGAGGATGCTGTAAGTATTCTACCATCTTAGCTCTTCTAAGAGCACCAGTTTAAGATTAAATTCACCAAAGATGCTAAGATTTAACCTAGAGTTTTGATGAGGAAAGTTTTGCCATGAGCCCATACACTTAAAGGAAGCTGGCTCTCTGAACTTCAGCCACCCTTCAGTGCTGGCCCTTCTGTCTGACTGAAGGGTAATATGCCACCCGCCTGGCCAAAACCTACTTGAAATTCCTCAAACTTTCAAAACAGGCCACTTCTGCTTTTCTGGCTTCCTGGATCCTTGATCTGCTTCATTCTTGGCTGCACATGCTAAGAAAAGCAGAGGAGTCTCTCTGGTGATTAGTCATTCCCAGCAAAGCTGTGGCTTTGAGTGGTTTACAGGCTTTACAAGTCATGTTCCCCTCATGTAACTGCCCAGGACAATGGGCTACCCCTGCTGAGTGCTCAAGTGTGACTGCAGAATGTTGAACGATTTGTTTGGAAAGATTATTTTGTCAAGTTCCAGCCCATATTCTTCTTCCTGAGAATTAAAATTATAATATTTATATTTTTAGAGTTCATTTTTCTTTCTCAGTATTACCTGTAGTTTTATATCCTTCCTTATATACCATGGAACTAAAACCAGTGAAAGAATGAAACTAGTGAAATATAAATGATGTCACAGCAACATGAAAATTGGGATAGTAATTGAATGGTGTGCTTATTTCAATCAATGATTTCTTAGCATCTACTCTGGGCATGACGGTATGCTGAAGGGAGTACAAACATGAAGAAGACACTATATTGGTAGAGAAGGGCAGACAACAATGAGAGCCTTGGAGCTCAGCATTTAGGAGTCTTCCCAAATAAGTCAATGAGCCTTAGATGAGGTGTAAGATTTGGAAGCAAAGAGAAGTCAGGAGAGGATGCTAGGCAGGCAGAAAAGTGTATGTGAAGGGCTGGGCATGGTAGCTCATGCCTGTAGTCCCTGCACTTTGAGAGGTCTAGGTGGGCAGATCTTTTGAGCCCAGGAGTTTAAGACCAACCTGGGCAATATAGCCAAACCCCATCTCTACAAAAACAAAAACAAAAATTAGCCAGATGTGGTGGCACATACCTGTAATACCAGCTACTCAGGAGGCTGAGGTGGGAGAATTGCTTGAGCCCAGCAAGTCAAGGCTGCAGTGAGCCATAATCACACCATTGCACTCCAGCCTGGGTAACAATGTGAGACCCTATTAAAAAAAATGAAAAAAAAAAAAATAAAGAAGAATAGTGTATGTGAATGCATGCAGGCACAAAAAAAATTACCTGTTTGCAAATACATTTCTTGTGACTGGATGTCAGCTCTTTCCTGGCGGAAATCCCATCCCAAATTTCTTTTTATCTGTAAAGCCTAACTTGTAGTCTCATACAAAGCAGGGAACTATATATTTACAGGTTACATATACTTGAGATAGCCTTTCTGATGATGCCTGGGATACATATCACTAACAAATCACCCCAAAGTTCAGCGACCTAAAACAAAGCACATTCTTTTCTTTCTCTTCTGACTATGGGTTGACTGGGCTCAGTGGGGGTGGTTCTTCTGATGGCCTTACTGGGCATCATTCATGTAGTTGCAGTCAGTGGCTGTGAGGGCTGGAGTCTGGTTAGCTAGGATACTGAGATGAGGGCCTCTCACTCTCCTCTCAGACTCAAGATGTCTCTTCTCCAGGTAGCCTCTGCATATGGCCTTTCAGCAGGGTAACCAGACTTCTGACATGGCTATCCAGGGATCCTGCACACAGGGTCAGGCAAGGAGGGAGGGTAGAAGCTGCCACTCCTCAGAGAAGGTAGAACTGGAACTGGCACAATCTGGCACAATTCACTTCTGCTGCCTTTTATGGGTTTGTGTGAGCCAGATCTCAGCCTAGAGGAATTGTGGAAGGTGGTACTAAGAATGAGACTCTCAGGGGGTCTTGATTCACGGGCTACTTGTCACAACCAGCGAACACAGATAGCTATGACACTGTGTTCAGTGTCAAGCTATCAAGAAATAAAATATTCACTTTATTATTGCATTAAGTTTTATTTTTGGACTTATTAAGCTGAACATGAGTAAAGATTCAAGTCTGGAACTATAACTTAGATAATTACCATGCCATAGGGCATGATCTTTGATGTACAGTTTGAGTGGACCCCTTGTTAAGTGATACAAGGGAAAGGCCGCATCTCAAATACCCACATTTGAATTGATTATTTATTATAAGCAATATCTTCTTTTCTTGTTAAGGATCGTATTTTGCAAGAGGTCATTACTTGGCGCACAAATATGTCAGTTTTAATACCTGAAGAATATTTGGACTGGCAGGAACTTGAGACGCAGCTGTCAGAAGCAAGCGTTTCCTGTACTCGGCTCTTCCTGCTGCTGGGAGCCGATACCTCTCCTGAGAATGTCTTTTCTAGTGACTGTCAGCCCCAGCTTGTCTCCACAGTGTAAGTACATGTTTGTGGGAAACTTATAAACAATTGGGACATCAAAATGATTTCAACTGCACCTTCCACACAAATGATAAATCAATATGGCAGATTATATTTTGAATAGAAAGAGGTTCAATTTATTTTAAAAATATTAAACTACTGGTACTGTGGGAAAGCATCTAAAAACTGTAAAATATGAAATGATTCCCTTAATGTTTAACCACTGACTTAATCTTTCATTAGAAATTGAGGATCCCTGGTAAATCCAAGGTATGCATGTGATTGAAGTTCTTGTTTGTGTCATTACTCAGAAATCATGCATTAACTACCAAAAGGAAGCTTCTCTTGGGAGCTGTAACTGTACATAAAATTTGCCTTGTTTTTATTTTATGACTCTGTGACTTATATGTGTGATCAATTTCCATTTTCCTTGACTGCTAGGAAGTTCTTCATCAAATATGTCAAATAGGGAATATTTATTTTCTTAATCTTTAAGTTCACTTCCTGTTATGGTCTTTAATTTTCCTCTTTTTTTACTTGTTGACTTGTTCTGTCTTATATTTTATGTATTCTCATAAATTGCTTTCCTCATTTTTCAAGTCAAAGTAGAGGAGTGTGTAAACAAACTAAAAAAATTAGTAGAACTATTTCTACCACTTATGTAAGATTCTATTTCCTTACATAAGTGGACTGCCATGCATTTGCATATATTTGTTTTTAGAAAAATTTATAATGATCTAATGTCATCTGCAAGATCATTTTTAAATTTTAATTTTCTCTGGATTCTTTTTGACTGCAGGATATTTCATACACTTGAAAAAGCACAGTTTTCCCTGGAACAAGCATATTATTGGAAAGACTTCATAAAGTTTATCAGGAAGACTTGTGAAGTGGCCCATTATGTAAATATGCAAGACAGTTTCCAGAACAGACTATTGGGTAAGTCAGTAGCCTAAATTACAGGAATGGGGGATGTTTTCCCACTTTAGTGAGGTAACATAATTTCCTGAGAGTCTATCCTATTTAACAAAGAGGGGCTTAAAATGTGTCGCTCTCCACGCACAATTTGGCATTGTGATTATAATTTTTTCTCATCAATTATGACAAGATCTACCAGAAGTCCTGGTTTGACTGAGCCATGTTGTTCCTGCAAAATTTATAATAGTGACTTCTTTTACTCTCAAGACTGTCCTAGTTTGGGTGATAAATACTTCTATATGCAGACTAGTCATGATCCTACTTACAAGAGTCCAGATTTTCTGCTGTGGGCTTCTCACTTTACTTAGCATTAAGATTGACGCTCCCACTGGGGACAACACCCCATGATCTTGTAGAATGAAACACAAACTGCTTTTCTCTATACACACACTGAACAGTTCCAACACTTCTGTGACCATATGGTGTGGATTTGTTCCCCAACAAGCAATTCTCCATTTCTCCACTGATCATAATTGGGTATCCTACACTATCTACCTGGAATTAGCATCAGATCCTACAGGTTAAGGGCTCAGTCCCACACGATTGCCCCTACTTCAGAGGCCAACCCCAAGTTCAGGCTTCCCTTCTCACTTCTGATCAATTGAGTATAAATCAGGATTCCCATGAGCCTCTTGTTGTGTTCAATAATTTGCTGATACAAGTCACAGAATGCAGAAAAACAGTTTACTTCCTAGGTTACTGGTTTATTAAGCAGAAATAATTTAGGAACAGTAGATGGAAGAAATGCATAGGGTGAGGTATGTGGGGGCATGGAGCTTCTATGCCCTCTCCAGGCCTACCACCCTCCCAGCACCTCCATGTCTTCATCAACCTATGAGCATTCTGAACACTGCCCTTTTGGGTTTTTATGGAAGCTTCCTTATGTAGGCATGATATCTTAAATCATTGGCCATTAGTGATTGACTCAACCACCATCCCTCTCTCCCCTACCTAGAGGTTAGAGGGAAGGTAAGAGAATGAGAGGAGGGAGGCAGAAGTTACAGTGAGCCAAGATCGTACCACTGCACTCCAGCTTGGGCAACAGCGTAAGATTCTGTCTCAAGAAAAAAAAAAAATTCAAGCTTAACTTCCCTTTAATGAGAAAACATATTCTGAATGTTTTAATATTTTGAATTTGTTGAGATATGCTTTATGGCCTATATGTTCATTGATAAATGTATGTGCTCCTCGAAAGAATGTGAATTCTGTCATTGCTGGATAGAGTAGTTTATATTGTTAATTAGGTCAACTATATTAATTGTGTTGCTCAAATCATTCATATCTTATTTGTGTCTTATTTGCTTCTTTTATCAGTTACTAATACAAAATACAAGTAGATTTGTCTATTTTCTTTTTGTTTGGTCAGAATTTGCTGCATATAATTTGAAGTTATATTATTAGGTGCAAAAAATCTACAATGAATATATATTCTTACTGGCTGAACTCTTCTCATTAGGAAATGACACTCTTGCTCTAGAATTGTTTTTGCCTTAAAAATTGGCATAATCTAATAAAATGGTAGTATTAGTCCTAGTTGGTGCCCCAATGTTTAGCTGAAACACCACTTTAATTAAATTTATTATTAAGTATTTTTTCTTTTGATGCTATTGAAAATAGATTTGCTTTCCTTTACAATTGTTAATTGTTGGTGTATAGAAATGCAACTGATTTTTGGTTAATGATTTTGTATCTTGCCACTTTGCTGACTTAGTTTATTAGTTCTAACAGTTTTTTTGTGTGTTGAATATTTAGGGTTTTCTATATATAGGTTTACGTTATCTGTGAAAATAAATAATTTTATTTGGATGCCCTTCCTTCCTTCCTTCCTTCCTTCCTTCCTTCCTTCCTTCCTTCCTTCCTTCCTTCCTTCCTTCCTTCCTTCCCTTCCTTCCTTCCTTCCTCCTTCTCCCCTCCCTTCCCTTCCCCCTTCCCTTCCCTTCCCTTCCCTTCCCTTCCCTTCCCTTCCCTTCCCTTCCCTTCCCTTCCCTTCCCTTCCCTTCCCTTCCCTTCCCTTCTCTTTTTTCCCTTTCTTTCTCCTAATTGCTGTGGCTAGACCTTTCAGTACTATGTTGAATACAAGTGGCAAAAGTGGCATCCTTGCCTTGTTTCAGCTCGAAGTGGAAACACTTTTGTCTTTTACCATTGAGTATGATGTTTGCTACGGGCTTTTCATTATGGTTTTATTATGCTGAGGTAGTGTTCTATTCCTAGTTTGTTAAGTGTTATAAAAGGGTGTTAAATTTTGTCAAACTTTTTATCTGCATCAATTGAGATGATTATGTGTTTTCTTTCCTTCATTCTGTTAGTGTGGTATATTGCATTGATTTATTTTTGTGTGTTGAACCATCTTTGTATTATAAGAATAAATGCTACTTGTTCATGATGTATAATCCTTTTAATTAATTCTTTTTTTGCTGTTTAGTTCTGTTTTTGTTTTATTTTGTGTTTGTGTTTATTTTTTATTTTCATAGGTTTTGGGGGAACAAGTGGTATTTGGTTACACTAAAAAGTTCTTTAGTGGTGATTTCTGAGATTTGGGTGCACCATCACCTGAGCAGTAGACACTGTACCCAATTTGTAGTCTTTTATCCCTCACCCGCAACCCTTTCCCCCTTAGTCCCCAGAGTCCATTGTATCATTCTTATGCCTTTGCATCCTCATAGCTTAGGTCCCACTTATGAGTGAAAACATACAATGTTTGGGGTTTTCCATTTTTGAGTTACTGCACTGAGAATAATGGTCTCCAATTCCATCCAGGTCACTGCGAATGCCATTATTTTGTTCCTTTTTATGGCTGAATAGTATTCCATGGTATATATGTATACCACAATTTCTTTATCCACTTGTTGGTTGATGGGCATTTGGATTGGCTCTATATTTTTGCAATTGCGAATTATGCTGCTATAAACATTCGCTATTGAATTCCATTTGCTAGCATTTTGTTGAGGTTTTTGCATCAGTGTTTATCAAGGATATTGGTCTATACTTTTCCTTTCTTGTGCTATCTTTGTCTGGTTTTGGTCTCAGGGTAAAGCTGACCTCATAACATTTGAAAGTGTTTTCTTTTCTTCTGGAAGAGTTTGAGGAGGATTCATGTTAATTTTTCTTTAAATATTTGGTAGAATTTACCAGTGAAGCTGTTGGGGTTCTGGGATTTTGATGGTTGGGAGATTTTTTATTGCTAACTCAAGCTCCTTCCTAGTTATTAGTCTGTTCTGATTTTCTGTTTTTGTTTTTTCGTAAATCGATCTTGGTAGATCGGTCGCTCTAGGATTGTACTCACTTACTCTAGGTTATCTAACTTTTGATATGCAGTTGTTCATAGTATTCTCCAGTAATCCTTTTTATTTATATAAAACCAGTTATAATGCCCATTTTTGTGTCTGATTGTAGTTATTGGAGTCTTCTCATAGTTTTCTTTGTCAATCTGGATAATAATTTGTCAATATTGTTGATCTTTTAAAATAATCAACTTTTGGTTTTGTTGATTCTCTCATTTATATTTCATTTATCTCTATTTTAATAATTAGTAGTTCCTTCCTTCTGCTGGCTTTGGGTTTTACATCCTTAAGGCATGAAGTTCAGTTAATAATTTGTGATCTTTTCTTTAAATGTAAACATTCACAGCTTTATATGTTCCTCTTAGTGCTGTTTCACTTATGTCTCACTAACTTTTGGTGTGTTGTATTTTATTTTCAATTATCTCACAATATTTTTTAATTTCCCTTGTGATTTCTTCTTTGGCCTATTTGTTGGAGTGTATTATTGAATTTCCCCACATTTTTCAGTTTTGTTTCTACTACTAATTTCTAGTTTCATTACATTGTAATAAGAAAACACACTTTGTATTATTTAAATCTTTTAAGATACATTAAGACTTGTTTTGTAGCTTAACATGTAGTTTATCTTCGGGGAATGTTCTATGTAGACTTGAGAAAAATATGTATTATGCTGCTGTTGAGTAGAACATTTTGTACATGTTTGTTAGGTCTAATTTTTCTGTAATGTTCAATTTCTCTGTTTCCTTTTTCTTCTTACTGATGTTTTGTCTGGTTGTTCTATCTATTACTAATAGTGGGGTACTGAAGTCTCCTACTGTTATAGTAGAACTGTTATCTTTCTCTTCAATTCTGTCAATGTTTGCTTCATTTACTTAGGAGCTCTGATGTTTGGTGCATAGATATTAATAATTATTTTATCTGTTTTGGTGAATTGATTCTTTTATCATTATATAATGTCCTTCTTTGTGTTTTGTAACAGTTTTTGACTTGAAGTCTGTTTGTCTCATATTGGTATGGATGTCTTATTCTCTTTTGGTTACTATTTTCATGAAATATCTTTTCTCACTCTTTCTCTGTTGACTTATGTGTGTCCTTAGATCCAAAGTGCTTCTCTTGAAGACAGCATGAAGTTGGATCCTATATCTTCATCCATTATACTAATTTGTGTCTTTTGATAGGGGAACTTAATCCATTTACATTTAAAGTAATTATTGATAGGGAAAGACTTACTTTTACCATTTTGACATTTGTTTTTAGACTGTCTTACAGCTTTCTTATCCCACATTTCCTGCATTACTTCCTTTTTAGTGTGTGTTTAATTGACTTATGATTTGATTCCCTTCTCATTGCCCTTTGTCTGTATTTAGATATATATTTTTATGCTTTATAAAAGTTATGAAGATATAAACCAAAATTACAATAATAGGTTTGTATATTTGTTCATGTATTGATCTTTACTAGAAAACTTTATATAATTGAATGACTTTACATTACTGCCTAACATTTTTTTGTTTTGACTTGGAAGACTTCCTTTAGCATTTCTTGTAGGAAAAGTTTAGTGTTAAGGAACTCTGTCCGTTTTCATTCATATGAAAAAGTGTTAATTTTACTTCCACTTTTGAAGAATAATTTGTTAAATATGGTGTTCTCAGTTGACAGGTTTTTGTTGTTGTTGTTGTTGTTGTTGTTCTTTCAGCGCTTTAAATATGTCATTCAACTGCCTTCTGGCATGTAAGATAAGTCAGTTGGTAATCTTATAAAAGCTCCATTGTATGTTGTAAGTCATTTTTCTTTTGCTGCTTTTAAGATTCCCCCTTTGTCTTTGACTTTCGATAGTTTCATTATAATGTGCCTTCTTATGGGTCTCTTTGGGTTTATGCTACTTGAAGTTTTTCAACTTCTTACATTTGTATATCCATTTATTTTTCAAATGTGGAGTGTTTTCTGCCATTAATTCTTTAAATGCACTCTCTGCCCCTTTCTCTTTTTCTCCTCTTCTGCCTGTGTATGTTGGTTGGCTTGATGGTGTCTCATAAATTCTTTGGGCTGTGTTCATTTTCTTTTTCTTTGCTCCTCTGATTTGGTTGTTTCATTTGACCCACCTTTAAGTTTGCTGATTCTTTCTTTTGCTTGAATTTCTAAATTCAGTTATTCAATTTTTTAGTTCCATATTTTCTTTTGGGCTCTTTGTAAATACAGCCATGCATCACTTAATAATGTGGGTGCATTCTGAGAAATGCATTGTTAGGCAATTTTGCCATTGTTCAAACATCATAGAGTATGTTTACACAAACCTAGATGGTATAACCTACTCCATACCTGGACTATATGGTTAGCCTATTGTTCCTAGGCCACAAACATATACAGGTTATTCTACTGAATACTGTAGGCAATTGTAACATGATAGTAAGTATTTGTATATTTAAACATATATAACATAAAAAGGTAAGGTAAAAATATAGTATTATAATCTTACGGGAGCAAACTTCATTATGTGGTATATGACTGTAATCTCTGTCTTTGCTAATATTCCACTTTGTTTATAAACCATTTTCTAGATTTAGTTTAGTTGTTTTTCTCTGTGTTTTCTTTGAGTTCATTGGCCATATTTAAGGTAGTTGTTTCAATTTATTTATCAAGTAAGTCAGAGGCCTGCATTTCTTTAGCGGACAGTCTCTAGAGATTTATCTTGTTCCTCTGAATCATTCCTGTTACTCTGTTTTATTTTGGTATGTCTTGTTATCTTCTGCTGAGATTTGGATACTTGAAAAAAACTTCCACTTTCCCCAGCTTTTGTAGAATGATTTTGTACAGGGGAAGACCTTCATTGCCCAAACTGTTTTAAAGATTCAGGGTCCTTTTAAGTCTTTTCTAAGGATGTGTATTCCCTAAACCTAAATGTGTATTTTTATTCCACTTCCCTGCATACATAGTATATGCTTTAAAATATATTAATTTATTCAGTCTCTTGGTTCATCTCAAAAGCCTTGGATGTTTATTATATTCCTATGTCCATCATTGATCACTCCTAGCCACCTACAGGTCTGCTGACTCCCTGCAGCTCTAGCATGCCACAGTGACTGACTGCTGCTTTCAGTGGCCTCCAACCTGGCATCCAAACTATGCCACTTTTCTCATCTGTGCTCTACATCAGGCAAGATAGAAACCAGTCACTTTGGCAGCCC
The DNA here is from genome assembly GCF_024542745.1 of Macaca thibetana thibetana. Classification (NCBI taxonomy): domain Eukaryota; kingdom Metazoa; phylum Chordata; class Mammalia; order Primates; family Cercopithecidae; genus Macaca; species Macaca thibetana. The sequence goes on from NC_065580.1 coordinate 118,386,797, forward strand.
CTAGGCAAGCCAAATATTGCCAGCAAGTTCCATTTTATCCCTCGTATACTGAGGGAGGAACTTGGAATTGATACACATCTTCCTGACAGTGGCATATTGTGCCATGAAGGGGATGAAGAGTGAGTGAGAAAAATGTCACAAAATTTCACAATGAGTGTGACATTTTCTTGGATTATTAGGGATTTACTTGGTTTTCGCATCTTCTTAACTGATTTCTAGTGCAATGGTGCAATCTCATCTCACTGCAACCTCTGCTTCCAGGCTCAAGTGATTCTCCTGACTTTGCCTCCTGAGTAGCTGGGACTACAGGTGCATGCCACAGCACCTGGCTAATTTGTATTTCTTATAGAAATGGGGTTTTGCCATGTTGCCCAGGCTGGTCCCAAACTCCTCAGCTCAAGTGATCCACCTGCCTCAGCCTCCCAAAGTGCTGGGATTACAGGCATGAGCTACAGCACCTGGAATATTTCTTCATATTTATCCATCTTGAGGACTTAAGATGTATGGACTTATATATTTATATCGTCTTTGAACAATTTCATATTACTATGTCTTTATATATTTCTTTTACCTCAATTTCTTTTTTTTTTTTCTTATCAGGACTCTACTTATGTGTGCATGTGTGTGTGTCTGTGTGTGTTTGTGTGTGTTTCCCAAATGTTTCTTCTTTATTCTGTATTGTTCCTTCTTTTTCTTCAGTCTCTGTGCCTCAGTCTGGGTGGTTTTCTCTGATTTATTTTCTAGTTGAGAAATTCTCTCTGCAGAATGTGTTTAATTAAGCTTACTCCTTTAATTCTTAATTTCAGTTAATATATGTTCTAGAAGTTTCATTTTATTTTATAGGTTTTACTAAATATTTTATGCCTGATAACTTCAATAACTTTATTTTCTGGGTGTCGGTTTCTGTTGTATGCTTTTCCTATTTTTTCCCCAATTCTTACTGTTTTTTATACAACTTTTTTTCTTTTAAGAGGTAGAGTCTCACTCTACTGCCCAGGGTGGAATGCAGTGGTACAACCATAGCTCACTGTAGCCTCGAATTATGAGACTCAAGTGATCCTTTTGTCTCAGTCTCACAAGTAGCTATGACAACAGGCATATACCACCATTTGCAGCTAATTTTTTAATTTTAATTTTTGAGATAGGGTCTTGCTGTATTGCCCAGGCTAATCTTGAACTCCTGGCCTTAAGTGATTCTCCTGCCTTGCACACCCAAAGCACTCTACATACATCTTTTTATTAAATGCATTTCAGACATTACATGTGGAGATAGTGTCACACTCTGCATGATTTTTTTTTTTTTTTTTTCTTGCAGAGGTGCTTTAGTTTTGTTTCTGACAGGCAGTGAGAGTGGAGACATATTGCTTTAATTCAGTCAGGGATTAAACTATTTTTGAGCATGCTATGAAACTTTGTGAGAGCTCGATTGTTTCTTGTCTTCTTGTACTACTGGGGTGTAGCCCTCTGAGGGTACCAACCTAAAGTTGTGGTGTTTATCAAAGGCAATTTTTCCTTAGCTGTCTGTGAATTTCAGTTTCTTTCCTAGTCTTGTGAGACTTTTGAAAGTTATTATTTTCTCAGCCTCTCTTCCCTCATTTTTGTTTTGGAAACAATTGCCCGCAGTGGAAAAGTAGCTTCAAATGTTGGACTTCATCTTTCCTGTCTTCTCTCTTCCGTAATGTTAGCACACAAATTCCCAGTGCCTCAGTGGCTCTCTGATGCCTTAAAAACCATTACAAATATTGTTCTCACTTTTCTGGATGTTTTTAGTGGAAGAGTTGGACTACAACAGTCTAGTCTGCTACATACAGAAGTGTTTTTTTCAATTTAGAATTCAAAGCTGTCATGTCACTAACCTCTGAGTGAGAAAGGCTGTGCCTGTGACTCAGTAGTTCAGCCTTGAGAAGCTTTCTCAGCATGAATAGTGTTGTGGTAAAGAGCTTGAATGCTGGAATCAGACTAATTAGTTTCCAATCTTGGCTTTGCAACAGATTAGCCATGTGATTTGGTGGCAAATCCCTTCAGTTTCCTCATCTATAAATGTTTCGTAATATTAAAGGAATTAATACTTAAGACAGTATGTGATGATCCCATCACCTAGGTAGTGAGCATAGTACCCAATAGCTAGTTTTTCAACCCTTACCCACTCCTCTTTCCCTAATCTTTAGCTCCCAATTTCTATTGTTGCCACTTTTATATTCATATGTACACCGTGTTTAGCTCCCGCTTATAAATGAGAACATGTGGTATTTGGTTTTCTGTTCCTGAATTAATTTGCTGGGAATAGTGGCCCCCAGCTACACCCATGTTCTGCAAAGGACATGATTTCATTCTTTTTTATGGCTGTGTAGTGTTTCTTGGGGGTATATGTACTACCTTTTCTTTATCCAATCAACTCTTGATGGACACCTAGGTGGATTCCATGACTTTGCTATTGAGAATAGTACTGTGATGAGCATATGCGTGCATGTGTCTTTATGGTAGAATGGTACACATTTCTTTGGGTATATACAGAATAATGAGACTGCTGGGTCATAGGGTAATTCTGTTCTCAGTTCTTTAAGAAATGGCCACACTGTTTTCCACAATGTTGAACTAATTTACTTTCCCTCCAACAGTGTATAACTGTTATGGTTTCTCCACAACCTCACCAGCATCTGTTACTTTTTGACTTTTTAATGATAGCCATTCTGACTGCAGTGAGATGGTATCTCATAGTGGTTTTGATTTGCATTTCTCTAATGCAGTTGAGTATTTTTTCATATGCTTATTGGCCATGTGCATGTCTTCTTCTAAAAAGTGTCTGTTCATGTCTTTTCCCCACTTTTTAATGGCGTTGTTTATTTTCTGTTTGCTGATTCATTTAAATTCTTTATAGATTCTGGATATTAGACCTTTGTTGGATGCATAGTTTGCAAATAATTTCTCCCATTCTGTAGGGTGTCTGTTTACCCTCTTGATAGTTTCTTTTGCTGTGCAGAAGCTCTTTAGTTTAACTGGGTACTATTTGTCAATTTTTTTGTTGTTGTTGAAATAACTCTGATATCTTCATCTTGCTGTTCCCATGTGTGGAATGATATTGCCTAGGTTATCTTCCAGGATATTGATAGTTTTAGGTTTAACGTTTAAATCTTTAATCCATCTTGCATTGATTTTTTTATATGAGGTGAGAAAGGGATCCAGCTTCAATCTTCTGCACATGGCTAGCCAGTTATTCCAGCACCATTTATTGATTAAGAAATCCTTTCTGTATTGCTAGTTTTTGTGAACTTTGTCACAGATCGATGGTTTTAGGTGTATGGTCTTATTTCTGGGCTCTGGGCTCGCTATTCTGTTCCACTGGTATATGTGTTTTATTTTTTGTTTTTATTGCTTTACCAGTACCATGTCATTTTGTTTCCTGTAGCCATGTAGTATCGTTTGGAGGTGGGTAATGTAATCCGTAGAGCATTGCTCTTTTGCTTGGGATTGCCTTGGATATTTGGCACTTTTTTGATTCCATATGAATTTCAAAATACCTTTTTCTCAAATTATGTAAAGAATGCCATTGGTAGTTTGATAAAAATAACACTGAATCTGTGAATTGCTTTGGGCAATATGGCAATCTTAATAATATTGATTCTTCTTATCCATGAACATGGGATGTTGTTCCATTTGTTTGTATCACCTGTGATTTTTTTGAGCAGTGTTTTTTAATTCTCATTGAGGAGATCTTTCACCTTCCTGGTTAGCTGTATTCCTAGGTATTTTATTCTTTTTGTGGCTATTGTGAATGTGATTGTGCTCTTGATTTGGCTTTCATCTTGGATGTTGTTGGTTTGTACATTGATTTTGTATTCTGAAATTTTGCTGAAGTTGCTTATCAGATCTAGGGGCTTTGGGGCAGACTATGGGTTTTTCTAGGTATAGGACTGTATCATCTTGCAAACAAGGATAAAACTATCCCTGTTTGGAGACTTCCTCTTTTCCTGTTTGGCTGCCTTTCATTTCTTTCTCTTGCCTAATTGCTCTGGCTAGGACTTTCAGTATGATGGTGAATAGGAGTGGTGAGAGTAGGCATCTTTGTCCTGTTACAGTTCTAAAGGGAAATTCTTCTAGCTCTTTCCCACTTGATATGATTTTGGCTGTGTGTTTTTCATCGATGGCTGTTATTACTTTGAGGTATGTTCCTTCAATGCCTAGTTTGTTAAGGGTTTTTAAAATAAAGGGATGTTGAATTTTATCAGTAGCCTTTTCTGCATCTATTGAGATGATCATGTGGTTTTTGTTTTTAGTTCTGTTTATGTGATAAATCACATTTACTGATTTGTATATGTTGGACCAAATTTTCAACCCTGGGATAAAGCCTACTTGATTGTAGTGGATTAACTTTCTGATGTGCTGCTGATTTGGTTTGATAATATATTGTTGAGGATTTTTGCATCTATGTTCATCAGGCATATTGGCCTGAAGTTTTTGTTGTTGTTGTTGTGTCTCTACCAGGGTTTGGTATCAGGATGATGCTACCCTCATAGAATGAGTTAGGGAGGGGTCTCTCCTCTCCAATTTTTGGAATAGTTTCAATAGGGATGGTATGAGCTCTTTTTTATACATTTGGTAGAATTCACCTGTGAGTTTATTCATTTATTTATTTTTGAGACAGGATCTCACTCTGTTGCCTAGGCTGGAGTGAAGTGATGCAATCAAGGTTCACTGAACCCTCGACCTCCTAGGGTCAAGCAACCCTCCTGCCTCAACCTGCCTAGTATCTGGAACTACATGCATGTGCCACCACGCCCAGCTTATTTTTAAATTTTTTGTAGAGGCAGGGTCCTGCTATGCTGCTCAAGCCGGTCTTGAACTCCTGGACTCAAGCAATCCTTCTGCCTTGGCCTCCCAAATTGCAGGGATTATAGGTGTGAACTACCATGCCTGACCTTTTTAGTAGTCTTTTAAATTACTGATTCAATTTCAGAACTCATTGATCTGTTCAGGGATCCAGTTTCTTCCTGGTTTGATCTTGGCAGTTGTGTGTTTTCAGGAATTCATTCACTTTTTTTAGTTTATGTAGTTTGTTTGCATAGAGGTGTTTGTAATAGTCTTTGAGGCTTTTAAAAAAAATTCTTTGGGGTCAGTGGTAATGTCCCCTTTTTCATTTCTGATTGTTTATTGAGATCTTCTCTCTTTTTTTCCTTATTAGCCTAGCTAACAGTCTATCAATCTTATTTATTCTTTCAAGAAACCAAGCTGTGCACCCGTTGATCTTTTGTACGTTTTGTGTCTCTGTGTGTGTGTGTGTGTGTGTCTTAATTTTCTTCAGTTTAGCTCTGATTCTGGTTATTTCTTGTTTTCTGCTAGCTTTGGGGTTGGTTTGCTCTTTTTTTTTCTTGTTCCTTTAGATGTGATGTTAGGTTATGAATTTTGTATCTTTCTAAATTTTCAATGTGGGTGTTTAGTGCTATAAACTTCCCTCTTCACACTGCTTTACCTATGTCCCAGAGATTCTTTTCTGTATCTTTGTTCTCATTAGTTTTCTAAGAATTTCATGATTTCTGCCTTAATTTTATTGTTACCTGTAAGTCATGCAGAAGCAGATTGTGTAATTTCCATGCAATTTTATAGTTTTGAGCAATTTTCTTGGTATTAGTTTCTATTTTTACTGTGCTGTGGTCTGATAGTGTGTTTGGTGTGATTTTTTTAATTTGCTGAGGATTGCTTTATGGCCAATAATGTGGTTGATTTTAGAATATGCGCCATGTGCATGTGAGAAGAATGTGTTTTCTGTTGTTTTGTGGTAGAGAGTTCTGTAGAAGTCTGTTAGGCCCATTTTGTCAAGAGTCAAGTTCAAGTCCCAAATATCTTTGTTAGTTTTCTGTCTTGATCTAATATTGTCAATGGGGTGTTGAATTCTCCTTCTATTATTGTGTGGTTATGTAAGTTTCATTGTAGGTCTCTATGAACTCATTTTATGAATCTGGATGCTCCTGTGTTGGATGCGTATATATGTAGGAAAGCTAGCTCTTCTTGTTGGATTAAACCCCTTACCATTATGTAATGTCCTTCTTGGTCTTTTAAAATTATTGTTGGTTTAAAGTTTGTTTTGTCTAAAGTTAGAATAGCAAGCCCTGCTTTTTTCCATTTTCCGTTTGCTTGGCAGATTTTTCTCCATTCCTTTTCTTTGAGCTTACGGGTGTCATTGCATGTGAGATGGGTCTCTTGAAGACACATACAGTTGAGTCTTACTTCTTTATCCAACTTCCACTCTGTGTCTTCTAATTGCAGCATGCATAGTTTTAGCCTGTTTACATTCAAAGTTAATATTAATATGTGCAGATATGATTCTGACATCATGTTGTTAGTTGGTTACTATGCAGACTTGATTGTGTGGTTGCTTTATAGTGTTAATAATCTATATACTTAAGTTTGTTTTTGTGGTGCCTAGTAACTGTCTTTCATTTCCATATTTAGCACTCCCTTAAGTATTTCTTGTGAGGCAGGTCTTGTGGTATTGAATTCCTTTAGCATTTGCTTGTCTCAAAAGGGACTTATTTCTCCTTTGTGTGTGAGAGCCCTGTTATTCTTTCCTCAACTTGGTCTATTCTGCTGTGAATACTTGCAGTTGTATTATAAAATTCTTATAGTGTGTTTTTCAGCTCTATGAGATCAGTTCTATTCTTTCTTGTAATGGCCATTTCATTTTTAGGCTCCTGTATCATTTTCTTACATTCCTTACATTTCTTGGATTCAGTTTCAACTTTCTCCTCTATCTCAATGATCTTTGTTCCTATCCATATTTCTGAAGTCTGTCATTTCAGCCATGTCAGCCTGGTTAAGAACACTTGCTGGGGAACTAGTGCAGTCATGTAGAGGAAAGAAGACAATCTGACTTTTTGAGTTGCCAGAGTTTTTGCTATGGTTCTTTCTCATCTGTGTCAGCTGATGTTTCTTTAACTGTGGTGTAATTTGAATACAGTCAGTTGGCTTCTTTTCTGGATATTTTTAGAGGAAAGAGGCTTTGTGCAGGGTCTTTATTTGTAGTTGATGACAGTTCTGTTTTAAATTATTTGAGAAATTTCCAAACTGTTTTAAACTGTGGCAAAACTAATTTACATTCCTCCAGCAGTGTATAAGCATTGCCTTTTCACTGCAGCCTTGCCAGCATCTGTTGTTTCTTTACTTTTTAATAATAGCCATTCTGACTGCTATGAGATGATATCTCACTGAAGTTTTGACTTGCATTTCTCTGATGATTAGTGATGTTGAGGATTTTTAAATATTTTTTTTGGCCACTTGCATGTCCCCTTTTCGGAAGTGTCTGTTCATGTCTTTTGCCCACTTTCAAATGGGGTTGTTTTCTCCTCACTGGATTAAGTTCTTTATTGATTCTGGATATTAGGCCTTTGTTGGATGCATAGTTTTAACATATTTTTCCCCATTCTGTAGGTTGCCTGTTTACTTGGTTAATAGTTTATTTTGCTGTTGCATAAGTATTTAATATAGGATCAACATTAAAGTATAGATTCTTTGGTGTGTCATGGGCCATACAATTTGTGCCAGGTGCTTTAAAGATAAATCTTGTTTTATGTTTCTATAGAGAGAAGCACCACAACTAATGGGTGAGAGTTACAAGGGTCCAAATTAGCCTTCAAAGGTTAAATACATATTTATGTTTTTAAATTTGTTTTTAATTTGTATCAAATTAGTACATAGACACTGATGTCAAATATAAGACAAAATGAAAAACAGGAGTCCTCTGTCCCTCCCTCTCCAACCCTACTTTTTAAGAGGCAGACTCATTCAGTTCAGTACTTTTACCTTTTTATTTCTAACTAATATGCCTCCTCAACTAATCCTTGACATTTTATATGAGCTATTATTTTTGACTTTCCACTGTGTAAAGTGAGGACTGCTTCTCTTACATGCTTCTCATTTCCTTACATATTTCCCCTTTTACATCTTACCAATGTAGTTTTATCACATTTTTGTTAATTCAATGCTGCAGGCTTAGAGTGCTACGTCAATGATAATAGTGTTCGTTTCTTAATTTTGTGGGGAACCAGGATCACATATTCTTTCTTGCACACTGTTCTATTTTTCTTGAGTTAATAATTGGCTCATTATTTTCATTTGACAGTTTTCTATGCATTAATCACCAATTTAACCTACACTTGCCAAATCTGTACAATATTAACATGGTAAAAAATGTTAGATGACCTATAACTGTATAAATAACTTCTTCTGTTTTTCCTGTTGGCTTAATGCTCTAGGGTCTTCATGCTCCAATTGTAGTTTTGTGGTCCCCTAGAGCCGGGGGTTACTGTCTGGTGATTCTTTTACCTATATCCCTGAAAAGTCCCTACTCTGCTTTTCTGTGTTGGAGCTTGTTTTCTGGATTCTATGTTTTATCTTTCTTGGTTTACACTCTTGTTTTAGAGAAGCATATCTTCTAGAAACTTTTTCAGAGAACACTTTGTAGGTAAGTGATTTTTAGAGTTTGTATGTCTTAAAATGTCTTTTTTTTTCCCTCTCAATTTTGATTGGTAATTTAGTTGGACATAAAAACATAAATTTGAAATTAGTTTGCCTCATGTACCATGTTATATTGAAGCCAATATGCCAGTATATTGACTCTCTCAGTCTGAAATTTTTAGGTTGAGCTGATAGCTTTTAGCTGTGAGCAACCCTATTTACTCCAGTATGCCTGATAAATATTTTTATTTATCATATGTCATGTCTTCAAAAAGTTTGGGAATAACTTTATTTTAGTTTATAGGTTCTTGTTGATAAGATCCGTAGATAAAATTTCTAATGTTTTTTTTAATGTAGCTTCCCCACCCCCTTTTCCTTCTCACTGGTAAACTTTAGAATTCTTTTTTAGTCCAAATATTCTGAAATTGTATGAAGACTTAAGTTAGTATGATACTTAAAAATAAACATTTTGGAAAATGTTTTTGCATTATTTCTTTGGTAATTTCAAACCCTGCCTTGTTTTTTCCTTTTCAGAACTCCTGTTAGCCATCAGTTGAACCCCCTGTATGAATTCCTAACTTCTTCTGGGTTTTTCTTTTTTTCATTTGTGTGATCTTTTATGTGCAATCTTTCCTCAGTTTGTAATGATTCTAGACTGTTCATTCATATTTAAGAATAAGGCACTAGAATGGTGATGGAAAGTGCCATGTAAAAGGGGATGGCTTGTAAAGTGGAAGACATCATTCTAGGATAATCAGGAAGTAAGCCAACCTCCCATGAGATGATTCTCAGTTATTGGCGTAGTTGCACATCTTTTCTTTTAGGTAGTTCAATTTCTCCAAAGCTTACAAAATAGAATTCTTCAAATACCTGCTAACAACACACAGATGGAAAGGAATAGAACTGACTGCCAGCATTATGGGAAACAACAAAACGTGAGGTGACGAAAATATCACTGTTCAAAAATAACGGGTTAAATTAATCCCCACTATTTCCAGTAATGTTGTGACATCCATACCATCAATTGTGCCTATTACTGGAAGCTCTGTGTCAGTCTGGTTTTACTTCTTCAGACTAGTCAGTCCCTAGCTTTCTACTGACATAGGAGAGGAGTAGATGCCTGGCTGGGATGAAGAGAATGTGTTAGAATTTATTCTTCTCATAATTTTATCTAAACCCATCTGCATATTTTTAGTTCCACCTCTCCTGCTTATAGTCAGATGCTTATACCTCTAAGTCATGAGACTTTGGGGGATTCTGTGAAGGAAATTAACTTTACTTTCTTTTGATTTCTTCTTCTTGAAGTTTAAGCTTAAACTTTTCCTTCTCTTCTATGCTATATACTCCTTGTCAATTTGCTTTCTTCCTTCTAACTCTTTCTCAACTGCTGTTGTTTCCTTTTCTATTCATTTTATCTACATGGTTATATATTTTTATATTATCTACTCTCATTTCAGTGGTGTTTTGGCTCTTCTTTTCATTGGATATTCCACAGCTTGATAGGGGAGTCCTAAGAAAGTCAAAGCTGGTAGAAATATAGACACATTTAGAGGTATATGTCAGCATAGAGGTCTGGTGTACAGAGCAGATAACAATTTGAGTTGTTTGAACCAGAACTTGTGGAATGAGTGGAATTTGACAGGTAGCAACTGAAAGAAGAGTGTTCAAATACTTGCTTGATATAGTCTCCTCAGACACATCAGGCACACAAATCTTTCCATGTTGAACTTTGAAATATTATAGCTTTGAGTAAATGAATGTATCATCAGAATTTTTCATCATGATATAGAGACGTGGGTAAGGTGAGATGAACACTAACCAAAGTAAATCAAGAGACTATGTGTTCTCTTTTGCTTGTGTTGCATGTATCATGCACACCTGATTTGCTTACAAGATTGCTAGTCAAAGTGTGATACCTGGACAACAGTGTCAACATCATCTGGATCTTGTTAGATATGTAGAATTGTGGCCCCATCTCAGACCTACTGAATCAGAGTATGCATTTTAAGAAGATGCCTAGATGACTTGTAAGCACAGGAAAGTTTGAGAAGCACTGGCTGTTGTTACGCATTTATCATTAGGTTATACGTTCTTTATTTCCTCCTTTTCCTGTTAGAACAAAACAAAACAACTGCATATGATAAGAATGTGGTATAACAAAGACACCATTTATTCTAGTCAATATGATATCCTATGGTTACTTAAATTTATGGAGTGCAGTTTTATGATGCAGATAAAACATGAACTGTTTGGTGTTTTGACATGGGTTTTGGAAGCAGATGGACTTGGTAGCAAATATTGCATCTGACACAGATTCTTAATTACTTTTATCCGTGGTAAAATAAAAATTTACATAGTTTTCTTTACTGAGTTCTTATGAAGAGTAAATCAAATGATGTTTGTAAAATGCTTAGCACAGTATTGTAGGCATATGCAATTAATATTAGTATCCTTTTCTTCCTCACCAAAATGAGTGTCAATTTTGAGGCATTACAACCAATGGCCAGGGAATTTGATATGGAAGATTTTATTTATTTATGTACTTTGTTTAAAAAATTATTTGATACTGTTGGGCTTTTTAAATTTTTTAATTATTATGCCTACATAGTAGGCATGTATATTTATGAGTAACATGAAATATTTTCATACAGGCATGCAATGTGTAGTAATCACATCAGTGTTGACATATACATATATCCATAAAACTGTCGTTACAATTAAGACAGTGAACATCTTCATCACTCCCAAAAGCTTCCTCTCTATTGTCAATTCCGGCTTCCTGCCCTGTCACCAGGCTACCATTGCTCTGCTTTCTCTCACTGTATTTGAATTTTTATTTTCTAGAGATTTATATAAATGGAAATATGCAGTATGTACTTTTTTGTCTAACTTATTTTACTTAACATAATTAATTCGCATTAATTAGTTTGAGATTCATTCATGTTGTAGTGTGTTCATTCCTTTTATCACTGAGTACTCTTCCATCATATGGATGTATCACAGTTTGTCAGTCCATTCACACAATTCACAATTGGGTTGCTGACTCTTTCTGACTTTACAAGTAAAGCTGCTGTGAACATTCATGTACAAGTCTCGTTTGGAAATACACTTTCTTTTCCTTAAGATTGAAGTGGTTTGATTTTGTGGGAGTTGTATGCTTAGCCTTTTGCAAAACTCACAAACTGTTTTTTAAAGTTGCTGTACTCTTTTACACTCCCATTGGCAGTTCATGAGAGTTAAAATACCTCCACTTTCTTACCAACACTTGGTATGATCAGTCTTTTACATTTTAATCATTCTAATAGGTGTGTTTTGTTTATATGAGTAATAATTTTGAACACCTATCTTTTCATGGACCTATATACCATCTGTATCTTTATCCATAAATTGTATATTCAAATCTTTCCTACTTTTTAAACTGGATTATTTGTTTATTATTCAGTTTATAATTTTCCTGTATATACAGGATACAAACTCTTTATCAGACATACGCTTTGCGAATATTTTCTCCCAGCCTCTGGACTGTCTTTTTGTTCTTCTTAACAAAGTAACCCAGGAGCAGAATTTTAATTTTGATGATATTTCGGGTTTTTTTCGTTTTGTTTCTTAATAGATCCTGCTTTTGGTGTTGTAGCTAAGAAGCCTTTGCTAACTCACAAGGTTGCAAAGATTTTTGCCTATGTATTTTTTCTATAAGTTTAATAGATTTATGTCCTAAATTTAGGTCTATAATTCATTTTGTGTTAATTTTTGTATGTGGTGTAGGCATATACTGAAGTTTATTATGATTACTTTTGCATAAGGGGACCTAATTGCTTCAGCAAAATTTCTTATGAAGGCTATTCTTTTTCCATTGAATTACATTGGTATTTTTGTCAAAAAGTAGTTGTATGAATATGTGGGTCTTTTCCGGAACTCTCTATTTTATCCCGGTGATCTATTTGTCTATATTTATACCAAAATTAACTATCTTGGTTATCATAGCTTTATAGTAAAGCTTAAATTCAAGTAGTATTAGACCTTTAATTTTGTTCTTTTTTTAAAAAAAATTGTTTTTAGTTGTTCTAGGTCAATTTGCCTTTCCATATGAATTTTAGAATCTGCTTGTCAGTTTCTCAAAATTATGCTGGAATTTTAACCAGGATTGAATTGAATTTATAGATGAATTAAGGGAGAATTAGCTTTTTAATTATTTTCAGTGTTCTAGCTCATGGTATATCTCTCTCCATTTATTTTGTCTTCTTTGTTTTTCCTTAACAAATCCTTGTAGTTTTCATTCTAAAAGTCTTTCACATCTTTTTTTCAGATTTATTCCTAAGATTTTAATACTTGTAGTGCTTTTATAAATTGTTTGATTCTTAAAAATTTCAGTCTTCAGTAATTTGTTGCTCATATAAATGTATATACAAATATGCATTTAATTTTTGTATATTCATCTTGTATCCTGCAAACGTGCTAAATTTACTTTTTAGTATTTTTATAGATTTCATCAGATTGTCTATAAATCATGTTATCTGTGAATAAACATGGTTTAATTGTTTTTGTATGTCTTTTATTTATTCTTACTACACTGGCTATAACTTCTAGTATAATATGGAATAGAAATGATGAAAGGTAACCTCTTTGTCTTTTCCTTGATCCTGGAAGAGGAGCATTTAATCTTTGGCAATTGAGTATAATGTTAGCTATAGGTTTTCATAGATGCTTTTTATTAGGTTAGGGAAGTTTTCTTTTATTCCTAATTTGGCAAGAGTTTTTAATCAGGAATAGATGTCAGATTTGTCAAATGTTTTTCTGCATCTATTGAGATGATTTAAAAAAATTTTTTTGAATTTAGTTTTTTTAAAAATTCTAATCATATAGTAAATTGCATTGATTTTTTAAATGTTAAATTAACCTTGCATAACTGAGATAAACTCTACTTGATAAAAATAATTACCTTTTTTCTATTATTGGATTTAATTTGTTAAAATTTTGTTTACATTTTGAATCAGTTTTTCTGAGGGACAGTGGTCTTTAGTAGTCTTTTCTTAATTTGTCTTTGTCTTATATTGATAGGTAATCATAACCTCATAGAATTAGTTCAGAAGTAGTCTCTTATTCTCAATTTTCCTGAAGAGTTTGTGTTGGATGGGTATTGGATCTCACTTAAATGTTTGGTAGAATTCACTAATGAAGCCATCTAGGCTTTTAGGATTCTTTATTAGAAAATATTTAATTACAAATTCAATTTTTAATATAGGTTAGGGCTGTTCAAGTTGTTCAATTTAGTATCATAAGGGTTTTTTTTTAAATCTGTATTCTATTATTATTCTCTTAATTTGTATAGAATCAAATTAAAGGTGGTAACGACACCTTTCTCATAGACGATATTGATAACTAGTGCCTTTTTTTCTTGATCACTCTGCCTGGAGGCATATCAGTCTTATTATTCATCTTCTCAAACAACCAGCCTTTGATTTCATTCATTTTTCTTGAATGTTTTTATTTTTACTTCCTTGATTTCCACTCTTCTTTCTTTTTTCTACTTAGTTTTGGTTTAACTGACTCTTCTAATTGCTTTGCATGGGAGATGAGGTCATCAATTTGAGACCATTTTGTTTTCTAATATAGGTGTTTAGTGGTATACATTTGCCCCTAAATACTTTTTTTAGAGGCATCCCACAAATACCGGCATGTTGTACTTTCATTTTCATTCAGTTCAAAGTACCTTCTGTGTTTCCTTTTGATTTCTTTTTTTGTCTCTGAGTTATTTAGAAGTGTTGTTATTTTTCAAATATTTGGGATTTTCAAGAAATATTTCTGTTATTGATATCCAATTTAATTTCATTTTAACCAGTGAACATTCTTTGTAGGACTTTAATCCTGTTAAGTTTATTGGGACTTGCTTTATGGTCTGGAAAATGATCTACCTTTATAAATGCTCTATATGCACTGGAGAAGAATATGTATTATGTTGTTGTTGGGTGGCAGTTTTTTTATAAACAGCAATTACATCAAGTTGCTTGCTAGTATTGTACAAATCTTCTGCATCCTTACTGATATTTTGTCTTGAGCAGCTTTGAAATGTCTTGACTATAATTGTACATTTTTCCATTTCTTCTTAGATTTCTATTAGTTTTTGTTTCATGTGTTGTGAAGCTCTGTTGTAATGTTCGCAAACGTTTAGAATTGTTATATGTTCTTGATTGATACTTTCATCATCATGAGATGATAATTATGTTATCATGTGAAACCTACTTTGATAGCTTTCTTTTGATTAGTGTTAGGGTGGTATGCCTTTTCCATCCTTTTACTTGTGACTTGTTTATGTCCTTATATTTCAAGTGCATTTCTTGCATGTAGCATACAATTGGATCTTGTTTTATCCAGTCTTACAAATTGTGAGTTTTTTTGAGCATGTAAATTATACATTAGGTTGGCGTAAAAGTAATTGCTTTTAAATAGATTTGCCATACACTTTTGCATCAACCTAATAGTATGAACTAAATAACATAAACATTTATGTGATTAATGTTCCTTTCTGCTAGTTCTATAATTGCTGTCATTTTTGATTGATTGATTTTTCTCTCTATTATGGGTCATATTTTTCTGCTTCTTTACATGCCTGGTAGTTTTTTATTGAATTCCAAATATTACAAATTTTAACGTTGTTTTGTGCTAATTATTCTTGCATGCCTATAAATAATCTTGAAACAAATTGCTTGAAATAATTTGTTTCTTTAGGATCTCATTTTTAAGATTTGTTAGGCAGGACTGGCAAAGTGCTCAGTCTGATTTTAAATACTTCCCACTCCTGAAGCAAGACCCTTTTTTTGTACTGTACTCAATGACTAGTGAATTATGGATTATTTCAATCTGGCTGATAGAAACAAAGTATATTCCTGGTCCTGACCACCAGAAACTGTTACCTTTAATCCTTTTCTTTTTTTAAAAAAATCATTTATTATTATTTATTTATTTATTTTTTTGAGACAGTCTCACTCTGTCACCCAGGCTGGAGTGCAGTGGCGTGATCTCGGCTCACTGCAATCTCTGCCTCCTAGGTTCAAACAATTCTCCTGTCTCAGCCTCCCAAGTAGCTAGGATCACAGGCGTCTGCCAGCACACCCGGCTAATTTTTTGGTATTTTTAGTAGAGATGGGATTGCACTATGTTGGCCAGACTAGTCTTGAACTCTTGACCTCAGGTGATCCATCTGCCTCAGCCTCCCAAAGTGCTGGGATTACAGGCATGAGCCAGCGCACCTGGCCACCTTTAATTCTTTTGGGTATTTTTTCCATGGTCTCAGGTAGTTTCCTCAAATGCATGTGTTGATTATTACTCATCTGAATAGTCGAGAGAAGCACACTGCCAATTTCATTGCCTTGTGCAGTCTTCTCTGGCACTCCATCCTGTGGTTTCTAGCTGTTATTCAGAGTCTAAGCTTTTTCCCAAATCAGCATGTCCACTGGACTCTGGCTCAGTTCTCCTTCTTGTGCCATGGCCTGGACTCTGTCTTAAAGCAGCAAGCTGGCATAATCATAAGTCTCACCCTGTCATCTACTGCCTTTCCTGGATCAGTGTCTTACATTGCTCAATGGCCAGTGATTGGTACTTCATCTTGTCTGGAAGCACAAGTCAAATTAGAAAGATTCCTAATTGTCCTTTTTTTTTCTTTTTTTTTTAAACATTTTCAATCACATTAGGTGAACTACTCTAGCATTTTTTACTTTTTTAGATTTGTCTCTTATAACCAGTTTATAATTAATGTAGGAAATGTCTTTTCATTTAGCTTTTCCTGAGGAATCTCCTTGTTTTGAAGAAAACATGGATTGGAAAATCATCAGTGATAATTATTTTCAATTTTTGAATAATCTACTCAAGTCTCCAACAGCTTCCATATCCAGGTAAGTTATCAGAATTCAACTTCTAGGTCTTGATTTAATTATCATCTGAAGATAATCAAAATCTAATTATAGGATATATATTCTTTAAAATTTATGAGCCTGATTTAGATATTGACACAATCTTTCATGTGAGCTGTTCAATAAATATTTCTTTAATAGAATGTATGACTCAAGTTTCAAGTTGCTTAATAGAATGTATGAATCAATGGATTTTGAAAGGAAATACAGATTGTAGTAAGAAGATTTTCCTTCAATAATAACACGATTTGTAATAGATGCTCCAAAAATAAGGCATTTGTTTTTGAAAAATTGTCTTAGCTAGTTGCCTAGAGTTTAAACAGGAAATCAATACTATAGATTCTGTTAGTTTCAAAGACTCCTGGGAGGGAGAAGTGGTCTTTGGAACTAAATTTGTCAGACTATTTTCTGCTGTCCTATTTCAGCACATGTATTGAAATGCAGATTTTTATGTATGGTTATGAACAGTGTGTCCAGTTTAAAGGTATACTCTGTTATCTGTGGGGTGTGTTGGAACATGACGGGAGAGAAGTTTTGCATAAGAGCAGTAACTCTCAAATTTGAGAATGGATTAAATCTGTGAAGATCGCTAAAAATAAAAATGCTTGCCCCTTGCCCTAGACATAGGAAATTTTACTCTGTGTACAGGACCCAGGTTTCTGTATATTTCACACATTCTATAGGTGGTTCCAGTGCACAGCAAAGTTGGAGAACCATTCTGCTGTATCTGTCTAAAATGGGGATTAGTCATTCCTATGGAACTTCTTAAGCCCAGCTATTAGTAGGAACAGAAGAAAGGACAATGGGATGGACCCTCTAGAGAATCAATTCCTTGCCTATGTCAGATTTTTAATTCCTCTTTCCTGAGAGCCTCAGAAATTTAACAGCCCTGGAAAACCAGCACAAAACTAGTCTATTTGTGCACAAGGACACATTTAACTTTATATTTGTAGACTCATAGCAGTTGGCACAGTGTCTTTCATCATGGATAGTAGTAGATAATTAGATGTTGAATTAATGAATGAAAAATCATTGAACATTAAGCACAATTTATATTAACAAAGCTGAACTTGAAATGACAAAACCTGGGTGGTCTCCTAGTCATGCTACATAATAACAGCTTGAATCTGCCAATTAAAAAACTAAAAAGTTTCTTTTTTCATGAAAGGGAAATAATGACGTGTACTTCAAAAGGCTGTTGTAGGAATTAACTAAGATTGTAGTTGTGAAAGTGCTTTATAAGCTAAATTACTAAAGTAATATAAAAACATGTGGCAATAATACTATTAGTAGTACTACTTCTACTTCAATTTATTATTCTATTGCTACTCCATAACCCTCTCCAAATAAAGAAAGTTTTATGTTCTCCTCTATCAAGGCACAATGACTTGGATGATAATTAGGCATCTATTCTTAGGGAGGGCTGGATTTAGGCAAGGTTTATGTTGAATTCCTAATAGAACTTTCTCTTTCCTGATGGGATTTTCTTTTTTTTCCCCAAGGAATTATTTCAAAGAAGTCATTCTGTCCTAAAAATAACAACTAACTAAATTAAGCCTATATTTTTTGTATGGGGTGCTCAGATGTCAGCTATCAGGGAGGTAAACAGCATTTTGCCTTTGATAGGTCTTGTGTCTGTCCTATGTCAGAGAGTGTGTTATATAACAGGAGCAGAGGGTTAAAAAACTTCGGAAGTAGTTTACTCTTTAAGGCATAAATAGCCAATAAAGGTCAAAAATTCCTTACCCACAATTCTGAACTCTTACAAAGTCTGAAAATAGAGGCTTTTCTTATGGTTGATATCACAGCTCATTCAGCAGAGATTTAGCATGAACTGATGTGAAGCAGTTTCAAGAGTATTTTCTTGCTCTGCAAGATCATTCACAGGTCTCACTGCCGAAGTGTTAATATGTTGATGATCAGGGCTGCCCCAGCCCTCACTGAGGTGCATGAATACATATCTGATACCTGTACCATGCTGCGTTTCTAAAGGATGAACATCCTGAATTCTGAAACACATGTAACCCCAAGAATGTCAAAAGTGGATTTGTAACTTCTGAGTCAGTAGAAGTTAGTTCTGCAAGTGTGGGTTTCTATTACAAGAGGGGACTTACAGTGACTGAGTTGCTCTTCTGAGAACTCTGTATTTTAAAATTAAACACCTGGAAATAAATTACCCCATATATAATAAT
Source organism: Macaca thibetana thibetana (assembly GCF_024542745.1). Lineage (NCBI taxonomy): Eukaryota > Metazoa > Chordata > Mammalia > Primates > Cercopithecidae > Macaca > Macaca thibetana. The sequence continues at coordinate 118,405,344 of NC_065580.1, forward strand.
GAGTTTCTAACAGTAGGATGTATATAGTATTGTTGAAAGAGCACTGGAATTGCCTTCCAGGACAGGGAATCCCCACACCTTCCTTAAACCATACAGGCGTAGTTTCTAATGCACTCCACTATTTGTACTACCTTTATATGCTAAGACATTTTGAAATGGAATTAAATCCTAGGATTCTTCTGACATAAATAGCGAACTTGTCTTTAATAATCATACATATTATTGTTAAATATGCCAGGGGAAAATAATTAAGAATGCATTCTTTTTGGTAGTAGGAAACATTTTAAGCTAAATGTATATAACTTCATTGTGGATTTCTAAAACACTTCCAAATGCTCACATTAGTTTAATTTCTGTTGAAAAACATGTTGTCTATTAAATGTTTCATTTGTGTTTTACTATCAATAAGTGAGTATTAACTTGGAAATGTGATAAATCACATTTATTTTTTATTTTATATTAAAATAATTCTACTAATATTACAGGGCTTTAAATTTCACAAAGCACCTTCTAATGACAGAAAAGAAGTTGCACACCCTTGAGGATGAACAAATGAACTTTCTTTTATCATTTGTGGAATTTTTTGAGAAATTATTGTTGCCTAATCTTTTTGACTCCTCCATCGTTCCCAATTTCCATCACCTCCCATCTCTCACGGAGGATATTCTGAATATAAATTCTCTGTGGACAAATCATTTGGAAAGTTTAAAGAGAGACCCATCTGCCACTGATGCTCAGAAACTCTTGGAACTTGGCAAAGAAGTGAGATGGAAAATGCGAACTCTCGAAAGTCACTGGATAAGGAAGGAACCAAAAAATCTTTTGAGATTCCTGGAATTAATACTTTTTGAAATTAATCCCAAATTACTAGAATTATGGGTCTACGGCATTTCAAAAGGAAAAAGAGCTAAACTGGAAAACTTCTTTACACTTTTAAATTTTTCTGTTCCAGAAAATGAGATTCTGAGTACAAGTTTTAACTTTTCCCAGTTGTTCTATTCAGATTGGCTGGAATCACCAGCTATGAACATAGATTTTGTACGTCTAAGTGAGACTATAATAAAGAGTCTCCATGAATTTGGATTTTTGGAGGAGGGAGAGGTCTCAGAAGTTCTGAACACCATCTACACTATCAGGAATGCATCTGATTTTTTCTCAGCCCTTTCTGAACCTCAAAAACAAGAAGTTGATAAAATTTTGACTCAAAAATACCTAAATGTCTTTCAGGACAAGGATTCAGCTTTACTTCTGCAAATTTATTCTTCATTTAACCAATACATTTATGAATTTTTGAATATTCAGAGTAGAGGTTCTTCGCTGACTTTCCTTACACAAATCTCAAAACACATTTTGGATATCATAAAACAATTTAATTTCCAAAGCATCAGTAAAGCATTTGCATTTTTATTTAAGGCAGCAGAGGTTCTTGGGGGAATTTCTAATGTATCTTATTGTCAGCAATTGCTTTCAATTTTTAACTTTTTGGAGCTTCAAGCCCAGTCCTTCATGTCTACAGAGGGCCAAGAACTGAAAGTGATCCACACTACTTTGACAGGCCTCAAACAGCTGCTCATAATTGATGAAGATTTTCGTCTTTCTTTATTTCAATACATGAGCCAATTCTTCAACAGTTCAGTAGAAGGCCTATTTGATAATGAGTGCTTGATTTCAGACAATAAACACATTTCTTCCGTAAATTATTCAACAAGTGAGGAGGCTTCATTTGTTTTTCCATTGGCACAAATTTTTTCAAACCTCTCAGCAAATGTCAGTGTGTTCAACAAGTTTATGTCCATTCACTGTACCATTTCATGGCTTCAAATGTGGACTGAAATCTGGGAAAGCATATCTCAATTATTTAAGTTTGACCTGAATGTTTTCACATCTCTTCATCATGGTTTCACTCAGCTTTTGGATGAACTGGAAAATCATGTGAAAGTCTCCAAAAGCTGCCAGGGAATATTTCCCACACATAATGTTGCTAGACTCATATTAAATTTGTTTAAAAATGTAACTCAAGCCGATGACTTCCATGATTGGGAGGACTTCCTGGATCTCAGGGATTTTTTGGTAGCTTTAGGTAATGCGTTAGTTTCAGTTAAAAAACTTAACTTGGAGCCAGTGGAGAAATCCCTTTTCACCATGGAAACTGCCCTGCATCAGTTGAAGACATTTCCATTCAACACAAGTACAAGCAGAGAGTTTTTAAATTCTCTGCTCAAAGTTTTCATTGAGTTTAGCAGTACCTCAGAAAATATAGACAGAAATGTAGATTCGATAAATGACTTTCTTTCAAATAATCTCACAAATTATGGAGAGAAATTTGAAAATATCATCACTGAGCTAAGAGAAGCAATAGTATTTCTTAGAAATGTATCACATGATCGAGATTTGTTTTCCTGTGCTGATATTTTCCAAAATGTTACTGAGTCTATTTTAGAAGATGGCTTTCTATATGTAAATACCTCACAGAGGATGTTACGTATTCTAGACATGATAAATTCCACATTTTCCTCTGAGAGCACAATTAGCAGGCTGAAAGGATGCATTGTGTGGTTAGATGTCATAAACCATTTGTATTTGGTGTCTAACTCCAGTTTTTCACAAGGCCATCTTCAAAATATTTTGGGGAATTTCAGACATATAGAAAATAAAGTGAACTCTATATTGAAAATTATAACTTGGGTGTTAAATGTAAAAAAACCTCTTTGTTCATCAAATGGCTTGCATATAAATTGTGTAAATATTTACTTGAAAGACGTAACTGACTTTCTAAATATTGTACTTACTACAGTCTTTGAAAAAGAGAAGATACCTAAATTTGAGATTTTATTAGCTCTTTTAAATGATTCCACAAAGCAAGTAAGGATGAGCATCAACAATTTAACAACAGACTTTGATTTTGCATCTCAATCCAATTGGAAATATTTTACTGAATTAATTCTAAGACCAATAGAAATGTCAGATGAAATTCCTAATCAGTTTCAAAATATTTGGCTTCATTTAATAACACTGGGGAAGGAATTTCAGAAGCTTGTAAGAGGTATTTACTCTAACATCCTGGAAAATAATTCCTCTTCTAAAACTGGAAACTTGTTAAACATATTTGCCACCAGTCCAAAAGAAAAAGATGTAAACAGTGTAGGCAATTCCATTTATCATTTAGCTAGTTACCTTGCCTTCAACTTATCTCATGACCTCCAAAATCCACCAAAAATAATTTCACCTGAAATAATGAAAGCCATGGGTCTTGGGATTCAACTGATGAGGGATGTGTTCACCTCCTTAATGCCTGCAGTTCATCACATTAGTCCACAAAATACAGGTTATATGCAAGTTTTGAAGAAGGTAACTTCTGTCATGCGTACTCTTAAGAAGGCAGACATAGACATTTTGGTGGATCAACTTGAACAAATTAGTGCAAGCCTAATGGATTTCTTTAGGAATATCAGTAGTGTGAGAACTGGCAAGTTAGAGGTCAACTTGCTTGTTGACTTGATGAAAAAATTTGTAGACAGCTCGCATTCTTGGAATGTTAATCACCTGCTGCAACTCTCACGCCTGTTTCCTAAAGATGCTGTGGATGCTGTGGTAGATGTATACTATGTGCTTCCTCATGCTGTAAGGCTCCTACAGGGAGTACTTGGTAAAAACATCACTGAAGGCCTCAAGGATGTCTACAGCTTCATACTCCTTCATGGCATAACCATTTCAGATATCACCAAGGAAGACTTCACAATTGTGATAAAAATTCTTTTGGATATAATTGAATTAATATCAGATAAGCCAGATATTATTTCAGAGACTTTAACTTGTTTTCCTGTGGTTTGGTGCTGGAATCATACAAATTCTGGATTTCAGCAGAATTCAAAGGTAGACCCCTGCAGTGTCCATGGGCTCATGTCTTCTTCCTTTTATGGCAAAGTGGCCAGTATACTCGATCATCTCCACCTGTCTCCCCAAGGTGAAGATTCACCATGTTCAAATGAAAGCTCCCGAATGGAAATAAATAGGAAAGTGGTCTGCATAATTCATGAATTAGTGGACTGGAATTCTATTCTTCTGGAACTCGCTGACGTCTTCCATGTTAACATTTCTCTTGTGAAAACTGTGCAGAAATTTTGGCATAAGATATTACCATTTGTCCCACCTTCAATAAATCAAACTAGGTATAGCATCTCTGGACTTTGTCCTAGTGGTCCCATAAAGCAAGTTGCTTTGCAAATCATAGAAAAACTTAAAAATGTCAACTTTACAAGAGTTATATCAGGTGAAAATACTCTTGACAAACTAGCTAGTTTAAACAAGATCCTTAACGTTAATGAAGACACAGAGACATCTGTTCAAAATATTATTTTCTCGAATTTGGAAAGGACAATACAATTGATTTCTGAAGACTGGAGCCTAGAAAAAAGTACTCATAATCTACTGTCTTCATTTATGATGCTCCTGAATGCAAATCTCACAGGTAGCAGTTCAGAAGCATTATCAAATTTTATTGAAAAGAATGAAACAACTTACAACTTTGAAGAACTATGGCCTGAGTTTCAACAAATCGTGAAAGACCTAACCCAAGATTTTAGAGTCAGACACCTGCTCTCTGAAATGAACAAAGATATCAAAAGTATAAATTCAGTGGCTCTTCAAAACATTACTTTGCAATTTGCCCGTTTCCTGGAGATCCTGGATTCACAGTCACTGAAGACATTAGAAATTATTGAAGATTTTCTATTGGTCACAAAAAACTGGCTTCAGGAATATGCAGATGAGGATTACTCCAGAATGATAGAAACACTATTCATTCCTGTGACCAATGAGAGCTCAACTGAAGATACAGCTTTGTTAACCAAAGCTATTACTACTTTTTGGGGCTCTTTAAAAAATATATCTAGAGAAGGCAATTTTGATGTTGCCTTTCTTACTTATCTGCTAAATCAAGAACAGCTGACTAATTTCTCAGGTGTTCAGTTGCTTTTTGAAAACATCCTAATTAATTCAATCAATAACTTAGCTGGGAATTCTCAAGAAGCAGCTTGGGACTTAAGTGATACTGACCTTCAAATAATGAATTTCATTAACCTTATCTTGAACCATATGCAGTCAGAAACTAGTAGGAAAACAGTTCTCCCTCCGAGAAGCATAGTAGGTTTCATGGAACAACTTTTGAAAACACTCTTATCCCTTTTGCTAAAGGAAGATTCTGAGAACAAAATATCTCTTCTGCTGAAAGATTTCCACAAAGATGTTATTGCAGAGATGAGGTGAGTCTACTTTTGCTTTGTGTCGTATATGCAGTTGTGATATATCTCAAACTACTTTATTTTCTGGAGTATAGGCATGTCAAAAACAGTATTTGTATCTAATACTTTTGAAATATCTTTGATGTAAATTTGTCTTAATAAATATTTTATCGAAATGTCAACGTAAAAGAATTTTGGTTACTGTCATCTAACTAGTAAAATATAAACCCGGTCCAGGGTAATTAATCACATATTATTCTTACATTTTTAGATTATGAAAACAATTATGAATTCCATTTTGTATGGATCTGAAAAATTAGTTTTCATAGCTGTACATGCATATACAGGATTGCCATAATTTGAATTGCTATACTAACTGTCTAATCACCAACTAAGGACTTAAATATTCTCAACCCAATGAATCTACTGTGATGCTTGCATTTAGAGACATAAAAAGTGATAGTCACATTATCTTTTTTTCATATATCTTCAAAAATCTCATCTGAAGTTTGCCAGTGAAAAGGTTGGAGGGAAATTCCAATTTATTCCATGATGTCTGCTTTAGTCAAGTTTCAATCAGAGTAACAAAAACCATCAAAGGATTTAATCCAAGGAAATTAGCTTACACAATTTTGGGGGCTGGCTAAATAAGTCTGCAATCAGTAGGGCCGACTGTCAGGAAGGGAGGCCCACAGCAGGCAGGGGTGCCCCGGGCATGAGTGAAAGCTCCTTGTCCACAGGCGGTCAGGAAGGAAGACCAGGGGAAGGGAGAGCCACTGACTATGAATACCCAGCGGTGGTTTTGTACCTCTAAGTCACAGAGGTTCTACGTCCTCTTTCAGAGTTTTCCTGCCCACTCAGGACAGTATCCCTTCTGATTAAAGTTAACTGATAAGGAATTTTAACTCCATCTGCAAAATCTCTTTATAGCAACACCTAGATTAGTGTTTGATTGAATAGCTGGGAGAAGATGTATTTATATTACACAATGGTTATAACTCCCATCTATTCTCCGTCTCTCATGAAGGAATCTCCCCTATAGCCCACCCAGATGAGAAACATACAAGAAAGGGACTTCTGGGGCTATTACTCAGCCTAGTCACGTTGATACATCTGTCTAAGCAATTTGCTAGTACTCAGTACTTCTCAAGCTCACAAAAGTATAAATATGCTAACCACTTTTCAGAGACTTATCTCTTACATCAAGAATCACATTGTAGTCATTTTACCTTCTTTCCTAAGTAAAAGCCGTTTTAACCTTTTTCGTAAGCAAAAGTATGTGGCTTTTTAAGTTGCCAGGTTCAAAATACTGTAATAGAATTTGTTCATGAAATTCCTCACTGTTTTCATTTCTTGGCAACAAAATATTGAGTTTCATCTGAAATTATTTTAGCATGTCATCTTTTACACAGTATTATCCTCCCATGATGCTAGTATAAAACAAATAAAATAATATATATCACTCTATATCTTAATATTTCCACTGTTAATGTATTAAAAACAAAATTAAAAGTGTGTATATATATATATATATTTTTTTTTTTTACAGTTTTGTCCCAAAAGATAGAATTCTAGAAGTTCTGAAACTGGATAAATTTCTTGCCCTGATGAAAGAAGACAGATTGATGAACATTTTTTCAAGTTTAAAGGAGACTATATATCACCTAATAAAAAGTTCACTTATATTAGACAATGGAGAATTTTATTTTGATAGTCATCAAGGACTGAGGTTCATGCAAAATTTATTTAATGCCCTTCTCTGGGAAACGCCAGTGAAAAATGGGACTGAAAATACTACAGACTTTTTCACAATGGTGAGTCTGTTGTTTTTCCATGGGAATACGTCTGGGGACCTCTTCAAACTCAATCAGGATCTTAGGGCAGCTCTTCACCTTGTAAGAGAATGTTCAACAGAGATGGCAAGGCTTCTGAATACAATTTTAAATGCTCCTAATAAGGACTTCTATGCTTCGTATCCTACCCTCCAAGAAGTTATACTTGCTAATCTAACGGATTTGCTTTTCTTTATAAATAATTCATTCCCTCTAAGAAACAGAGCAACATTAGAACTTACTAAGAGATTACTTGGTCCTCTTTCAAGAGCTGGTGAAGAAAGTCGTGTCCCAGAACCCCTCTTAGAAATGTCTGGGACTCTGGTCATGCTGTTGAATGACAGTGCTGACCTGAGAGATCTTGCCACATCAGTGGACTCCATTGTGAAACTTCTTAAGCTGGTCAAGAAAGTTTCAGGGAAGATGGCCACAGTTTTTAAAACTCATTTTGTCTCCAATACCAAGGACAGTGTGAAATTCTTTGTCACTCTCTATTCCATCATGCAACAAAGTGTTCAAAATCTTGTGAAAGAAATAGCTACTTTGAAAAAAATAGATCATTTCACATTTGAAAAGATAAATGATTTGTTGGTGCCATTTCTTGACTTGGCCTTTGAAATGATTGGGGTCGAACCTTATATATCATCAAACTCTGATGTTTTCAGTATGTCACCTAGCATGCTGTCATATATGAATGAATCTAGGGACTTTTCTGATATTTTGGAAGAAATTGCTGAATTTTTAACATCTGTGAAAATCAACTTGGAAGATGTGAAGAGTCTTGTGGTAGCATTTAACAATGAAACTCAAACATTTTCTATGGATTCTGTCAACTTGTGGGAAGAAATTCTGAGTTGCTTAGTTCCTATAAATAACATCACCAACCAAATGGACTTCTTATACCCTAATCCAATTTCCACTCATAGTGACCCTCAAGATATAAAATGGGAAATAATTCATGAAGAGATCCCTTTTTTGGATAAAATATTATCACAAAACAGCACAGAAACAGGGTCTGTCTTGAAAATGGTGATTGGTCTCACCTTAGAAGCTCTTTGGAAAAACTTAAAGAAGGATAATTGGAATGTTTCTAATTTGTTGATGACATTTACTCAGCATCCAGATAACCTTTTGAAAACCATAGAAAGAGTTTTAGAGGCCTCCAGTGGAATTAAAAGTGACTATGAAGGTGATTTGAGTAAAAGTTTATATTTTGACACACCTTTGATTCGGAATATAACTCATCATCAACTTGAAAAAGCAATCCATAATGTTTCAAGTAGAACAGCTCTCTGGAGGAAAGGGCTTCTGTTTAACAACTCTGAATGGACAACTTCCACAAGAACTTTGTTTCAGCCACTTTTTGAGATTTTCATTAAAGCAACCACTGGAAAGAATGTCACATCAGAAAAAGAAGAGAGAACCAAGAAAGAGATAATTGACTTTCCTTGTAGTTTCAAACCATTTTCCTGTTTGGAGAAATACCTGAGAGGATTATTTGTATTGACTAAATACTGGCAACAAATCCCACTGACAGATCAAAGGTAATAAAAAGCAAGCCGAATTCACTTTGTTTTTTTCCCTACCACAGTAACTGTAAAATAGAACCATGCAGGAATTACATTGAACCAGGGTAAGTAGTTTTCTTGACTTCAACTTTACACTCTGAAGTTGGCTTCAACATAGAGCAATTCAAGTCCAGTCATTTTTCTCACAATTTGACTCATTATTTGGCATTCAAATATAATTATAATTTATTCAAATTTTATTCTCAGAAGCAAAAACCTCTTATTCTATTCACTCATCCCAAGACTAGCTGCATAAGCAATTTTTCTATTCATATCCTCTGGCAGCCAAGGGTCCAATGACTCAGTATACACACAGGAACATGAAGCTGCTTGCTTCACAGAAAATTATGCCTCCAGTTGTAGCTAACCACAGGAAAGGGCCAGGCAGCTGCTGGCTTCTGCCCTCTTTTGGTTCTGCCAAACTTCACGTGTTTGATCCACCTCCAAGCCCTCCCATCCCTGAATGTTATGTCAATAGAAACCTGTTCTTAAAAGCTCCAGCCTTGCTAGTTGTCATGCCCTGGAAGCAGTCTCTTGCCTTAGGTTGGAGACCCTGTGCCTCTTGATGTGCAGAGTCCCAGAGATGCTGCAGTGGTCCCTACCTGTCCTTTCTCTGGGTGACAATACTGTTAGGGTGGTCCCTGGCCTCTGTTTCTCCCTGCCTTCCTCTCTGGCCCACATGGAGATTGGAGATGCCATGTCAACCTTGGTTCATTTGCCAGGCAAGCTGACTTATTTTCTGTCGGTTCTATTACTACAGAGCTGTACCCTGAATCCAGTCATGTTCTATGAGTTGGAAAGATGTCTTTAGTTAGTGAAACAGGTAGCCACTGGCACAAATAACTATTGCTACCTTGGAATTTGACTGTTAGTTTTCAGAGCTTCCTTCCTCATCTCCTCCTTGCTTCTGATCTGAAACTATATTTTGCTTGATTTTAGTGCTCTGATCCCCAACTATACCCTGTTTGACTTTAGTGCTCTTCTCTGAATTGTCTTTTGAGCTGAGGTGGTCCTGGCAACCCCATTCTCCACGAATCTCAGGTTTTATCTCAAATTTTTCAGTTCTCCACAGAGGGAGTTTACACCTTAGCTCTTCGTACGGTCATGTTTTGACACCCTTTCAACATTTACCTTTGCATTTCAAAAGAATGGACCAAAATAAGAAAGAAAAGCAAATATTAAGCGTATTCGCCACAAAATTGATGCTTTGCACTAATTTGGGAGACCGAAAGTTTTCTAAAGGTCCAGACTGTGTTATCTGTGTTTTCTTATGTTCCTACGAAGAAAATATGATTATGCAGGGAGGTTCTTACATGTGTGTTATAACTTAGCCTACACAGCAGAAATGCACATTGGATGCACATTTTTACCCTTTCATGTCATTGTTTATATATTTTTTCTAAGTGTTGTTGAGATGCGTGAAGTTTTCCAGCAGCCTGTGAAGCCCTCAGAAGCCATGGAGATCCTGCAGAAAGTGAAGATGATGGTCATACGTGTGCTCACCATCGTTGCAGGTGGGCTGCTCATATAACAAATGCTCTGCAATTGCCCTGTGCCAGTTTTCAGAACTCAGGTGTCAGAGAGATGAATAGATTGCACTTGAGTTTCTTTTAGAACAAAGCACAGCCGTCTTAGTCTGGCAACCAGGCCTTGAGGAATCTGCCTCTCCCAACCTCATTCCCACCACTGGGTCTCTGCTCCAGCCAAATTGAACAGCCCCTTCCTGCCCCTTTGCTGGGCTTTCTGGTCTTTTTGTCTTTGCTCATGGAATGTGCTTCCCTTGTCTCCTTGACCTAAACTACAGCAATACTCTGTGGCCTAGAGCTGGGGTATCTTGTCCAGAAGTGTTCCCCCATCTCCTTTATTGGCAAAGACCTCGAAGAGACTTTGATCACATGCAGTACTGTACTGTCTTCTTTCTTACATCTCCTCCCTCTGCTGCAGTCAATATTTTTTGAAGATAGAAACTGTGTCATAACCTTCTTTGTGCATTTCCTGATGGGTGCTGAGTAGTCCCTGCAGTAACCTGAATTCCCTACAGCCATGACACTTATTGCTGGTATCATAGTTTTTGGTGTCTTCCTGCTACAGTCTGTAAGCTTACTGGGAACAGGATCAGTCTCTTGTTAAATTCTGTGTCTCCATAATACTCAGCACAGTGTCCAGCAATAGTGACTATATTGTAAATGAATTAATTCATCTAGTAAGATGATCCTTGCCAAATCCATTCCTGCACATTTCAGTGCAATCTCCTTTCAATGCCACTGCTGAAGGAGAGTCCCACGAGCCGCTTTAGAGGGTAACTGGAGGATCTTAGGGCTTTTCTGAAAATGTGAGTGTTGAATTTTAGAGCACACTTGAGTCCGTGGAATGGACCACAGTTGTTTAAGTGATTCACAGGTGCACAGAGGTGCTGCCATCCTCTGGCCCAGTCTCCTGAGCAGGGCTGCTCAGAGTTCCCTCAGTGGGCTGTCGGGCCTGAGTGCTCTGCCTTAGCTGATGGCAGTGGGTTTTGACAACATGAATCGAAGCCCAGAAGAGGAGGGGAAGCGAGTAGAAATGGGGAAGCTAAGGGTGGATCCGATCAGATCAAGAGGAAAAGAGAAAAGTGAGGGGTCATCTGAGTGGGGCTTACCTCCATATCCTGTGTAAGCTCCACCATGGTTGGCCCCAGACTCCCTGCCCCCTAGCTCATCTGATCCACATGTTCATTCTTCTACCTTCCCCTGATTTACTCCTGGATCATTATTATTATTTAGATTACTATCAGGTTGTTATATTATGATTTGTAGATTAAGTCTTATATCCTTTGGAAAGCTTTCCTTGACCTACCCTGTCTGGGGTCACATGGCCTTAGCTCCCTGTTATGGCTCTTACTGATGTGTGCTGTTCTGATGATGAACATGTGTCTCTTCTACAGTCGTGAGGACCCGAAGAATGTGCCTGTCTATTGATCACTCCAAACCTGGCACATGGGGATTAGAACATGGGAAATGCTGATTGACATTTGTTGAATGAATGAATAAATGCCAGGAGCCCTTCTATACTTAGGTCATGTTTCACTGGTATTACTAAATGTGAAAACTGTTCATGGGGGAGTGTTCAGCAATGAGTAGTGGGTGGGCAGTTGGCATACTCTGGGCCTATGTTGTAAGACTGAGCAAACTGTGGGGGCCTGGGGAGGATATCGTAGAGAAGAGTCTGGTTTACTCAGGAAGGGGCACAGTGGATGTATTCCCAACATCCACTATCAGAGAGGAAGGGTCACTGGCCCCAGGATGGTTAACTGGTGGGTATGGGCCACTGAGTCTGTGAGCCAGGAGTATGGACCAGCATCTGCTGGGGAGTGTTATGGAGAAGAAGTGAGCCTTGGACAAATCCAGTATGTGAAATCCATTTTTCAAAACTAACTCAAAGAAGATGAATTCTTCTTTGTATTGATAAGTGCTAGAAAGAAGCTAACGTATGGCCATGAGGGTGAGAGTGAGGGGTGGAGGAGAGGAGAAGACCTTGGGAGTGCAGCTCTGGGTAAGGACATTTCAGGTGAGACTTGCGCAGTGAGGATGTGTGTCTGCCATGTTCACTGTTATATCTCCCCAGGGCTTAGGAAACATCCTGACATAGATATGATAGGCGTTCAATCAATATGTGTAGAAGGATTGGATAGGTCAATGCATGAGGGCTGGCACTAGGCTGGGCACTTGTCACTATTTGAGTTAATCTACACAATCACTGATGGACTTGAAGCTAGTGTGCTGGGACTCGTGGTCTGTAAGGCTGCCTCCTTACTATCATGATAGACCACTTAGGATTACACACCGTCATGTCTGGTAAGGCTTTATTGCTCCAAATGTCTTCAAGGGCATAGTTAAACATGACTGTTACAATAAGTGATGTCGTGAAAAGTGGTGTAATGGAAGAAGCAGGCACTTTGACATTGAACAGGCTGAGTTCCTCGATTCACGCTAAGTGACACAGGGTAGCTACTGAGTCTCTGTGAGCCTTGAACAAAACATAGGGGAACACGTATTTCAACCTATGTGAGAGGATTAAATAAATTAAGTCACCTCCAAGGGGCTTGCCCTTAGGAGATGCCTTGAACATGCTAGTTTCCCATGCATCTCCCTGCCTGCCATTGGGAAAAGTACTTCTCAGCTCACAGAGCTAGTTCATAAGCAAAAATTGGTGATTTACAGACTGTCTATCACAGAGTTTGTTCTAATCTGCTCACTCACCTCTTTTTTTGAAATACAAATGGTTCTTTGAACAGAAGAATTGATTGGTCATTGGGTCTAAGAAACATGGAAAAGAAAAAACAGATGGAGAAGTGAGACAAGCTTGATTTAAAAATGAAACCCCAATTGCTGTGTAGGGGTTTTGCATTTTTTTTTTCTTTTAAGATAATCTGTATTTCCAATTAGATGTTATGAACATTGGTGATTAGGAATATTGCTTTCTATTGTCAAATAGAAAGCAATAACATGTTACAATCTAAGTACAAGTTAGGATGATCAGTACATGATTTCAGCATGTGGAATTGTGCTCAGGTAAAATTCAAATCAAACTTCTTCCTCGTTTTTGAATGCTTCTCTGGCATATTGAATTCAGCCATGTTTGAAGACATAATTATTTTGACATTTCACAGTCAGCTAATGTAATGGTTTTTAAATGAATTAAACATTAGTTAATGTATGAATTTATGTTTATTTTGCCATTCTGTGTTGCAGCTGCTAAATTAATATAGCATACTTGAGATTACATTAGTAACAGATAATTAATTTTTAATTTTTATATTTTATTTCAAGGAAACTCAAGCATAACTAACATTTAAACTGCCACCCCACTGTCCTTATTGAATTGTTACTCCATCCTGTAGAATAGGAGGGCAGTGACAGATCCCATAAAGTTAAAAGGATGGGGTGGAATTGACCAACATGGGTGCCTCTCCCATCATATAAAGGGAAGAAGAGTCAGGTCTGTTATTACTATTGTTGTTGAAAATGCACTATATTTTCATCATATCACAGAGTTGAGCTTAGTATCTCCAGTAGGAAAGTTGTCACTTTCCTCCTCCTGATCTAATGCTTTAAGGATGCCAAGGACAATTGCAGGAGAGCTCATACAACAGAAGGAACCTCAGTGGGCAGCTGCTTTAATCTTCCAGTTTCCCTAATCGACAAATTGAGGCCCAGAGAGTGAGAGTGAGTGTAAGTTTCCCAGGGTTTCAGAGTGAAGCGGTCAGAGCCCATTTCCAGTTGAAGAGACCTGAGAGGGTCCATGGGGCTGAAGGGAGGAGAGGGAAGGGGTTCAGAGAGTGCTGGCAGATCTGGAAAGCCAGAGTGGGTCTGAATGTGTCCTCGGAGCCAAGAAGAGGGGCCATAGCAGGTAGGAAGGGCTGCAGCCAGGGATTTGAAGAGGCAATGAGAGGTGGAGAAAGAGGGTACCTGGGAAAGTTGGAGGAGCCAAGGCTCAAAACCAGCTCTTGCTAGTGTCAAGACAGTTGTCAGGTGTCCTTGAGGGTGGTGACTTTGAGGACAGGCTTCAAGATGTGTTAGATGTGAGGCAGATGGAGACCAGATGGCCTGACAGCCCAGCACTGCGTCCCATGATCATATCATCCCTGACCTAACCTTGCAGGAATGCTGGGCATGGTCACTGTCAACTCCACGTTTCTCGTTTTACACTGAGCAAGCAAGGGGCTGACACAGCTCACAGCTTGCCTAATGCCATACATTATGTCAGCTGTTTCAGGGTGCATTCTCTGCTCTTTTAGGTTTGAAAAACATAACTTATAACCACATTGCTGTGTCTTTCCTGGACAAGAGGATACGTTTATGCTTAAAGATAAGTGCTGTGATATTTAACAGCACATTATCACCTTCATTTCAAATTTTAATAAGAGATTACTTAACAGACACATTTTACATTTCCTGCAATAAAGATATCTGTCTTCGAAATTGGTAAAATGAGATTAATGAGAAAAGAAAAACAGGGCGTCATGGTGGGTTGCTTCTGGAAAGCATGACTTTGGGTATATGGTATCTACTCTGCATTTTATGTGGTTGAAAACTGTTTTATTGATTAATAAATTTTATATTTTAGAGTAGTTTCATATTCACAGCAACCTTGAATGGAAGGTGCAGGGATTTCCCACATACCCCCTTCCCCACCATTGCCTCCCTCATTATCAGAGTGGGACATTTGTTATAGTTGATGAACCCTCACTGACACAGCATCATTCCGAGTCCACAGTTCACGTTGGGCTTCGCTCTTAGTGTTGTCATTCTATGGGTTAGGACAAGCATATAATGATATACATTCAATGTTATAGTATAACACACAGGGTTTTACTGTCTGAAGGATCCTCTGTGCTCTGCTCATTCATCCGTCCCTCCCCTCTAGCCCCTGGCAACCACGGATCTTTTTACTGTCTCCATAATTTTTGTCTTTTCCAGCACGTCATTGAGTTGAAATCATATAATATGTAGCCTTTTCAGATGGCTTCTTTCACTTAGTAATATGCTGGAACTGTTTTTCCTTCCTTCCTTCCTTCCTTCCTTCCTTCCTTCCTTCCTTCCTTCCTTCCTTCCTTCCTTCCTCTCTCTCTCTCTTTCTTTCTTAGATGGAGTCTTGTTCTGTCACCAGGCTGGAGTGCAGCGGTGCCACCTCGGCTCACTGCAACCTCTGCCTCCCGGGTTCAAGCAATTCTCCTGCCTCAGTCTCCTGAGTAGCTGGGATTACAGGCACCTGCCACTACACCTGGCTAATTTTTGTATTTTTAGTAGAGATGGGGTTTCACCATATTGGCCAGGATGGTCTTGATCTCCTGACCTCGTGATCTGCCCACCTCGGCCTCCCAAAGTGCTGGGATTATAGGCGTGAGCCACTACGCCTGACCCAGAACTGTTTTTCTAAAGGACTTTTGGGAAACAATTTATTATTAATAATTTAAGAGTCAGGATAACATTTTTTCTTTAATTAAAAAAAAGATTTTCTTTCTTTTAAAAATGTATTTTATTTTCTGTCACGACCAAGCATCTAGGAAGTGCGAAGCCCTGTGCTAGGTGCCACAATGACAGGAAGGCAGTGATAAGAAAAGTTGCTCGTGGTGGCAGGTCTTGTGCAGATGGATTTACCGTGCAGTGGGCGACCACATAGGGAGGTGAGCACACAGGCATCTATGCAGCAGGGAATGGAGAGGCTCTGCGCAGCCTGGGAAAGGTGGGTGTCTGGAGGCAGAGCTCTAAAAGATAGGTAGGTTCAGGAAGGGAGAAGTGGTGCCTTGTATCCGATGGCCTTGAGGAGACAGGAGGGAGACAGGGCATGAGTGCAGAGAGGTGGAGGCATCTGAGATTGTGGAAAGACTTTGGATGCAACGTGGAGCCTTTGCACAGATTCCTGTAGTGGGGGATCTCCTTTGAGGAAGAGCCCTGTGGCTCAAAGCATAAGGCAGATTGGAAGGGTGAGGTGGGAGTGGGACTGTTAAGAGCATAGCAGTTTCCTGGGCATGATCTATGGCTGCTGGACAGACACACAGATGGAGAGACATTGGGAGGTCACCCTGAGCAGATGGGGAGGTTGGTTGGCTGTGAGGACCAGGGGGAGGAGAGTCATGACTGGCTTCCAGGAAGTGACTTGTGAGGCATGGGGCATGGAGAAGACCACACATAGACAGTGTGTAATCCATCCTTCAAACGGGGGCACTTTTGAGAATGACAGAGGGCACCGTTCATAACCACGCAAGAATAAGTGAAAAGCAAGTCTGTCCTGGGCAAACTGGGGTGAATGAGTACCCCACTTGTAGGGGATACAGGGAAAGGAGCCAGTTTGGGGACGTAGAGAAAATTAATATTTACAAAATCAATTAGGCCCAGAAAACCAAAATCTTTATTTTATTACATTTGGAACTCAAAAGGCACAGCTTTACCCTCATCATCTGAATGTTCATCTTGATGATTTAAGGAATGTTTAGGAATTTGTATCACTTTGAATCTTTATAAAGTGATTTTGTGAGAGTGGCTAGTTCAGGAAAGGACTGTCTATTATTTATTTCTCTGTGTGTTTCCTCTGGCAGAAAACCCTTCCTGGACCAAGGACATTTTGTGTGCTACTCTGAGTTGCAAGCAAAGTGGGATAAGGCATCTCATTTTATCTGCTATACAAGGGGTCACTTTGGCGCAAGACCATTTCCAGGTTTGTCATCTTTAATATTTCAGAGAATTTCATGTTCATGACTATAGGCCCTTGCAAGGCAGTCAAGTTATTCAAACCTTGCTGCTTGGTTCTTATAACTACAGCAATGGTGTCACACACAGTCTTGTTGCAAGTCGGGCTCGCAGAATGACTGCTCATGCTTCCTCCCTCTTGGCCTCTCCCAGTGGTGTGCTGGGGTTGAGTGGCATTGATTTATGAGAGCTGATTGTTAAATTTTTGGGAATTTTGCAAGCTGATTGTTAAACATAGATATCATCATAATAAATAAATTACATAAACTTACGATGAAATAAATCATGTTAGAAACATAAGAAATAATTACTCAAGATTCATCACTTCCTAATTATTTTAGTATGTTTTGCTGTTATCTATCTTCCTGAGATGATTTGCTTTTGTTGTATCCACATGATGGAAATACTATGCAGTCTTGTGCTAAGTACAGTTTTTCCCATCTCTATGTTTAGTGACGTTATGGTGGCAGCTTGAACTGGGCCATGTGGGAGCATTTGCACCATGGAAATTGGCAAGTGCTCCAAATCAGATTTTTTTTTTTTTCTGGAGAGTTAGTTTTTAAATATTTACCAGCCCAGCACTGGCTCTAACTAATTGAATACACCGGCTAGTACCAAAAATTGATGGCTGAATGGGAACCAGCATAGCAGTTTCCTTTATATTAAATTGGACACATGCCCAATAGGATCCCATGTAGGGTCTCCAACTACAGCTAAGTCGGAGAATGTGACTTTTATTTGGGGCCCACTCCTTTGTCCTAGAATTAAAGACCCCTGGGCCCCTAGGCAGGCCTGATCTTCCTGACAAGCTTGGACAGTGGTGATGTCTTTCCAACAAAGCAGCGAAGACCTGTCTTTCTTCTAGGTCTGGTTCTGAATGTTGTTTCTTGCTTTTGTGATGCATACATCTGTGAGCATGAGATTATCACAGAAAGCAGAGAAATAGATGATGCCGAGGGAGATGAGAGATAGCCATGCCAGACTCCCACAGCACGGCAAGGGTGTAGAATGCCATGCCTTGGTGAAGTGTCAGGAGGGAGTGAGAGCTGCTGGTCCCTAATCAATGTCTTGTGGCCTTTGGAGGAGTTGTGCATGTCAGCAGGAAGCCCTGAGCAGTCCCTAGCAATGACTGACTGTACAACCCCATATTCACATTGATTTATTTAGAAGATCAAATTCTTATTTCCAGGTTGTGCAGATCTTTGTCAGATATTAAATGTGGATACAGAAAAAAAAATCCTCAGAGACAATTTTTTTTTTTTTTTTTTTTTTTGACATAGAGTCTTGCACTGTTGCCCGGGCTGGAGTGAAATGGTGTAATCTCAGCTCACTGCAACCTCTGCCTCCCTGATTCAAGCAATTCTCCTCCCTCAGCCTCCCCAGTAGCTGGGATTATAGGTGCCTGCCACCACGCCAGGCTAATTTTTGTATTTTTAGTAGAGACAGGGTTTCACCATGTAGGCCAGGCTGGTCTCGAACTCCTGACCTCGTGATCTGCCCCCCCGGCCTCCCAAAGTGCTGAGATTACAGGCGTGAGCCACCATGCCTGGCCCCTCACAGACAGACAATTTTTTAGTGGTAAGCGAAGGTTATAATAATAAAATAGTCAAGAGACTCCAGCTTTCAAAGCAACTGACCCAAAGACTGTATTTATAGTTCAAATTGTTATATGATTGTCAACAAGTCTGGCTGGTAACAGTTGAGTTAGTTTTGCTGAAGAGCAGAAGTTCCTGTCTTTAATGACAAAAATAGTATGTTGCTTACCTCAGGATGCAAAGCTTTTAGGATGGGTCTGTGGTTCAAGGGTTTTAAGTATGTGAGACTTTTAGAAATATGAATCTTTTTCAGGCTGTGGGATATGAAGTGCCCAACAGAGGTGGGCCAAGCGCACAATGCCATTTGTTAGTTTTCAGTATCTAAATAATTATTTTAAATATAGGTTTCTCAGTAGCAACATGGAATTCCCATTGAAAGAGAAAGTTTCAGCTGATCAAATTGATATGACAAAAGTTTTGGGGCTGTCAACTCCTTACCCTCTTCCACCCTTTGTTCCAAACAGTAAAAAGCAGCAATAAAGAGATGAATGGGCAGCAGAAATTAAATTTCAGATATGACAGCAAGTGCCCACTGTATCTCTTGGGATAAGCTGAGTTGGAGAATGTGGCTGGAACTTCAGGTTGGGTGGGGGCTTCCTACTGCCTCTTTAGATCTAGACCTTTGGGTCCACCTGTGCACATTTATCCCCTGTTTGCTGATTCCAGGCCTGATCTAGCCAGAGAAGGAGAGTCTGATGGGTGCTGCCTTTTACACATGGTGGTTTTACCAGATCCCAAAAGTATAGCCTGATGAATGTCAATCTCAACCTTTGTCCTAGATGCTTCTCCTTACCTGGAGCCTGGTACACCTGTGCTGAAGAAACTTGGAATTTTTCTTCCAGTAGTCCTTGCTACTGGGGTAGAATGTGCACTTTTCTACTTTATAATCCCTTGTATGTCAAAATTATTATTTTGTGAAATTTAAGAATAACATCCAGAGCAGGAACATTATAATTGCATTGAATGAAAATTAATTTGCATGCAGTTACAAATTATGAACTAGAGGTTCTTTGCTATAAGGGAATACTCCATGGCAGAGCCCTCATGCAATGGGTTTAATTCAATTTATGTTCTCAGGAGCGAGTTGGCCCCTAAGGGGATACTCACCTATATCTATTGTTCTGACCTAGTTGTATCTGTGCATTGGTATGCTACTAAAAGGGATCTCTTTGGAGCAAGAAGAACACTGAGCCTGTGAAATGCTTGGGTGAGAGAATTGGAGAAGGTTTAGAGAACTTCACACTCAGAAAAAAAACAAAAACAAAAACAAAATGCAGAGTGTGAAACTCCAAGGGCTTCTATGCATGTTATTAGAAATGTGCATGTAGCTTGGAGTCTTGAGGCTGGACCTAGACATCTCTCTGCCTTGCAGATGCTCTGCCTGAGTTTGCTGCCATCCTTTTCCTTTCTGCTTTGCTGTGGTTACATTCAGACAACAAATGGGGTCTGTGCACATTAGGGGCAGTGGGTGAGGGAGGAGGCTGTGTCTCCTGCGATAGAGCAGGCAGCGGAAACTTAGGTGAAAAAAGGAAAGAAGTCTGTATCCTTGAGCCCTGCCACACGATAGAAAATGGAGACTGGCTTGAGCTGACCGCTCCCTGTCAGACTCCTTCAGGTGTTACTGACACAATGCAGGGGTTCAGTTGCTTGGCAGGTATCAACCCAATGACCACAACC
Organism: Macaca thibetana thibetana; assembly: GCF_024542745.1. Lineage (NCBI taxonomy): Eukaryota > Metazoa > Chordata > Mammalia > Primates > Cercopithecidae > Macaca > Macaca thibetana. The sequence continues at coordinate 118,425,481 of NC_065580.1, forward strand.
AAGGAGGATTTAGCAATGAGATTTAAGTAAGGAGAACACCAGGGATGGTTCCCAAAGTAGTGCCTCCGAGCTGGGGACTGGGTTAGGTTTTATCAACATCGTGTAATGAGGATCTGATTGACTGGATCCTGCCCTGGGTGATGCTAGAGTTCAATGCAATTCGATCCTGGATCCTGCCATGTAGTGTCCGCTTCTTAACTCAGTCCCCGCTCCTCAGTCCGAGCACTCCGGTTCCCGCTGTGGTTGCATACTGGTTCATCTGGGCATGCTCGGGTTATGTAACCTGAGGGTCCATGGCAACTGAAAAAAACTCGCAAATTTCTTACGTAAAAGTTGAACCAGATGGGCCGGGTGCGGCTAACATAGCAGACACCACTCCACCTGCCCAGCCCCTCAACCTCCACATGCGGAGTCTCACTCCTCTTCTCCCTGTCTGAGCCAGGCATTGACACAGACTCAGCCTCGCCCAGCCCCACGTCACTCAGCTCCCGGGACTTTCCCCGGGCTCCTCTCGCATCCTTCACCAGCTGTCTCCAATTGCATGCCTGGCTCCTGTGTGTGGCAGAAGGACCCAGACTGTGTTCAGACCCTTTCTCTTCTCAGTCTATGCTCACATGCTAGGTAATCTTATCCAGATTCATTTGCAACCTAAAAATTCCAATTACTTCCTGACAACTTCCAAATTTCCTTCTCCAGCCAATACCTCCCCTGACCTTCATGCTCGTGTGTTCAGTTGCATTCCCTCGCAGATGTTAAACAGGCCCCTCAACTCTACTCATGCAAAAAACAAAAAAAAAACCTCTTCATCTTTCCATGTAATTTTTCCCTCTCCTGGTGTTCTTTCCCTCAGATGCCAGGGACAACAACCCTGGCATACTTGTTTAGTCTTTCTTTCTTTTATTTTTCAGTTAGAAAACTCTCCCTTCTACCTTCCAAATGTTTCCATGATCTGGCCATGTTCCACCCCCTCCACCAGCACCTTTCTGATCCGAACCAGCTCTCCCTTCCTCCTCCCCTTGCCTCGATCCCTAATGCAGTAGCCAGAGTGATCCTTCCAAAACATCATCAGACGGTGTTACTCCTTTGCTGAGAGTGCCCAGTATCTTCCAGTCTTATTTGGAATTAGTGTCTGATTTCTAAGGGAGGCCACTGCTAGGTCCTGCTGTCTGGGGGGCACATCCCTCTCTCTGCCCTCCTAGGCACTCTCTTCTCCACTTCACTGGCTCCTTTGCACCCAGCTCAGAGCCTTTGCACCTGCTGCTCCCTCACCTGCAGTGTGCTTCCCTAATGATGCTAAGAAGTCCTTCCTCTTGCACCTACAGCACGGCCCCAACCCCACCTTATTTTCCTCCAGGTCACCTGTGACATGCTGACCAGTTTGCCCCTATGGCTGTCTGCGGGTAGTGTTCCTGCACTGGAGTGTGAACCTCATGGAGGCAGGAGTTTTGTCTCCTGTGTTCACAACTCTCAGTCCAGCACCTATCTTGGGCCTGGCACTTGGCAGGTGCTCCATAAGTATTTTTTGAATGAATGAATGAATAGTCCTACAAGATTTCTGTTCAAGTTCCACTCCCAAATCGCTTGGGAATAAAAGAAACTTATGAAATGAATGACAATAATAGATGAATTGGAGTCAAGAAGTTGCAGGTTTTGTAATAATCTATTGGCTGGTTTAGTTCCCCCCACAGTGAGATTCTGAGGTTTGGTTGAGGTGGTGGTGACAGTGGCACGAGTGCTCTGATCATGGATTAATGTTCATCAGTTCCTGAGAAGTCTTCACCGCCACTAAATCTACCTCAGCTGTGCCGGGGGCTCCATCTCGGGGCGGCCTCCAGAGCTCAGCTCCCAACCTTGACTTTTCAGCAGTCTTCACATTTCCTTGGAACATATATTTGTTAGCTCCCTTTGGTCCCTTGAATGGTTCATGATTTTTCTTTGCAAGAGAAACTGACAGTGGTTTTGAAAAAAAATTTAAAGTTTTATTTTGACAGAAATATTACCTAAGTGTTGACTTACTCATGATACCTTCCCATAATTGGTGCAACATGGAACTAGGCTTCCAATATCAGTAAGAATAGAGTGATATAAATAAAATGTGATGAAGCAAATAAATTCTGATGATGTAAACTAAAGTATTTATGGTAGAATAGCGGTGTCTAGGGAAAGTGTATAGATTCATGTGTATGTTTATAGACATAGATGTTATATGTTTGTGGTATTTTTCAGGTTGTTTTAAATTTTAAATTACCTGTATTTGTCATTTAATTCCACATATGGTGTTTTGCATTTTGTCAATTAATAGGTATTATTCTAAAGATTTTCTTTTTTGGCAAAATGATTGGTCTTTTAAAAAACTGATTGTTTCCAGGAAGATACTGATAAGATGTCCATGAAATCTCAGAGGTGGGGGCTGGTGATACGGAGGGTGGGGACCTAATTCTAGAGTCTTTCCAGATGTTCCCCAGAGTCTTAGGAGCCTCTCCACCTGCAGCGGGCAGAACAGGAGCCTCCCAGACTGCACTGCTGACCTTCAGAGCAGGGCAAATCCAGTTTTTATCCACCTCACATATGAATAGCCACATATGATTTCTTTTTAATCATTGTGTTTGTGGCTGTGAATTTTGAAAAGCCTAAATTTTCTTTAAAATTTTGTTATTTTCATATTTATTTTTAATAGTATATATTTAAAATGTACAACACAATGTTTAGATAAACACACAAAGTGACATGATTACTACAAACAAACGAGCATATCTGTCATCTCAGAGTTATCTTTGTGTGTCATGCGTGTGTGTTAAGAGCACCTAAAATCTACTTTCTTAGCAAATTTCAGTATGTAATACAATATTGGCAACTATAATTCTCATGCTGTATATTACTTCTCTAGGTGTGCCCATTCTACATAACTGCAACTTTATACCCTTTGACCAACATCTTCATTCCTCCCACGTTCATTCCTGGTAACCACGACTCTATGCTTTGTTTCTATGGGTTTGACTTTTAAAAAGTTTGACTTTACATGTAAATGAGATTGTGTAGTAGTTTTCTTTTTGTGGCTGACTTACATCACTTAGCTTATCTTCTGGGTTCATGCGTGTTGCTGCCAATGGCATAATTTCCTTCTTTTTATGGCTGAATAATATTTTATTGTATATAATGTCACATTTTCTCTATTCATTCATCTCTTTAGAAACATTTTGGCTGATTCTATATCTTGGCTTTTGTGAATAATGTAAATCTCTTTGGGATGTAATTTCATTTTCTTTGGCTTTATACCCAGAAGTGGGATTTCTGGATCATATGGTATTTCTATTTTTAATATTTTGAGAAATCTTCATACTGTTTTCCATAATGGCTGTAGCAATTTACATTTCCACCAACAGGGCACAAGGTTTCCCTTTCCTGCACACCCTCACCAAGTCATTATTTCTTGTGTTTTTGGTAACAGCCATCCTAACAGGTATGAGGTAATAGCTCACTGTGGTTGATTTGCATTTTCCTGATGATTAGTGAAGTTGAGCACCTTTTCTTTCACCTGTTTCCCATCTTTATGTCTTCTTTGGATAACGTCTGTTCAGCTTCTTTGGCCTTTTAAAAAATGGATTTATTTGTTTTTCTGCCATTGAATTGTGTGTGTTCCTAAGAACAGAGCTTCGGGAAGTTAAGAGCCAGGCCATTTGGTGGAGAATTGCATGTTCTCTTTTATATGTTCAAGAACATGCTGTCTTGCCTGGCTGGCTAGCAGCAGAGCCGGGAGTAAAATTTGGGCTTCTGTATTACCACAGCCAAGGGCTCTTTCTCCTACTGTGGAATGCACAGAAGCAACTGACATGATTGTTTGTTCTCTGTGTTTCCTGAGACTAATGATATAAACTAAAATCTTACAAATAAGTATGTGTGTTTCTAACCTATATCATTGCTATGTTTTCTAGGAAATTGAAAAGATATGGTCCTTGCCCAATCAGCTAAATTGTGAAAGTCTTGGCAAGAATCTTTCTAGCACCTTGGAAAGCTTCAAGAACAGCTTGGAAAATGCCACTGACCAGGACTGCACATGCCAGCCGAGGCTGGAGACAGTGCAGCAGCACTTGCACATGTACGCTCTGATATTCTTTCATGCCCTCCCCAGTACTTCCATTCATAGAGAAGATGTCTAGCACTTTTAAAATGTGAATTTCAGACAGTAGTCTGTACAAATACTCTTAATGTACATATTAATATGTATTCTCCAAACATCAAAGTTTTCCATGACAATTTTTGAGTGGTAAAATGTAACAGCAGCATTAATCAGAAGGCTAACTTTATTGGCGACCAAGATATTAGATAAAAGAATGTAATCCACAATGCTTGGTGGCAAATGCCTGTAATCCCATCTAATGGGAGGCTGATGTGGGAGAATCGCTTGAGGCTACGAATTTGAGACCAACCTGGGCAACATAGCAAGACCCTGTCTCTAAAAAGTAAAAGCAACAATAACAAAACAGTTAGCAGGATTTGGTGCAGTGCATTTTTGATCCCAACCACATAGGAGGCTGAGGCAGGAGGGTTACTTGACCCCAGGAGTTTGAGGCTGCAGTGAGCAGTGATTGTGCTACTGCACTTCAGCTTGGCTGACAGATAAAAAGCCTGTCTCATAAATAAATAAATAATTTCGATATGAGCAGGCAAATATTTTTCTTTTCTTTTTCTTTTTTTTTTTTTTTTTTTTGAGACAGAGACTCGCTCTGTCACCCAGGCTGGAGTGCAGTGGTGCTATCTGGGCTCACTGCAAGCTCCGCCTCCTGGGTTCACGCCATTCTCCCTCCTCAGCCTCCTGAGTGACTGGGACTACAGGCCCCACCACCCTGTCTGGCTAATTTTTTTTTTTTTTTTTTTTTTTTTTTTTTTTGAGACGGAGTCTCGCTGTGTCGCCCAGGCTGGAGTGCAGTGGCCAGATCTCAGCTCACTGCAAGCTCTGCCTCCCGGGTTTTTACGCCATTCTCCTGCCTCAGCCTCCCGAGTAGCCGGGATTACAGGCGCCCGCCACCTCGCCCGGCTAGTTTTTTGTATTTTTTAGTAGAGACGGGGTTTCACCGTGTTAGCCAGGATGGTCTCGAACTCCTGACCTCGTGATCCGCCCGTCTCGGCCTCCCAAAGTGCTGGGATTACAGGCTTGAGCCACCGCGCCCGGCCTGTCTGGCTAATTTTGTTTTTGTATTTCTAGTAGAGACGGGGTTTCACCGTGTTAGCCAGGATGGTCTCGATCTCTTGACCTCATGATCTGCCCGCTTCGGCCTCCCAAAGTGCTGGGATTACAGGCGTGAGCCACTGTACCCGGTGGCAAATATTTTTCAAATTACATTCATGTTTGATCAATTTTGCATAGTGTTCTGAAAGTGTAAAGCACCAGAAGGGGAAATAAGGAACTTTGAATTCTGCAAATGACTTTTTCACAGAAAGAATTATGTTCATCTTTCCCTGGCTATCCTAATTTCTCATACGTTCCATGATCTATCCTATCTATTCTTTTCACAGTTGCAAAAAACCATTTATTATGCATCTTCATTCCCCTGGTTCATCTCGCTTGGCAGGAGCTCTGAGAAAGAAATACTGGAGTGTTGGTAGTATTAATGGATATTCACATACAGATGGTGTTGGGAGACATGTGCGTCTAATTGTTGGAGGAACTTTATGGAAATGTGATCTTGTTATCCAGCCCATCTCCTGGGAGCTGAGGCAGTATTATTCATTCCAATATTGTTTCTGATGTTTTATCTTGCCTAATTTAGCTTTAATTTTCTGCTATTTTAGGTTGGCCAAAAGCCTCGAGGAAACTTGGTCATCAGGGAATCCCATCATGACTTTTCTGAGCAATTTCACAGTAACTGAGGGTAAGTATGTGGTTTTCCAAGTTTGCTTGATTAAAAATTAAATTTAGTTTCTCATGCAAATACATTATTAAAATAAAACATACAACAGAAAATTTATGCTATATGTGATACATAATCATTTAGAACTTGGCTGGTCTGATGTATTTGGCATTTATAAAGAAAGTCCTGAAATCCTAGGGTACCATATTGAAGCAGAGGAACAAAGAGAAGCTTCTGTGGTCTGGATTTTGCTCTGGCCTTGCCCCCTTGGACAAGCAGTTGGTGCCTGTGTGTCTCTGTTTCCTTGGCTGTTCACTCTATCAACCCATGAAGTTTCTTGTAGCATCAACATGCCATGTCTGAAGAATTCTGGCAAATACTTAAATGACCCCTCTCGTTAAAAAAGTGAGATGAGTAGATGCATGTATACAAGTGAGTTTCCTATAGCACTTGGTCACTGCTCCCTAAGAAGCAGCTCTTTCTTTTTTTTTTTTTTTTTTAGTCTCACTCTGTCACCCAGGTTAGAGTGCAGTGGCGCGATCTCAGCTCACTGCAACCTCCGCCTCCTGGGTTCAAGCTATTCTCCTGCCTCAGCCTCCTGAGTAACTGGGATTACAGGCATGTGCCACCATGGCCAGCTATTTTTTTTTTGTATTTTTAGTAGAGACAAGGTTTCAACACTTTGGTCAGGTTGGTCTCGAACTCCTGACCTTGTGATCTGCCCACCTCGGCCTCCCAAAGTGCTGGGATTACAGGTATGAGCCACCGCACCCGGCCAGAAGAAGTTCTTTCTAAAATAAATGTTCTTGAAACATTCAGGCCTTAGAGAGAGTAGACCAGTAACCAGAAAATACCACAGAACCTGACATTTTGGTTTATTGTTATACAAATTATTTAAGTTATTCTTGGGGGAGTAAGGTATGACTTTATTTAGTGATTTATGGGTTGAATGGCATGAAAGAAACTATCCTAGCCAGGTTGTAATATCAAATTTTGTTTTTGCAGTCAATAATCTCCTCAGCCTTTATTATACAAATTTCTTATTTTCCTTACTTTGCAGATGTGAAAATAAAAGATTTGATGAAGAATATCACCAAGTTGACTGAGGAGCTTCGCTCTTCCATCCACATCTCAAATGAGACTATCCATAGCATTCTAGAAGCAAATATTTCCCACTCCAAGGTGTGGTGCTGCTTCTTGTCTGTTTTGCTCATCGGAGGAGCCTTAGCCTGCAGTTACTGGCACTGTGTTGTCCTTTCTTCCTTCTTCCCTTCCTCTCCTTTGGCTAGTGGAGTGGTTTGCTGCACGAATGATATAATTGGAGGCAGAAAGGAGACAAAAGAACAAGCAAGGAACCAAAGGGTGTCATTGTCCCATGCCAAAATCTTAGGGTTTTTAATTCCATAATATTTTCTTTATTTGGAGTTAGAACAAAGTTGGTGATTATTTATTCAGTTGATTCCCAGCCCTGACGCAAGACACCTGGGAAGAGTCTCTGCTTGGTTCAGCAGGTGTTGCAAAATTCTTAAAATACCCAAAACCAAAAACAGCTAAAAATATCTAAGAATCGACTATGACTTCCCCTGAGTGGAGAGTGACTGGGCGCAGCCTGACTGTGTGCTACCGTAGTGAATCGCTGTGAAAGCAAATGAGCAATGGCAGGCAGTGTCATCTCCAAGCTGAAAAATGTGATAAAACAATCAAAGAGCTATTGCAACAAACCAAGGAATAAGTAACATCCGGGCTACATGGCGTATGGTTTATCTGTGGAAAAGGGGAACAGGGACATTTCATGTTGTCCACAGCAGATATCACCTGGATCCTTAGCAGGAGATTTTCTGAGACAGCTTTCAGCACTTCTAGTTGGGGTTTTACCTTCCTGTACAGAGAACCTTCCAGAAGTAGTAACCGTGGAGCTGATTCATAAGTGAACATTGCAATTGACCATCAACTGGGCCCCAACACACATTTAATTTCATGTCAGTTCTGGTTAATTGGGGCTTATTGCAAGCTTGACGGGTAGACTAATGAAGAATTAATCTAAATTAAAAAGAGATCAGAAGCTGGGAAACCAAAATTCAAATGACAATGTCACCAAGTTACTTATAATAAGGCACTTAGTATTTATCTTCAAGGAAAAAATGTCGAATTCAGCTTCTTAAACATGCGAGAGCCAAGGAAAGCTGGGGGCAGTGCTGAAATTGTCTCTTCCCTACCTCGCATGATGCCTTGTAGAGAAACAATGAAGATTTTTGGTTTAAAATCTTTAGTTATTGAAACGAGTAACTGGGGAAAGAAACAGTGGCTGGAGTAATTGGAGTAGCTACCTGGGAATGTTTTAAGACCAGGGTCAGATTAGCTAACTTTTGGGGTCCCTTTCAAATTCAGTTTTATGATACTTTTTGGGTTTGGGCTCAACTATTTTTGATGACCACTGCCTGATGAAACAAGTGGCCACTGGGTGTCACTGCTGTTCTATTAAGGGAGGGCTGTGCACAGAGAAGGCGCCTGTGATAATGTGGTATTGTCTTGTGTCGATGGTTTTGCAGTGCTTTTCTTGCATTCTGTGTATCTTTCTCTACCTCCTTGTCAGTATGAATCATTAAGACCGCCTAAACAGCTGGACAGTTAAGTAATTGGGAGGAGTATTTAAAAAGCTGCATTCTTGCATTTCAAATAAGTAATGAGATTATTTGCTTTGACGGTTAAGTATATCCATAAATTCACGTGTATCTACAGATCCTAAGCAAGGAATTCATGTTAGGTTAGGAGGTGACACTTTGGATATTTGTTTTTTCTAGATTGTCAGGTTTTCAGTAGCACCATATTATTTCTAGCATCCTTTTCTTGTCTTTCTTCCTGGGCTTCTCTACCATAGCTTTAGTCAGTTTGCAAATAATCACATCAGATTCTTAGTCCAGGCTGTTGGTGGCCTGCAGGGAATACTTTGCTGTGGTGTTAAAGCCCTGGCAAAATTGCAGAAACCTTCATTCATTCATTTCTTCCTTTATTCACTTAGGATGTTTCTGCATGACAGGAATGGTCCCAAAAATTTGGGCTCAAAGTCTGTGCTCCAAGGGAGCCAATGATCTATGGGGGATGACACAGTAAATATGCAAACAAATGAAGACTGGTGTTAAGAGACCAGAAAGTTCTATCATGCAAATAGAACACAACAATGAGGACAGGTGGTCCCTGGAAGCCTCCCTGAATCAGTGAAGATGGACGTCAGACTGGAATGATGATGAGCATATAATGAGTTATGTGAGAGTCACAAAGCTAGGGACATTCCTATCAAAAGACCAGAGGCAGGAGTGAGCAGAAGGAGGGAAAGGCAGCAGATGAATGGATACCATCTCATTTTTGTTTCCTGCCCTCTTCCCTGGCTGCAGAGAACCTGCCATGGGCACCCACCTATGGGAATTTCCTTTTTCTTGCAGAGCTCCATTCTCTAATGTCAGCATCACCCAATTAAAACCACAAATCACAGGGGTTTGCTGGACACTGGAGCCCATCTAGCCCAGCCTTCTGTCCTGGGCTTGGATCCTGTCCACCTGCCCTGTGAAGCACCCATCCACTTCATGCCGTGTTCCCATGTTTCAGGCACACATTCGAATCAACAATGACTTCCTTCCTTGTGTAGGGCCAAATTTTTATTATTTTAAAATTAACAATGAGGTCAAAGTGTCAGGACCCATATAGATTGAGACAGCAATCAAGTCGGCCTTCTGCCCCTTTATTTTCTGTGCTAAACAATTGGGCAGTGTTCAGAGGACTTTTGCTTGGAAGAGGAATACTTTTTCACAATCCTCAGTGGATTTGTCCTCCCCGCCCCACAAATCTTAAGGAGGAAGGGAGAGGGCTTCCCCTGAAAGTTCCGATCTCTTCTGGGAGGCTCCTTCAAATGGAATGGTATTCTGAATCTGTTTTTCTGTTTCTTTTGAGCAGAAATGATTGAGTTTAGTGAATCTGGTCAAATTTCCTTATCTCACTTGGGGCCGGTCCTGGGGGCTGGTTCTGTTGGTTGCGTCATTAACAGAGCTGCTGGGCACAATTTATGGGGAGGGAGAGATTCCTCTTAGGAGTTTGGAAACATTACACATTGCCTTTGTTTCAATACATGAAGTTTGTTTCCTGAAAAGCTTCAACAGATAGTTCTTGGTGAAACTCATTTCAGAGCAGACACTGGTCAAAATCTGCTTATTCTGGTTTTTTTTTTTTTTTTCTCCTTTCTCTGAAGACAAAAAGTAATTAATGTGTGACTAGAGTTACGGGTTTCTGGGATCACGAGAAGTTTGGCCTGAAGTTTCCTGGAAGACACCGTCTGTTGTGCGCAGCGTCTCATTCTAGAGAGTCCTTCCTATGCCCTAGACTGCTTGTCTGGCTCTGTCACCACATCATGACGTTGGGGTTTATGGTCCTTGTAATCCAGGGTTCCCAGAATGAAATGCACACACCCATCCACCACCATCTCGTTCTCTGGTGCTCTTAGAGTAGGGCTTTTCTCTTCTTTGATTTGTTGTTCTACCAGAGTATTCTCAGTAAATATGGTGGGTTCTCATTAAACATTCACTAAAATGAAGTGAAATTCCAGCTACTCTCCTTCCATTAACTCAGCTAGTGTTTCTTAGGTTTATGAAAGCCACATTACCTTATTTGCTCATTAAGAATCCTGAGAAATGAATATTGTGCTAAGGGCATTTGTGTCTCATTTAACTCCCTCTGAGCAGGGCATTTCTCTTCTTTCACAGATGAATGTGGTGTGGTGGAAGTCACAGCTGGGAGAGGGCCTGAAATCAAACCCAGGTCTTTGAACTTGAACTGTGTTATTCTTCCATCACATGATGTTATTGCTTCAATTTATTATAAATTAATGGTTCTAAGAAAATTACTGCTTGCCGATGGGTTTCCTCTTCTCCTACTTGCACTTACGTAAATATTTTTAAAACTTAATTCCCCAGTTGGCATTGATCTTTGCAAAAATACTTCTTGCTAGTTTTGGCACAATATTTTTTCGTTTTTATTTTTAAAAAGTAAACTTTTATCTTAGGCTTAGGGGTGCATGTGCAGGTTTGTTATACAGGTAAACTAGTGTTGGGGGTTTGTAGTATAGATTATTGCATCACCCAGGTATTAAGCCTAGTATCCAATAATTATTTTTTCTGATTCTCTCCCTCCTTCCAACCTCCATCCTCAAGTAGGCCCCAGTGTGCTTTGTTCCCCTCTTTGTATCCATGTGTTCTCATTATTTAGCTCCAACTTATAAGTGAGAATTTGCGGTATTTGATTTTCTGTTCCTGTGTTAGTTTGCTGAGGATAATGGCCTCTAGCTCCATCCATGTCCCTCCAAAGGACATAACCTTGTTCTTTATATGGCTGCATAGTATTCCATGGTGTACACATACCACATTTTCTTTATCCAGTTTGCGCTTGATGGACATTTAGGTTGGTTTCGTGTCTTTGCTATTGTGAATAGTGTTGCAGTGAACATACATATGCAGGTATCTTTATGGTAGAGTGATTTATATTCCTTTGGGTATACACCCAGTAATGGGTCAAATGGTAGTTCTCTTTTTAGTTCTTTGAGGAATCGCTTCACTGGTTTCCACAATGGTTGAACTAATTTACATTCTCACCAGGAGTGTATAAATATTCCCTTTTCTCTGCAACCTCGCCAGAATCGGTTACTTTTTTGACTTTTTATAATAATCATTCTAATTGATGTGAGATGGTATCTCACTGTGGTTTTGATTTGCATGTCTCTAATGATCAGTATTATTGAGATTTTTTTCATATGCTTGTTGGCTGCATGTATGTTTTCTTCTGAAAAATATCTGTTCATGTCCTTTGCCCACTTTTTAATGAGGCTTTTTTTCTTGTAAAATTTTTTAAGTTCTTTATAGGTTCTGGGTATTACACCTTTGTCAGATGCATAGTTTGCAAAACCTCCCATTCTGTAGATTGTCTGTTTACTCTATTGATAGTTTCTTTTGCTGTGCATAAGCTCTTTAGTTTAATTAGGTCCCATTTTTCAATTTTTGCTTTTCTTGAGATTGCTTCTGGCATCTTCATCATGAACTCTTCGCCCATTCCTATGTCCAGAATAGTATTACCTAGGTTGTCTTCCATGGTTTTTATAGTTTTGGGTTTTACATTTAAATCTTTAACCCATCTTGAGTTGATTTTTGTATAGCATAAGGAAGGAGTCCAATTTAAGTCTTCTGCACATGGCTGGCCAGTCATCTCAGCACCGTTTATCGAAGAGGGAATCCTTTCTCCATTGCTTGTTTTTGTCAGGTGTGTTAAAGATCAGATAGTTACAGTTGTACAGCCTTATTTCTGGACTCTCTATTTTCTGTTAGTTACATTGGTCTATGTGTCTGGTTTTTTTTTTTTTTTTTTTTTTTTTATAACCAATACCATGCTGTTTTGGTTAATTGCATATTCTTTCAAGGTGTTTTTTAATATCAAATTCTGATACTTTAATTTGCAAGTATCATTTTTTCTCTCAACTTCATCAGTCACCAAAAGATGAGAGTATCTTATATTTTCATCCAAGTGGTTAGTGCAGAAAGATTACCATGGCGTAGGAAGGTATCACCTAACACCTATTTATTTGTTTGGGCTCTTAAATCAGTTGCAACAGGTCTGTCTGGGGTGTCTTGGTAAGTTATTAGCCTAATAATTTCATCGTTAAAGGAAAATGACTTTATATTGACATGGCTCGTTGATCATGACTGTATCGACATGGTTTTCAGTAATTTTCTTTTTCTTCAAGGGCTTACACATAATCTTTTTGATAATCCATGATCAGAATTCTTCCAGAATTGACGTTATCGTCTATTAGTAATTTCTAAAGTCTACTTTACAAAATAAAACCTGGATAGTTTTTATTTCCATCATGACTTCTTAAAAACTGTAGATAGTAGAAATGTCACTCTTTCTGAAGGCATGAAGAGGAAACAGGGAGAGAGGGAACTGGAAATGGAGACAGTTCTGGTGGAGAGGGTGGCCGGACAGCGGTCGTGGCCTCACTGAAGAACTACAGCCAGGCTGAATGGTAGTTCTTTTTTTTTTTTTTTTTTTTTTTTTTTTTTTTTTTTTTTTTTTTTTTTTTTTTTTTATTTCAGATGGAGTCTCGCCCTGTCTCCCAGGCTGGAGTGCAGTGGCGCGATCTCGGCTCACTGCAAGCTCCGCCTCCCGGATTTACGCCATTCTCCTGCCTCAGCCTCCCGAGTAGCTGGGACTACAGGCGCCCGCCACCGCGCCCGGCTAATTTTTTGTATTTTTAGTAGAGACAGGGTTTCACCGTGGTCTCGATCTCCTGACCTTGTGATCCGCCCACCTCAGCCTCCCGAAGTGCTGGGATTACAGGCGTGAGCCACCGCGCCCGGCTGAATGGTAGTTCTGCTTTAAGTTCTTTGAGAAATCCCCACACTGCTTTCCACAGTGGCTGAACTAATTTACATTCCCACCAACAGTGTATAAATGTTCCCTTTTTCTACAATCTCACAAACATCTTTTATTTTTTGACTTTTTAATAATAGCCTTTCTGACTGGTGTGAGATAGGATCTCCTTGTGGTTTTGACTTGCATTTCTCTAATGATCAGCGATGGAACAACAGACATGAGGGACTACTAGAGGGGCACTACTAGATGGGGAGGATGGAAGGGGGAAAACGGGTTGAAAAACCACCTATTGGGCACAATGCTCACTACCTGAGTGATGTGATGGTTCACACACCAAACCTCAGCAACACACAACTTACACATGTAACAAACCTGCAAGTACCCCATAAACCTAAAATAAAAATTGAGAAAACAAGGAACTGCAGCCAGATGATGCCTGCCTCACTGGGCAAGGACACCATTGGCACCTAGAGGCCAGCTGCCAGGGTGTTTATCCACAGAGCTTTTAGGCATCCTGTTTTACCCTTCCAGTGTGAAGATGGTTCTCTTTAGGAATATGAAAACCCAGAAGGAATTAATTAGTTCTCTTAAGTGTAGTCATCATCCTTAACAATAAACCCACTTAATTCTTATTCATCTTTTCCCTTTAATATCCTGTAAGTCAAAACTGTGCTTTTGCTAGTAGTGACTGATAGGCTTCTTAGTAGTAATGTCATTTTTGAGCACTTATATACACTACCCCTGAGCTGAATGCTTTACATCTCATTTAATTCTCCTAACAACCCTTTGGAGTCCTTTGTCTTTTATTGTCATCCCTAGTAGTATAGACAAAGAAACTGAAGCTTGTAGACGTTAAGCAGCTTTTAGGAAGTCAGATAGTAAGAGCTGGAGTCAGGATCCACCACCTTGCCACAGTGTGGCTTCAGTCCTTGTGGACAGGTTCTCGCAGCCTTCTCCTGCCCTCCGATGCTCATCTCTTGTACTTGCCTCATTATCCCGTGAGCAGCTCTGAGCTCGAATGGGTCTCCAATGACAGAGAAGCCACACTGCTCCTCTCTGAAGTGTGTACGGTCTATTTTTAAATACCTGCCCTCCTTTCATTTTCTTGTCTTACAAATTCTAACTTGGCAGAATCTCTCTCCCCATCATCTCCAGTTCCCTCAAATCACTGTCTGTGTTTCCTTTCTGGTCACAGCTGGGCTGAGGGCAGCCTTTCCTCCCATGCTTTCCCAACCGCTGAGTCTACAATGAGCAGCTGGGCAACACGGAGGCCATCTCTGGTGCTCTCCTCTGAATGCAATTTGGGTTTCGGCAGATGTCCAATAAACAAAGCTCTTGCTAAAAATGCAAATGCCTCTCCTAAGGATCTTTGTCATTTTTAAACCACATAAATACCCAGATAATTATCTAAGTGGCCAAGTGTGTATGAGCCAGGCTCGCAGGGCAGAGAGGCATTGCCCTGGATCCTCAGCCCCCTTCCAGCTTTCCAAGCCAAACACGGACACATAGGAAAATCAGCAGGAACCTGGCATTCTGTTTCTGATAATTTGCAGCATTAGCCTATGCAAAGCCTGAGATAAAAGGTGCCTGTTTTGCTTTGAATAGAAATCACACAAGATGTTTTCAATCAAGCACAACTCAGTGTTGTCTTTGTTTTTCTAAACTTCCTCCCCTCCTACCTACTCTCAAACAGGAACAATGAACACAATACAATCTTTAAAAGATAAATAGTAATATTTGGAAAACCACAGGAAAGGAGAGGGAGCAAATGTGCTGCTGGGGTTGTTGCTTCTGTACATTGTGACTGCGGAGCTTCCACATGACAGGGTGTGGGATCCTCTCTATTTGGTAAAAAGAGATGTAAACAATTTCAGGACAAATATTTTTTGTCCTGGGACTACACTCTAAAAAATGTATTAAATATGATCTTGCATGGGGACCACTGTGTGACATGCTAGAAAGTAATTAAGACAAATCTTCTATGGCAAATGCAGAAAGGACTCTTATTAGGCCAGCTTGGGTTGCTGCTCATGAAAAGCCAGGGCGAGTCCCCTGAGTTGGAGGTTTGGATGAGGCCCATATTCAGGGATGGTTTTATGCAAAAGCCTATTTTGTGGGATTGATCAAAGAGAGGCTCCTCTTGTGAAAGCAAAGGGTAGATGCCTATATTCTGCTCCCAACCTCCTCCTGAGAGCTTCCTCTTTGTCCAGAGACAGCGTGATTGAAAACAGTGGCATTAAGGAAAATTTCACCAGTGTGTGTTTGCACAATGCAAGTCCTATGTGAAAAAATGTCTTCTTGGTAAATTAGCGATGAAAATACTTAATATTTTTTCTTAAAGACTCAAAATGCACACTAGCATAGTAGAGTATCATAGCCATTCGTGATGATTAATTTTGTATGTCAACTTGGTTAAGCTGCAGTACTCAGATATTTGCTCACACATTATTCTAAATGTCCCTGTGCAGGTATTTTTTAGATGACAGTAACAGTTAAATCAGTAGACGTTGAGTAAAGATTACTCTCCATAATATGAGTCAGCCTTATCCAATCAGTTGAAGGCAAAAAGAAAAGAACAAAGTCCCCCAAGGAAGAGTAATTTCCGTCTCCAGGCAGCCTGTAGACGTGAGCTGCAATGTCAGCTCCTTTCTGGGTCCCCAGCCCGCTGGCCTACCCTGCAGATTTCAGGTTTGCCAGCTCCCACATTTGCATAAGCCAATTCCTTAAAGTAAATCTCTCTCCGTGTATATATGTTATGTGTCACTTAATGACTAGGTTCATTCTGAGAAATGCATCGTTAGGCGATTTCACCATTCTGTGAACATTACATAGAGGGTACTTACACAAACCTAGCTGGTACAGCCATTACACACCTAGGCTGTATGATATGGCCTGTTGCTCCTAGTCTACAAACCTAAACACATCTACCCTTTGCTTTCGCAAGAGGAACCTCTCCTTGATCAATCCCACAAAATAGGCTTTTGCATAAAACCATCCCTGAAAATGGGCCTCATCCAAACTCCCAACTCAGGGGAATCGCCCTGGCTTTTCATGAGCAGCAACCCAAGCTGGCTCAATAAGAGTCCCTTCTGCATTTGCCATAGAAGATTTGTCTTAATTACTTTCTAGCATGTCACTCTAGAGTACAGCAGGTTACTCTAGTGAATGCTGTAGGCAATTGTCACACCGTGGTATTTGTATATCAAAACATAGAAAACACAAGAACATATTTTACAATACCTGTTCTAAACATAGAAAAGGTACTGAAAAATATGGTATAAAAGATTAAAAAATGGTATGCCTGTATGGGGTACTTGGCAGGAATAAAGCTACAGGACTGGAAGTTGCTCTGGGTGAGTCAGTCAGTGAGTGGCAAGTGAATGTGAAGGCCTAGGACATGCCTGTACACCACTGTAGACTCAATAAATACTGTGTGTTTCTAAATTTATATATATAAAAAATTTCTTTCTTAAATCATAGATTAACCTTAGGTTACTGTAACATTTTTTACTTTATACATTTTATTTTACTTTTTTTTCTAAGATGGAGTCTTGCTCTGTTGCCCAGGCTGAAGTGCAGTGGCGTGATCTTGGCTCACTGCAACCTCCACCTCCTCAGTTCAAGCAATTACCCTGCCTCAGCCTCCCGAGCAGCTGGGATTACACGTGCATGCTACCACACCTGACTAATTTTTTTTGTATTTTAAGTAGAGACAGGGTTTCACCATGTTGACCAGACTGGTCTCAAACTCCTGACCTGAGGCAATCCGCCTTCCTTGGCCTCCTAAAATGCTGGGATTATAGGTGTGAGCCACTGCACCCGGCCAAAACTTTAAAATTTTAAAAAACCTTTGGACTCTTCAGTGATAACACTTACATTAAAACACAAATACATTGCACAGCTGTACAACTGTTTTCCTTTATGTCCTTATTCTATAAGCTTTTTCTATTTTGAGATTTTTTTACTTTTAACTTTTAAAACTGTATTGTTAAAAATTAAGACACAAACACACAGTCTAGCATAGGCCTACATGAGGTCAAGATCATGAATACCACTGTCTTCCACCTCCACATCTTGTCCCACTGGGAGGTTTTCAGGGACAATAACATGCATGGAGCTGTCGTCTCCTGTGACAACAATGCCTTCTTCTGGACACCTCCTGAGGGACTTGCCTGTGGCTGTTTTCAGTTAACTTTTTTTTAATAACTAGAAAGAGTATACTCTAAAATAACGAGAATATAGTGCAGTTAGTACATAAACAAGTAATACAGTCGTTTATTATCCTTGTCACTATTATGTACTATACATAATTACATGTGTGATACTTTTATTATGAATGTCAGTGCTTCAGGTTTGTTTACGCCGGCACTGCCACAAACACTTGAATAATACACTGGGCTACAACATTACAATGGCTGATGTCACTAGAAGATAGCAATTTTTTCATCTCCATTATAATCTTATGGGACTACCACCATATATGCAGTTTGTCATTATGTACCAGATAATGATATTTTGGTCAACAATGGACCCCATATAGGATGGTCATCCCTTAAGATTATAGTACTGTATTTTTACTGTACCTTTTCTATGTTTAGATATGTTCAGCCACACAAATACCACTGTGGAACAATTGCCTACAGGATTCAGTACAGTGACACACTGTACAGGTTTGTAGTTTAGGAGCAATAGACCATACCCTATAGCCTAGGTATGTAGTAGGCTGTATCTTCTAGGATGCTGTAAGTGCACGCTATGATGTTCACACAATTAAAAAATTACCCAGTGGTGCATTTCCCAGATGTATCCTTGTCATCATGAGACACATGATTGCATACACACACACACACACATGCATACACATTCTCTTGGTTCTGTTTCTCTGGAGGACCCTGACTACTACACCATTATCTATCTCTTAATGTATTTTGGGGACATTTTATGGCATCTATTGAGTTCTCCGTGCTCTTATTCAGTGCGCATGGTTCCTATTCACATGGGTTCATGCACTTCGGCCTCAGTTGGTCTGAATGCTTCACAGCAATTATGCCCATCAGGAGCAAAAATGTGGAGCAGGAAGTATGGTTTTTGTTTTATTTTGCTTTGTAATTTGGTATCTCACAAATGCCCTTAACTGAAAAGTATGCCCAAATGAAGAGGTATGTCAAAGGCTTTAATTGCGATGCATGATAGTAATAAACCAGAGACTAATATAAGTTGTCCTCAGTGCCTCCTTCTGAGTTTACTTGCTTTTAAAATATATATAACAAGCTTGGCAATCCTGTTTTCAATCTAAAAATGAAGGAGGCAAAAAATATCAGCTTCACACTGATGACAGTGAAAAGTGGAAGCTGATAAACTGAAAGCCCAGGGTAAGACTTAATATCAGACAAACAAGACACAGATGCTAACTACGAGGCTGGCGTCGGAGGGTCGGGGGCTTGGTGAGCATTCGAGTGAGCCTCGTGGAGAGCAGAGGGACAGAGTTTCAGAAGGGTGATCCAAAGACCCCAAGCGAGGGCAAATTTTATAAGAAGTCAGAGAATGATGTGGACACTTCAGAAACATTTCCATCAAAATGTTGAGAATTGAACCACAGTTTGGGCTCCCCGCATCTGCAGGTCAGTCCCTGGAGCCGGGAAACCCAATCTTGGGTGACTCCATGCTGATGAAGCTCCAGCCTGAGGTGGTGAAGCACACGATGTCATAGGTATCCTCACTTCTGATCTCTGTGCTTTGAAACAGGTTCTCTTCAGTGCCCTCACCGTAGCTCTGTCTGGAAAGTGTGATCATGAAATCCTTCGTCTCCTGCTGACATTTCCCAAAGGGGAAAAATCTCGGATCGCGACGCAGGAACTCTGTGGCCTGCCGGCGTCAAAAGTATATCCTCTGATTGTGTTGTTGAGTCAAAACCTGGATGTGCGAGCTTTCATTTACAAGGTATGGGGAGCATGCTGGCTCGGGGCGGTCCTCTGCAGGAGTCTGCTGTGGTGGCTGCAGATAAGTAGGGTAGTCCTGGGGGTGCTGCAGTGGGAGAGGAGCACCCGGCCACTCTGCAGTGGCCTCCACCAGCCTCTAGTGTCACCTGTTTGCTGACTCCAGAGTGGGGCTCAAGAAGACTTTGTTGTAATAAAGGGATGTTCAGGAGACCCTTCAGGGGGCCCTTGGAGACAGGTGTCAGGGCATTGGGACAGAGTTGTTGGTGGTCTCCATGCTCCACCATGGAAGGACCCACTGCAAAAACGCACCACCGCTTCCTAATGCCAGGGGTTCTCTCCTCTGTAAGGGCCACCTTCCTGGAGCATGTTTGAGGAGGCTGGGACTGCGCATGGTCCACTCCTGAGCGGCCCAAGTTAGGTGCTGCTCCCCGCACCATGGCTCTGTCAGTCAGCGGGAAGCATCCAGCTCTGCCAGGGCCCGCCCTGGAGAGAATGTGGAGGGGTTGGCAGCACAGGAAGCCCAATCCCCTGTGTGTGCCGGCTCTGTACTTGCCCTGTGATCCTCTGACAAGCAGCAGTGTGAGGGCAGGGAGGGGCTGGAGGAGGCCAAAGACGATGATGTCGGCAGGAGAGAGTGGAGAGTGGGAAGTGAGGAGGCCCAGCACTTTCCAGACGGGCCCGGAACCCATGTGAGGGTGACCCAGCTCCTAACCACAGCTCACCACTCTCAAGCTGCCCCTTCCAGAAGCTTCTCCTCCTTCTGGCCTCCATTGTTTGAATCTTTACTTAAGTTTCCAGAAGCTTCCCTTCCTACCCTTAGGCATTGATCTTGCTCCAAGTACCATTGTTTTCCCTTTAGGGAAGTATTTCATAACCTCTGGGTTCATTAGAGGGGCTGCAGGGTTTGTAGTATGGTAAGGTGGCTGTAGGCACCCCGAGTCTGGGAGAATAGTTTTAGAGTCAGCAAAGGGTAGATCTGCCATTTCAGCCACGCATAATTTCCTTACTTTCTATTACTTTAAGAGTCCAGGGGGTAAATGTTGGAACACACACACACACACACACACACACACACACACACACACACACACAGAGAACAAATACTTGTTTTCAGAACGATTACATTTTAAACCCATAAAGAGGAGGATAAACATTTCTTGCGTACCCATAATTTGCAAACCCACCTCTATCTTGGTGGAATTCATATTTCTCGCTAACGTGCTTATGGTTTAGCTCTGCCTTTGCTCACCACAGCCTCTCTTCCAACTTTGCAGTTTGCCTTGTGGGAAACAGAGCTCCCATTGGCACGATGGTACTTTAGTGGCCACTTTGTTATGTGCACAAAGGTCCCCGATTTGAAGTAAGTGCTTGTAGAGGCCCACATAATTACTTCTACAAGGGCCATCATCTGTACGAAGATTCTTTCGAAGGATAAGATAGTGGGTTAGATTCAGTCTCCCAGACACAGTGAAAATGACATCATCATTAATAACAACAGCACTTGTTTTTCAGGTACCTTCTATAT
Source organism: Macaca thibetana thibetana (assembly GCF_024542745.1). NCBI lineage: Eukaryota > Metazoa > Chordata > Mammalia > Primates > Cercopithecidae > Macaca > Macaca thibetana. The sequence continues at coordinate 118,446,204 of NC_065580.1, forward strand.
GCAAGGCTTTATGAAAGTTGATGAAATACGAGATATTGCTCAGGATGCTAGGGCAGCCCCACCTCCATGTGAGGGTCACGTGCAGGTGCAGCTCACTCCCAAGTCCATGTACTTTCTGATTCACTCAGCTGACAATGAATTTCTGAAGCCTTCAGCAAAGCACAATTTGCTATATTAATTTGACACATCAATCTGGTCTGTTGGAGCTGCGCTGGATCTCTGTCACTCCCCACTATAAGTCAGGGACCAGTCACTGTGTGCCACTTTTTTAAAGGGCAGCTGTAATTAGAAAGATGAGTAGAAAAAGTGACAAAAGTTACACACCATTTCTCCTGCTAGAGTTGTCTCTGTAGTACGAACGGACAGAACTCCATCATTAGAAGCAGAGTGCTTCTGTGAAGGATGGAGCTGTGATCTCGGAGCCCTGGAAGTCATCTGCAGAGCTAGCAGCTAGAACACTAATGGGCAAAAATAAGAAGCAGTGACAATTGGGTTCCTCTGCCCCAGCCTGGAAAACAGAAAATTCAGTATGCAAATGACCGTCGGTGGAAATTAGCTGTGATTTTCCCTGCTCTGTGCAAAGAGCTGGCATTTCCTCATTTATCCATTCATCCAACAAATATTTATCGAGCAACTAATATTTCCTGCTTCTATTTTATTCCCAGTAGCTACATAAATGATCAAGACAGAAGAAAAGCCTTGCCCTGCTTCCAGTGTAGAACTGAGAATATGCAAAAAAAAAAAACAAACAAACATGTAAAATACAGAGCATTTCAGTTGGTTATAGCATAAGTAAGCTTCAAAGGGTACCGACATTTTTAAAGAATCGGGGTTAAATTCCCATCCCTAAACTTTTCTAACTGTGAGACTTCAGGAAGACTTTTAGTCTCTTCAACCCCCAGTTTTCTCATCCACAAAATGAACACTATATTGGACATCCGCAAGGTATTAGGAGGACTGAGATGATGTGTGAATGTTATGAATACAGTAAAGCAGTAGATTAATGTAAATTGCTTCACATATAAGGACTGCTCGTATTTTGAGCCTCTTCTCAAATTTCCACCTTGGTCACTACAAAGATACAAAGAAATATTTGACAAATGATTTGAATTTTAATGATAGATCACATTTGTTTCTAGTTTACATTTTAACAATGCTAGTGCAATTCAGTGTGCTCCAAAACACCTGAGCTATATATACTCCAACGAAGAGGACTTTCATATAGTACAGCAAAGGCGTCTCTGAAGTTCGAGACAGAAAATAATCAAATAAACAAGTTTTCCCAGCTCAAAAGATGCTTGTGAGGGTGAAAATACAGTGTTGGTTATTTCATGTTGTTTTGTTTTGTTTTTGTTTTGTCCTTTAGACTCTGATGCCTTCTGAAGCAAATGACTTGCTCAACTCCTTGTTGGATGTAGTTTCCAGCCTCAGCTCCTTGCTTGCCAAAGCCCAGCACATCTTTGAGCATCTTCCTGGGTTTCTTCACACATTTAAAATCACTGCCTTGCTAGAAACACTGGACTTTCAACAGGTGTGTGCTTCATCTTTGTCCCTAGGGAAATATTCAAATTTGCCCCTTCTTTGTATTTGCCCCTTTTTTCCTTTATCTTCCCACATCTAAAATTTGCATTAGAGAGCAAAATACCGGAATGGAAGTACCTCTTCATATCTCTGGAAGCAACAGCATAACATAGAATAAGGCCTGGCATCTCTCCAAAAACTGCATGAAACTGACACTGTTGATCCACATTCCGCCAGTGTGGAGATTGGGATAGTACATGCATTATCTATGAAGTAAGAAATTACTAACTCAATTATTGCACAGATGAGATTTCAAGGGCCTGTTTAACTTAATTCAGAGAGCAAATTGCTTTCAAAAACCTTAAAACATTTATTTCCTTATAAATAATTGGTTTACAAATTACAAATCATTTATTGCAAATGCAAACACAAACTTGATTTAGTTTAGTGGCTTGATATTAGGTTTTGTTTGAACTCTCTTTGCCTGGGATGCAACTGACTGGGCACGAATGAGGAGGAGTGTAGAATTTTTAGGGTTGGAGGTGCAGGATGAGGAGCAAGATAACAATGTTCTCAGAGCTGCCATGGAGACATATTGTAAGTCCATCATGTGATAGATAATTTGTATAGCTATAAAATATCTGGATATCTTGGTAGCATAGACACACATTAAGACTAGTAATTAGTCTGAATTAGTAATATTTTATGGATTAATAATTTATTACTGGACAAATAGTAAGGTCTTATCTGTGTGTGTGTGTGTGTGTGTGTGTGTGTGTGTAGGTATGACATTTCCCTCTTCTACCAGGTATGTTGGCCAGAAAAATTACCGTAGTGTTTCAAATGGTATCCCAAGGACAGAAAACTCTAAAGCAGACATTCGATTCTTTTGACTTGTTGAATATCTTGTACATTCAGTGGAGGAAGGAACTAGACTTTCAGAGGTATGTGAAGGAATTGTTTAAAGTCACAATGTAGTTGCAATTTAGTTTTCTTATTTTCTCAGGTTTCACAAAATGTCCAGGCCAGAAGTTCAGCCTTTGGTTCTTTCCAGTCTGTGATGAAGTTGGTTTGCAAGGACCAAGCATCATTCCTTAGCGATTCTAATATGTTCATTAATTTGCCCAGAGTTAACGAACTCTTGGAAGACGACAAAGAAAAATTCAACATCCCTGAAGATTCAAGTAAGATAGGATAGTAGTAATATATATATGTGTTTAGATTCATTTGTATCTTGATAATTGGCCCTACTTTATACTAAGTATTCTGTCTGTGTATAAGGTTGCTATACACTGGCATAAAATCTTCTGCTTCCACCTCCCCAAATGCTGGCATGGCAGCTGACTTTGAACAGTCCTAGTGTCTTTGAGCACAAACAAATCCTCTCACCTGGGTCACTAAGGAACTGTGTCACCAAGGAAGTGTCTAAAACACCTGAAACCCCAACCCCATTGGTTTCCCAGGCTAACCAGTATTGGTGAGGGTCCAGGCATAAAGACCATGAGCACTGCTTTGGTCCATGCAAATGGCTATATTATAATAATGAAGAGAACTTGTCTGTGGCCACCTCCAAATTTGCTCTCTGTGAAGCTCAGGTACAAGTGAATATGCACGATAGGTACAAATGAATGCAAATTAATATGTCATTTTTTGGCCCCAATTTAAGTGGAAACGTTTTCATTAGTAAGGCAGAATAAACATGCTGGTGAGGTTTTGAGGTTTAGACAGTTCAGCTCCATCAGTTGTGCATTTTTGGTCACGTTGTTTTATGTTTCTGCATCATGTTGGTTTCATTTATAACATGGAAACAGTAGCACCTAGCTCATAAGCTTGTTGTGAGATGCAATGGAGATGACGAGTATTGGCACCTTAGCATAAGGGTATAAAGGTATCCTAGTGTATCGATTTTCAATGCTGCATGACAATCATTGCACACTTAATGGCGTAAGACAACACACATCTGTCATCTCATAGTCTCTGTAGGTCACATGTTGGGATTTCTGAGTTAAAATTTTTAGTTTTGTACATATCATGACTATGCTTTTTTCTGCAGTAAAATTGCTCCTGTTCATATTAAGCTTGTAATGTAAACAGTAAGTCATTAAATTTCAGTAAGAACAACTTCTATAATTAATGGTTTAAAATGTATTATGTAGTCATATTCTTAATTTATACCTTAGAGGGAAGTATTTCCATCAATTTTATTGTACTTGTCAAATAATTTTTTTTCCTTTCAAATGGGGAGTTTGGGAAGATGAAAGTAACATTTAAAACAACCACAACAATCATACCTTGAGTATTTATAAATCACAGTATCAAATCTAAGATAATATTTTCATTTTATTCTTATAAAACTAAAATAATATTTTCATTTTAAATGTTCTCTAGATGGGTAAAGAAATAGTTATACTGAAGTATTCCTCGCTAGCTTAAAACCTTGTAAGATTTAGTTCCTACTCATTATGGTGATGAAATATCTACCCTCATCAGGTAACCATTGATTTAGACAATTTAGCTAAGTAAATCTTTAATTGAAATCAACTAGTATCACAAGATTCATGAGAGCCACCAAGAGGGATTCAGTACTTGCCTGAAAATAAGGCAATTTAATATGTCAAAATTAGGAAGTTTGATAGTTCTGCATGGGTTCCTTAAAGACAATTCAGTAGTAACCTGTAAAGCTGACTTCATAAGAAAAGCTCAGTTCTGATCTCAATATTGTGACTGTTGAAATGAGAATTTTCTTGATGAAAAACCAGATTTATTGTTCTAATTGTCGTTTTCATTTTCAAGTGTCCATGTCATTATTTAACACTCTTTTTGATTACTTAGTTTGAAAATGTAAGTCATTCTTTCCTGCCTTTGAAGTCACTTAAGTGAACACAGTATCATGAAGTTTCTTATGCGATGAGAGCTGCTGAAAACTGTAACAGGGGAAAAAATCTTGTTTTACCTCCTGTCTTTATTTGGTGTTGCTATAAAGGAATACCAGATGCTGGGTAATTTGTAAAGAAAAGAGGTTTGTTTGGCTCACAGTTCTGTGGACTATGCAAGAAGCATGGCACCAGTATCTGCTTCTGGTGAGGCCTCAGGCTGTTTCCACTCATGGCAGAAATGGAAGGGGAGCTGCCATGTGCAGAGATCACAGGACAAGAGAGGAAGCAAGAGAAGGGGAGGAGGGAGGTGCCAGGCTGTTTTTGTGTGTGTTTGTTTTTTTAGCAAGCAGCTCTCTTGGGAACTAATAGAGTGAGAACTACACTCATTACTATGACAGTGGCACCAAAACATTCATGAGGGATCTGCCCCCATGATCTAAAGACCTCTTGTTAGGCTCCACCTCCAACGCTGGGGATCAAATTTCAGCTTAAGGTTTGGGAGGTCAGGCATTCAAACTATAGCACCCCCAAAGTTCAGAGTCGTGTCAGAAAAAAATATGTCTATCATTGAAAATGAGGCATCCTGGATATGTGAATGTATTTCCCTATTAACCTAGGCATTGTGTATCATTAGTAATGTATTTTTTCTCTTTCTAATTGCAACAGCACCATTTTGCTTGAAGCTTTATCAGGAAATTCTACAATTGCCAAATGGTGCTTTGGTGTGGACCTTCCTAAAACCCATATTGCATGGAAAAATACTATATACACCAAACACTCCAGAAATTAACAAGGTCATTCAAAAGGTAAGTTAAAATGAATGAGAATCATATAGACCTTCCTAAATCGGGAAGGAATCTTTAAAAATGTCTGACATAATTATTATGCGCCTTGGATTATGTAAAAGGCTCTTATGTTGGATCTATTTCATTTTAGCCTGAGTGTTTTTCCTGTCGTTGTTGTTAAATCTGGATTTGCTGACTCCTTCCCTTAGAGGACACTTTGGGGGTTGGAGTTGTTATTTAGAATAATTAATGCAGTGAACTTACAGAACTCTAATTTTAAAAGTCAAGGACAATGAGACTGAGAGGAGGACTGTTTGGAGTAATTCCAGGAAAACTTGGAGAACAAATGCTAATCTGTTTTGCCTGGTGCATCCAACAATTAAGAAAGAATCAGACATGGTACATACAAACTGATGTATTAGCGTTAGTTAGTATTTTGGTTAGTGATGTTTCTGAATTCATTGTGAGGTTTTGCTTCACCCTTTGGAGAATAAGGTGAGATGAAGACACCAAAGCAGGGTTTACCCAAGAGGAAGTTAGACACTAGATGGCTCTGCTTATTTTCCTTTTCTTACATTGTTTAACCTCTCAAATCTGTTTACTGCAGGATTTGTTATTACTAATATTTGCAATTTCTTTTTAAATAATTGTGTTGTATTTTCCTGGAGTCTTTTCTTGCCAGCTGGGCACCTGGAAAGGGGACATTTTACCAAAGACATAGGAATAATTTTGTCTTATTGTCAAACACAGAAGAGAAGATATCTGTACTATTCATGTTAAACTTCCAAGCCTCAAGTAGTATTAATAACCTGGAAACTGTGATCATATGGCAGGGGATCATATAAGCAGTTAAGTCATTTTTTATCAAACTTGCCTTCACGAGTTTCGTGCTCCTGACCCATGGTTGCCGTGTGAGGTCACAGCACTATTTCCTGTAAGTTCCCTTTCCCACTTTGCCACCTACCTCAGGGGCTGCATTTACCTCTGCCTACTCTGAATGGTATTTGAACTTTAAAACATTTATTTAATGTTTTAAATTTTTGTTTTGTTTTGTTTTTTGGAGAGACGGAGTCTGGCTCTGTCACCCAGACTGGAGTGCAGTGGTGCAATCATAGCTCACTGCAAACTTGCACTCCTTGGCTCAAGCAGTTCTCCTGCCTCAGTCTCCCGAAGTGCTGAGATTACAGGTGTGTGCCCCCACGCCCTGCTAACTTTTTAGTTTAGTTTTGTTTTTTTGTAGAGGTGTAGTCTTTCTACTTTCTAAAAAAAACCTTGGAAGTGTCCTTTTGGAGGGGTATTTGCCTAAAGTCTGTACTTTCACATGGAACGGCATTGATCGCCATGTATGCTTGGTGTGAGCTGTTCTGTTGGGCAGGACCTCTGGCCTCACAGCTACCATCCCGGGACTGGAGCCTCTGCACCATTATTCGAATTTCCTTAGTGTAGTAAGTTTTTTAGGGTTTTGGATATTTAAGGAATTTCACAGAAAATGGCTCCATATCACAGCTCTATTTTAAATTCAAAATTTAAAAATAGGCCATGACTTTAAAAAATGGTATGCTATATTATTATGTTAATATTATTAATATATGAGTACAGCATTGCATATTATGCTGTATTCTGCGGTATAACAATTAGTATGATGATCTCTGCTTTTAAAGAGCTCACCCTATTGTGGGGAAGAGAAGGCAAATAGCTGAAGAAATAATTTAGATATACTATGCTGTAAGGACCATTCAGTGCAGCAGAGGCACAGGCTGGGTGGGGCAGCTGGTCTCCCTGGAAAGAAAGACTGGGCAAAGCACTTGGAAGGACAGGTTGTATAAGCCCCTGTGAGGTGGAGATGGGAGGACTTTGGGCCTGGACAGAGGTGTGGGGAGGTGCTAAGCCCCACATGTGTGTTCTGAGAAGGATGAGAATTTTTGAAAAATCACCAGACTTCACTGGTTCTTGCTTAGCCCCTTTTAGATCTTACAGGCAGTGTTAAGAGTTGATGTCTTTTTCACTTATTTAAAATGGCTAACAACTTTGTATGCAGGTGTCCTGGTTTTGCACTTATAAAGCTGATTTTACGGCATTGTACCTGGGATGAATTATCCTAACAGTCAGCCACGGCTATTTGGTTTTATGAAAATTGTTTCTAGTCATTACACTCATGGTCTAAAGTCCCGCAGAGCTGGGAGATGCTTGTAGCTTTGCCACTTGGGCTATGTGAAGCAATATTATCTACAGTGTTGGAGTGGCCCATGCTATAAATTATTTAAGACATGGTCTTTTTCTCTCCATTACTTCTTGTTAGGTGGAACCATCTGAAGTTGCCATTTTTGCAGGAAAAAAAATCTATAAAAGTTGGTAATTTCATTTGGTTTGACTTGTAACAGCACAGGTGGCACCCAGAAGCATGATGCTGTAGTAAGAAACGTGTGTGTGTGTTGGAAGGCTGGATTTTGGTCCCCGTTTTCCTAACTCTCTGTGACCTTAGGCTTATTGCATTCTCTTTGAAGGACTCTTCTCTGTCTCTGACATGAAAGACTTGAGTAGATCTGTGATTTTCAGTCATCTGGGCGATGGCTCTTCATGGAGGATGCATCAGAATTACTCAGGGACCATTAGTAAGGCCTTCCCCCTTCTGGGCTCTGATATCCCCCGCCCTGGACACTTGCACCCATCACATCCATCCATACCCTTCCACGGAGCTGTGTGCACCTCCATCTATCAGCCTTAAAGACAGTGGAAGTCAAGCACTTTCATGAACCAGAAAAAAAAATGATGGCCAAAATTTCTAGAGAGTGTTAAAAGATAAACTTAGGGACATTAAAATTTCAGTAAGTTTATTTGAGCATTCAGTTATTCATGAATTAGGCAATGCTAGACAATTCAACCCTCCACTGACCATGTTGGGGCATGGGATATGGGGTAATAGAAGAAGCATATATAAAGTGTTTGCTGCAGCAAGAGGGAGAAAATATATTTGTTAAAGTCAAAAGTCCCTAGTTGGAGGTTAGTTGGAGGTTTCTGATTGGTTAGTCTTAACTTTTGTTTTACTGTTTGCATTGCACTGGGTTTTGGTTTGCTTACATAGGAACTCAAGGTGCTACAGCCGTCTTAGCTTAACAGCCTCTCGATCAACTATTTTAACAGGAGTTAATTTAACTTATACTTCTAAGGGTGTCAGACTCAGTATTTGCAAAGGAATTGATGGTATTTCCATGTTATTGGTCAAGAGATTCCTCCAATGCATTAGTATGCTCTTTTTATTTTGTAGGTCAGAGTTGTGTTTGGTTTTGGCCTAGGCTGATGAAAAATTGAAGAGCGATGTGTAGACACAATGTGAGCTTGAACGGAGCCTATGAAAGAAAAACAGATAAAAGGATATATTGTTTTCCCAAGAATAAGTAGCATGCCTGAAATGATACTTCAGTGAGAATCACGAGGCACATTCTAGGCCCCTGCTGCCCAAAGTAGGTTTAGTTTGGGCTCCTACAGAATGTATAAGCCCATGAAAGCGGACCGTCTTGTTTTCATCTAGCTCTCTCCCTATTGGCCAAGTTATTTGAACTGTCGTGCTCAGTGTCCTCCTTTGTGAAACTGGGCTAAATCATAACTCTCTCTCAGTGCCATTTGGAAGTGTAAAAAATATCAGAAATAATATTCAGAAAATAGTAAACCAATGGGATCTCCTCCCCTAAAAATGTTATTCAAAGAAATGCATTCTGCCATTGTTGCCTCTGGGGAGTGGGGAAGACAGATGTCACTTCAGAAAGAAGAAAGAGATGGTAGAGGCCAGTGGTTCCAACCAGAGTGGGGTCAGAGAAATTTTACCCAACTGGGCACGTGTGACAGTATCTGAAGATATTTTTAGTGTCACACGTAGAAGGCGCTGCTGGCATCTGGAGGCTGGAGGCCAGGGATGCTCCTAAACATCCTACAATGCACAGGACAGCCCCCACCCCCAAACAAACAATGATCTGGTTTACAATGTTAGTGGTGCTGAGGTTGAGAAACCCCAGCCAGACGGGAGCAGGTGGGAGTCCCTGGGAAGAGAGGGATGAAAGTAGAGGAAGTTAGTGGTCAGGTGGGCATCCTGGCTTCTCCTCTCCTGGTGACGGTCCCAAAGAGGAGCTGTGGGATGATAGAGGAGCTGCAAGCTGAGGGCGTTGGCCCTACCCATGCGTCTTGGGGGATAGTCCCTGTGTAGGCCGGCCCTGAGCTAGCATGTGCTCCTAGCAGTGTGGCTGAGCAGAGGAAGGATACCTGAGTTAGTGTCTCTGAGCATGGAGTAGAAGGGAGCCAGATTTCCCTGACATCCATGTCCTGAGCCAGCAGGCCTTGGGGACCTGCTATGAACCAGCTGCCATGAGAGCGAGGTGGCCTCACCACCGAGCTGGCCTAGGCCAGGCTGGCAGAGGAGATGGCTAAGACTCAGAAAGCAGGAGCTGAGGTGAGAAGGAAGCAGCAAGGGACAAGGCAGTGCCAGACCCCGAGGTTCCAGGTAAGATGTGGGCCTTGGCAGCACCACAGATAGGCAGATGAGGCACATGGCTGTGGGAGTCCTGGGCCCTCCACCCCTGACTGTCACCAGGCTACCCCTGGAGAACATCAGCGGGTTTCAGCATTCACCCCAAAGAGCCTGAATCCCTCAGAAGATGCTGTTTGAACAGGGAGCCACTGTCAGCTGTCAGCAGGCGATTTTAAGACTTTGTTCTCTTTTCACCATCCCCAGTGGGTAAAAAGTGGATCAGCTACAGGAAATAGAGAATTACATTTTCTTAGGAGCCCCAAGCAGTGGAGTGTTAGATATTTGGCTTTGTGGCATCGTATGTCTGTATGTATAACATCAATCAGGACACAGAGCAGGTCCCATAAAATGGCAGCCCTACCGTGGGCACCTGCCTGATCCTCTGTCTGGAAGCCATCCACAGAGGAGGGACTCTGATAGTTACGTTTGTTTCCAAGTCTTCCCATGCTGCTCAAGACGGCAAAGCTCTTCAGTAACCTTGTGTATCACTGCAGACATGGCAGCAGCCCACACCTATCTGGAATTTAAATGCCACACTTCCTTGAGATCCAGTGTGCCTGAGAGGCATGTCCTCACCTGACCACTGTGTTGGAGAGGTCCTTCCTTCTTTCAGGCTGGCCTCAGCAGGTGGCAGAGATCAGCGAGGGGCCACCAGCAGTGACCCAGGCAGCCAAGCCACATCTCTCCCCAAGCCCTCTCTCCCTGTCCTCTCAATGCCCAGGGCAGCCAGTGCTCCTACCTCAAGTTCCAGCTGTGGGGGGCTCCAGCTGTCTTTCTCTTGCCTTGTTTGTTCCTGGAGCTCATCCTCCAACCTTCTTAAGAAGTATCTTCTCTCTTCAAGCACCCCCTGACAGGCACTGTGTGTTTTTGCTTTGTTTTTACATTAACATAGAGTAAGTTCGGCGGGTTTTTTTTCGGTCAACAGCTCTCACATTTGTCTGGATCAGTACACAGAACAGTTCCATTGCCCGAGCCCACACCAAATCCCTCATTTTGTCCCTTGGTAATCACACTGTCTTCCCACCCTAAACCCATCTGTTCTCTGTCACCATAGGTTTTTCTTTGTGAGAATGCCCTATAATGGAATCATCATCTGTAACTTTGAAAGTGGTCTCTTTTGCTCAGTACGAGGGCTGCGATTCACCCAGGTCATTGTGTGTATCAGCACTTGCCTCCTCTTTATTGCCAAGTGGTATTCTGTGGTGTGGATTCACTGCAGTTTGTTCATCCATTCACCCACTAAAGGGCAGGTGGGTCTTTTTCTAGTCTTTGGCGATTATCAGTGGAGCTATTTTCTTGCTTTTATCACTACTTGAAATTATCTCATTGACTTACGGGTGTACTTGTTTATTGTTTGTCTCCTGCTGTAATACAAGCTTCATGAGGGGTGGGAGCTTGTCTGTCTTCTTGACCACCATCCGCAGCACCTAGAAGAATGCTAGGAATACCTTCAGCAGTGGCTACTGAATAAGTTAAAGAACAATAATTATTTGACTCTTGTACCCACTTGAGCCAAAGACATTCTGGTGTTAAATATATAAGGGAGATAGAGTAGACTATATGCTAAGCTCTCTGCCCCCTGTCAGAGCCAGGTCTTAGCTTTGCAGATCTGCAATAGCTTTGTCTGAGTTTAGCAGTAGTGAGTGCCATCAAGAAGATTATCTCCCATGGTCATTAATTTCATTTATGAGCCTGGACCAGGTACTGTATGTAGATTATCTCATGTATGCTTCACAACCACCACTGTAGGTAGGTGCTAATATCCCCATTGTATAGCTAGGAAAACCAAGGTTGAGAGAGGATAAGTTAGCTTGACCAGGGTCACATACACCCTGCAAGTGGCGGAGCTGGAATTCTGGCCCAGCATATTATTTTGAAGTCTTAGATATACTGCCTGTGATATGGTTTGGCTGTACCCCCACCCACATCTCACCTTGAATTGTAATAATCCCCACGTGTCAAGGGCAGGGCCAGGAGGAGATAACTGAATCATTGGGGCAGTTTTCCCCGTACTGTTGTCGTGAGAGTGAATAAGTCTCATGAGATCTGAAGGTTTTATAAATGGGAGTTCCCCTGCACAAGCTGTCTTGCCTGCCACCATGTAAGACATGACTTTGATCATCATTTGCCTTCTGCCATGATTATGAGGCCTCCCTAGCCATGTGGAACTGTGAGTCAACTAAACCTCTTTCTTTTATAAATTACTTAGTCTCAGGTATGTCTTTACTAGCAGCATGAGAACAGACTAATACAGCCTGTATAAGTTTTCTCAGGCTGCTGTAACACAATATCACAGATTGAGTGACTTAAACAACAGAAATTTATTTTCTCAATGTTGTGGAGGCTGAAGGACCATGATCAAGGTGTTGGCAGGGCTGGTTTTTCCTGAGACCTCTGGCTTGCAGACAGCCGTCTTCTCCCTGTGTCCTTGCATGGTTGTCCCTCTGTGTGTGTGCCCTAATCTCCTCTTTTTATAAGGACATCAGTTATATGGATTACAGTCCACTCCAATGATCTCTTTTTAACTTAATTGATTATTTAAATAGGATCTTTAAAGACCTATTTCCAAACAAGGCCACATTCTGGAATACTGAGGGTTGAGACTTCAGCATATGAATTTGGAAAGCACATAATTCAGCCAGCCCACAACAGTGCCTCTTTGGAATGATCTTTTACCATTTGTAAATGGAAATAATTAGAGCTGTCTATGAAACTTGCAAACCCTGTCCTTATGGTTTTGCAGCTGGTTATGGAATCATATTGAAAAATAGTAGCCCAGGGAGGCTAGTATGCTAATTACTACAGGAACATAGGACTGCATACTAAAAAAAAACCAAAAAACCAAAAAACAAAAAAACAAGCAACAAAAAAGTAGGAAGCACTTGGAAACCAGTTGCAGGTCATCTCTCAGCAGCCACCTGTCCTTGGGACCTATATGAATTCTTCACTGAACCTTGAATGTTCACAATGCATGGCATTTGTTCCCTGGGAACGTACCAGGACAGGGTCCAGTCTCACTCATCTGTGTTAACTGCCTAGCACAGTACAATGATGCACAGTGTTTGCTTGTAAATAGCTTGTTAAACTGCATTTATGTATGAAGATTTTTGTTGCAAAGCCATTTGGAGGAGGAGAAGATATGGTTCAAATTGCTTTCTGAATTAAAAATTTTCCCTAAAAGTTGAGCTAAACGTTACTTTCCCCTTCCCTTTGGTCACTGGAGACCTCCTCTGTCAGAGAACCAACAATGCCTTTTTTATTCTGACAAGAGTTTGCTCTGAAGTTACTGAAGCAGTAACTTAGACATGCCTATTCTTGGGAGGCCTGCTAATTTGTGCCTGAGCAAATTTTTGCAGACTGAGGATGGCTTGCATCTGGTGGCAGGAAAACTGATCCATAATGGCCAACTTTTAGTTTTCCCTGTAGTCTAGGTATGTTCTGTAAATAGGGCTTGGTGCTGGGTACATGAGCCAAGGACTGAGAACCAGGAACCTACTGGTGACTATGACCACCCTGTGGCTATTGTGCAGAACCCTACCTTACATGAGGCATCAAAGCACTGGCATCTCTGCCTTAACCTCCCTCATGCCCTTAGATTAGCTTCTGTGGCTTCTTCATACCTTTGCCAACATCACATCCCAACAGGTTTTTTTTTTTTTTTTTTTTTTTTTTTTTTTTTTTTCTTTTTCAAAAAATACAGAGTGTGCTTAAAACTGTCACTTTTGGTACTTTCAGTGATCTTGACATATTTAAGAAATTTGATTACTTTTTCTTTTTGGTCTTTTCATGGCATCTCATTTTTTGCTGTTTCCTGAGTGCAGTGTCCATTTTGTTATTAGCCAATGTATCAGTCAAGGTTCAAGCAGAAAAGAGAAAACTGGTTAAGTTTAATGTGAATAATTATTACTATAAAAAGGCATTGGAGTAACGTCAGATTGGCTATCAATAGTGAAGAGATCTCTAAATAATTCAACAATGGCAGATAAAGGGAATAACTCTTGCCCCTAGAGCTGGAGCAGAGAACCCAAGGAAGAAACAGAACTAGAAGTAGCTTCCCCATCCAGGCTTGAAATCCAGACCCTGCTGAAGTTAGCACAACCATGGCCCACAGTATGGCAGAGAAAATCACTGAGGTGAGTGGTAATTGCCATGAATCTGCACTCTGGGGTGTCAGGAGAAGTTCTACACTTCTCAACTCTGCAAGGCTATAGGGCATGCCTGAGGAAGTCATCTAGAGGGACGTGCCAGACCTGCAGAAATCCCTGGGACACCACTCTTTGGGATGCTGTGGATGCTGCCTATGAGAAGGTGCCATGTGCCGCTGGTTGTACACATTGCAGGAGCTGAGGTTCAGAGAAGCTAGATGTGGGGGAATCCGGGAGCTTGCTCCCTGGGAGCCTGTTGGAAGCAGCATGCCGGAATCTGGAAGAGAAAATCCCTCTTCCTCCACTGTCCCTCCAGAGCTCTCTTCTGGCAAAGCTTGACATTGCATTAATTGGCAAGGGAGAATGTCTAAAAGGCCCAACTTTATTATTGCAGAACAGGCAATGAAGGGTGAATTTCAAGTTGTGAGAAGGTAAATTAATAACTGGCCAGCAGTAAATTGGTTTCTTTGTTTTATACTATTGAAGTACAAAGAGTTTCCATAAAGCACGTGAGTTCTTAAATGTAAGTTTTAATTTGTCAAACATATATTGAATAGAGGGAAGAATTACCTGCTCTAATCCTGACACTGCTAAGAACTAATGTTGGTTGGAAACCTCATTTATGCCTTATACCTACAATAGGGGTTGGCAATTGTCATACACCTTTTGCAGGTAAAGAAAGTGAGTCTTAGGGGTAAGTAACCTTATCAAGAGCTGTCAAGAGGAGGCAGAGATGGGATTTGAAACAAAGACTGTTTAACTCTAAGGCCAATGTTTTATTTTTTCTGTCATATTTTACTCTATTCTCCAAGTAGAAATTCACATGTGAGTATATCTATTTCTGCCTCAGAGGAACTGCTTGTGGTATGAAGGAGATGTGGAGTCCCAGTGATAAGGGCATGGGGAAGACTGCTTCCTATGGAAGGAGCTGGCCTCAAGCTGCCAAATTGGAATATCAGGTTATGATGGGCAGAGATTGGCTGTCAGTCTCATCTATCTGGTATAGTGGATTCTGATTGGATCTGGAGCAACAGAGCAGGACAGATAGAGTTTTACATTTGCTCATAGTTCCCGAACTCTAGCATCAATAATTTTACTGTTTTAAATGCAGATTGAATCACTCTTTATTGAGCACTTACTTCTGTAAGGTTAGAGGAGCCATCATGTACACTGTGTTAGTCTGTCCTCACACTGTTATGAAGAAATACGGGAAACTGGGTAATTTATAAAGGAAGGAGGTTTAACTGACTCACAGTTTCGCATGGCTTGGGAGGCCTCAGGAAACTTACAATGATAGTGGAAGGCACCTTTTCACAGGGCAGCAGGAGAGAATGAGAACTGAGCAAAGGGGGAAGGCCCTTATAAAACCATCAGATTTCGTGAGAACTTACTCACTATCACAAGAATAGCATGGGGGAACTGCCCCCATGATTCAATTACCTCCTGCCATGTTCCTCTCATGACACATGGGGATTATGGGAAGTACAATTCAAGATGTGATTTGGGTGGGGACACAGCCAAACCATATCAGACACTTTCCCAAGTCCTCCCTCATTTACTTCTGACAAGAATCCCAGGGAGTAGACATTGTTAAATCCATTTTTATAGATTAAAATAGTAAGAATTGGGAACGTTTACATTCCCAAGTTTATTAGATGATAAACAGAAGCTCATGGCTTGAATCCAAATTTGGCAGACTCTGCAGCCAATTTACTTTCATTGGCCATATTTACAGTATTTGTTATAAAATAATAAGGATCCTGTATACTAAAGCTTCCTTCACTATCATCAGTTTGGGATACTGGGTACCTAATTGACCTCATTTTTTAAAATAACTTTGTGTAGCAATGCATGGAATTTCACCCATCCCCAGAATTCTGGCTGCCTTCACCTTTGGGAGGACGAGAATGAAGTCACACAGTTTAAAGATATTTATTTGTTCGTAAGCAGTAGAGATGGGAAACAACTTGGCCATCAATACAGAGTTTGGTGAATAAGATATAGACTGATCTTCAGGAGAATATCAGGCAAAGTGAAGAATATGCACAGGCTATTGCTAATATTGTCATTAAATGGACACAAAGCCTGATAACTAACTTCCATAGAAGTAAAAATTCTTGGGTCCACGATACTTATTAAAGATGAAAAATGCCAGTGAAGTGGAATCTGCCTAAGCCTGGAGTCTACATAAACCTATACAGGCTGGAAGTGCACAGGCTCTGCACATATGTGGGGCTACTTACAAGTGCAGAGCAATGGGGAAGGGCACTGGTGGGACCTTTAGGCAGGTCAAGGTCTTTCCCAGGGAGCCCCAGAGAGAGAACAAAATTCATTGCAATCCACTTTCTGACTGTAGGCATCGAATCAGTTATTGGAAAGCAAGTTGTCAGTGGTTCAGTGAGGCTCTCGGATGGGTGAAAGTGGCCAATATGGAACATTTTATCAAAACTCAGCAAAGTTGCTGAGTAGAAGTAATTACATTTTACAAGTGGCTTTGTTTGATATAATCTCCTATAAAATAGCAGTTCTCTAAGACTGCAGTATCAGTAGACCTGTGAATGTGCTTTTTCTGTGAGACTAGATAATATCCAAACCCTCAGATAAGCACAGATATTCCTCTTTTACTGACCTTGGATACCTGCGATTTTCCATCATTCCTCTTCCTGTCTGCTTGGAATTGGTGGTCTATTAGATACAATATTAATTAATTTATTAGTGAAATAGCACATTAGAACATGAGGAAAAATTATAAATACATAGTTAAAAAATAATTTAAAAAACCCAAGATGTATTTTAAGCAAATGAAAAGATGCTCAAATTTAAGTAATAGTAAGAGAAATGCAAATCCCCAAAATGAGATATCCACAAATGAGATATCATATAAAAATGGTAAAGGCTCAAAATTTGATATATTTT